>NC_067488.1:59316027-59653397 GCF_947179515.1 Apodemus sylvaticus | reverse complement strand
TGCGGGCTTGTAAGGCCGCCAGAGACACACGCCCTCTCTGCTGCCCCTCTCTGTTTAGCTTGGTTGGTTTGGTGTTCAGTATATAGTACAGGCTTGCCTCACAAGGAGCGATTCTCCTGCCTCAGACTTTGTCATCCTGGAGTTGTAGACATACGTTATGAGGCCCAGCTTACATTTCTCCGCTGTAACTCATAATACATCTCATGGAAATCCTTCTTCACTGACTTGAAGGATAAAGTAACAGTAATACATTGTCTGTTGTTACACATTGATATATATATTGACCCCACCCCCATGTCACAGGCTTTCTTATATGTTAGTTTAGTTCGCTCAGCCTTTATAATATGTGCAAACGCTTATATATGGGAACAGTGTTTTAAAACTTCTTTCCACATTTGAAAATATACATTCAAAGCAAGTCCTTAAAGTTAAGTATTTCATTGGACAAGACATAAAAGTCTCCTTGGCTGTGACATTTTGAGACACTAGTTTTGTTGACTATGTGGATTATTCGAAAACTTTTTAACAATTTATTTTTTTATTATTTTTTATCCCAGAGTCTGATTCATTTTGTTGGAATTTTGTCCGAACTCCAGAGATTTATCCAATTTTTACAAAATAACTTGTATTAAGAATTAACTTTAATACTATGCCACCTAGTGGTATGTTGATAGGAAAACACCTGTGGTTGAGTTAGCAGAAGGTTTCATTATGTCCAAGAAAATATTTTAGAACAAGCTTTCGCAGGACTCTTCTTCTTGCTCTCCTCATTATAAAATTAGACATCTGTTATCATGTAAGTAACAGCACTGCCACATCCCTGTGATGGTGACATCTGGTCACATCCTCTGCCTGCATCCTTCCTGTCCTGCGTGGACCTCCAAACATGAGGGGTTTTGTTTGTTTGTTTAGTTGGTTGGTTTGTTTTTTTTGTTTTTCACCAGTGCCCATTTATCCCAGTATGATTACATTTTTGTTAGCAATTGTCCAATGAAGCTTATTAGAGAGACCCTAATCTCCCAGGATCAAGGTCCACACTGACAGTCTGGCTAGTAGTCAGGCCTGAGTCCTACACTTTAAATATTGCCCTGGATGTATTAGGACATGTCTCCAGAAAGGGACAAAATCCACTGCTCAGTTTCCTGTGCAGGCAGTTGAACTTTGGTGTGGCCAGTACTTAGTTCTGTAGATTTTGGAAAAAGAGGTCAAGATCCAGGGTGACTCATGCCACTTGCTGGATGTTGACGTGGCCCTGACAGTCTTGTCTCATGACTGAAAGCCGATATGACCAGTGTAGAGAATGTGTTCCCCATAGAGACGAGCCCATCCACGGCAGGAAAGTATAGCTATAGAAATTTTAATGATTTACCTTTTATAAAGTTGGATATTGAAAACATATAATTTCATTATATTTTTAAGGTCAGTATTATTTGTATAGCGAATCCTTGGTCAGAGAAATGACATCTCATGTGGCTCTGGGAAGTTTTAGCCACATAAAACATCTGTATTATAACAAGAAATGTTCAAGGAGCTTGGAACTTATTAAACGTTTAACTTGAGAAAAATTCATAATATGAGGTAGTAGTTTTGTGGAGCTGTAACCTGAGTTCCAGGCCTGGTCAGGCTTTGTCAGTCTTTAAACATTTCTGTTTTTAAGGAAAACCTCTGGGTTTTTAAGTGTCATGAGTAAGTAACACATGCATTACTGAGCTTACATGCATTTGGAAATACAAATGTGAATTAAATCCAAACATGGGACTCTTAATTTTTATCTTGTTTCCTATAGGCTGTCCTTATTAGTTAAAAGCGCTCTAACTAATAGACATACGATTTTCCCTCTCCTTTTCTCTGTCAGTTGGCTCTTGGAAATGTAATCAGTGCCTTGGGGGACAAGAGCAAGAGAGCCACCCACGTCCCTTACAGAGATTCTAAGCTGACAAGACTCTTACAGGATTCTCTGGGGGGTAACAGGTATGTATTCTAGGTTTTGATTATGCCTCATTTTTAAAGTGGGTCTGTAAGATGATTTATAAGAACTGCTTTTATTTTAAAGCAAATTAATGGAGCGAAAAAGTGTCCATTATACTAGATACCTAAGATGTGTAAATCATTTTATATATAATAATTTCAGGTGGCATTTATAATATTCTTTGGAGTAATGCTGGTATTTCTATTTTATGGATAGTGAGTTAAAGTCAAGGAAGTTAGATGATTTATTAAAAATCCCTCAGTTTTTAAAGGAAATCAGCAATACTTTCTTGTTCTACAACAGCATAGCTTCTGATTAGCTCACCGGAGATGCCACAAGAATTTTGTTGACAATAAGTGAAACCTTCTTAGTTACCACTAAGTCATTTAAACATTTTTGACAGTTTCCACAAAGTCTGAAATCAGAACTTGTTTTCATATGTGGGGAAAGTTGTCAGAAAATGTCAGTTGAATGAAATGCAGGCTGTTTGCTGACTAACAGTTGGGTTTCTATGCGCTTCTCTCTAAACCTTTGCACTGTAGAATTTCGTGGTTAAACATTTCCTTCTGCGGCACAGTTTCCTCTTTCTCCTCCGTTGGCTGTATAAATGGAAACTTTTTTTGGCATTTGAATTCATTCATAGCCTAATTCAACAAGTTAAACGTGCTCCACAAATTTCCTTTATTATGCCTTCAGTGGTCTAAAAGTCATGTTTATTGAATAGATGCCACACAATGAGCAATTAAGTCTCTCTTTGGACAGCTAAGTGTTTTTAAAAACTTTTGAATAATTTTGAATTTAGGTTTAAAATCAGTTTGCCTTAGAAAAAGAGTTTTGTTTAGTTCAGCAGCACTTTAAAATATTTCTTCCTTTTATGTAACGTTGGCAAGATCTTCTCTCTCTTGAGTTGTATGGCGTGTTTGAATGCAATGGCTTCCTTTGTTGCATATTATAAAACGTGCTTTTAGTATTTTCTGTCTGTTCTTCAGGATCAATCTAGGTTTCATAACAAAGTAAAACATTGTTTTTTAAGCCCAATGAACATTTTCTAATTTCTACTCTTCCTTTCTTCCTCCCTTCCTTTCTTCTTTCTTTCCTTCCCTCCTTCCTCCCTCTCTCCCTCTCCCTCCTTCCCCTCCCTTCCCCTCCCTCTCCCTCCCTCCCTCTCCCTCCTTCCTTCTCTCCCACCTTCTCACGCCCTCTCTCTCCCTCCCTCCTCTCTCTCTCCCTCCCTCCTCCCCCCCTCTCTCTCTCATTTTCCTTCTTGTTTTTGAGATAGGGTCTATCTGTATAGCCCTGGCTGTCCTGGAACTTCTGTGTTAGACCAGGCTGGCTTTGAACTCACAGAGATCTACTTGCCCCTGCCTCCCAAGGGCTGGGATTAAAGGTGTGTACCACCACATTCAGCCCTATATTTCTTTAAAGTTATAATTCCATAACTTTAGCTATGAAACAAAGCAGGCCAGATGCATGTCTGCCCCCTACACATTTATATAGTTTGACTGCTTCATCCCTTTGAAAGGTTGTTTGTTCTGCAGGGATGCTGAGCTGTTTTCACTGTGGTGCTTGCCTGCTTGTTGAGGTTCCGTCAGTGGCTCCTTACCTGTCTCCTAATGACAAATTGCCCTTAGCCAGCTCCTCTCTTTCCCGGCCTTCATAAATCTTACTTGATAAGGCCCTGATCTTAATGCTTTTCAAAATATTTGTGAAATGCAAGCCTCCCTGCCTTCCAATTCCTAGTGGACTACTGCTATCCGTAACTGTCCGTTTGTCCTACGTGTGACTCACGGCATGAGTCTGGACTGTCTATCCTCGGCAGTGAGAGGAGCTCATTGGTTACAGGAGGTACAGGCGCTACGTGTGCTCACGCCCACCCTCTGTTCTTACCATTTGTAATATCGGATTGTAGGAAGTGCTTTGCAGAAAGGTGCTGCAGACGGCACTTCAGACTGTCCTCTTCTCTAGGCAGCATCCCATCAGTTCTCACTTTTAATTGGCTACTGTATTTTCATTATCAGGACATAGCTAGAGAGGTGTAAATTGTCTCAATCTAATGATCTCTCCAAAACATTATGTGTGCATCATGCTTACTTAGGCATCTATTTATATAACACAACAGAAGTTTTGATAACTGAGTTGCATCCAAATTCTGTGCTACGTATTTGGAAGTACACTGAAGAATTAAACTTCATAGTCCCTCTCATTCAGGCCTTGAGTGTCTGAAGTATGTTAAATGTCTGTGCGAAGGTAATAGCAACAGTCGTGTCCTGGATAAGAAGGAAATGTTCTAACGGTGCAGGAGGCGCAGGGAAAGTACAGCCGAGCGGAGTGTTCGCTGAGAGTGCTCAACAGGAATACGAGCAGAGAGAGGAAGGAATGAGTGAGAGCTGGCGGAAGAGCTTGTATGGTAGCACAGTCCGTCAATCCTCGCACTCTGGAGGCAGATGTGGGTAGACCTCTGTAAGTTCTGTAAGTTCGAGGCCAGCTACGTAGCTGAGTTCCAGGTCATCCAGGGACATTACAGTGAGACCCTGACTTGGAAACAAAAAGAGTAAAAGGAGAGAAGATATAGAATATGACCTTTGATTTTCTGTATTCTTGAAATAACGTCTCACTGTTGCTCATGGATGCTATCCTCCTGCATCAGCTTCAGCTTCCTAACAACCCATAGCATCCTTCTAAAAAGGCCCAGTAGGACACAGTTGAGATTCCTTGGGGAAGGAAACAGACTTTGGATTAGGATTGATTGCCATTAAATTTCTACCAGGGTGGGTAAATTGGCTCTTTTTTTAAAAGATTTATTTATATATTTTATGTATATGAGTACACTGTAGCTGTCTTCAGACACACCAGAAGAGGCCATTGGACCCCATTACATATGGTCGTGAGTCATCATGTGGTTGCTAGGAATTGAACTCAGGACCTCTGGAAGAGCAGTCAGTGCTCCTACCTGCTGAGCTGTCTCTCCAGCCCAAATTGGGTCTCTACATGAAGGTTTGCTGTGTTAACTGTGTTTGTGTTTTCCTGAGTTTGGGTGTGTCCATGAGGAAGCTACCACCATTTTCCTCAATTGCTGGCCACGTTAGTTTTTGAGGTAGGGTCTCTTTCTGAACTTGGAGCTCACTGATTAGCTGGACGGCCTGTCTAGCAAGCCCTAGGGATCCTCCCCCATCTCTCCCTCCCAAGTACTGAGATTGCGAGCCCGTTTAAGTGGCTGCTGGGGATCTAATTTTAGTCTCTTATTCTCATGTGGCAAGCACTTCACTGAGCCATTTCCATTTCTACAATAGATGGCAATGACATCAATGTCAGGAAACAGTGGCATTAAAACACAAATCAATACACTCGTGTTGTCCGGCCTCAGGTTTCCAGCATGTTTCCCTAAAAATAGTTGTATTTCATGAGGATACAGTAAGCTGCAAGGCTTCTACCGGAAAAGGGGGGTTTGAACAGTTGCAAAGGTATCAGCCTGTGTTTGTTCAACATTGTGTCATGAGGCAGAGCGTAATGGCAGTCGGAGCCTGCTGCAAGGGACGCTGTTTACTTAGTAGTTGATCGGGAAGCAGAGACAGATGACCGATACGCCAGTGTTCAGGGGAACCTTCATGTGATTCATTGACAGGCGTAACTGCTGGGGTATAAACGCACTTGACTATTCTATTCTGATGAGTCAGTTTAACATGTCTTGTATTTGCATTGTTTTCCTATGTAGTCTGGTTAGACATCAAATAATAAACTGATCATTCAACCACAAATGATGTTTTATACTGTGAAAAGTAAGGATATTCTACATGCTTCTCTGGTTTGAGTCTGATTACATTTTGAATAAGATTCAGAGCTGAATCAAGCCATAGTGTCAGTGAAAAAGAAGAATTTTTTAAAAATGGTTTTAAAAAATTTAAATTTATTTTCTATGTGCATGTGTGGGTGCCTGTGTGGATGCCTGATTGCCACTTGGTTGCAGTGCCCCCTGGAGGCCAGAAGATGGTGTTGGGTCCCTTGGGACAGGCGTTACAGAGGATTGTGAGCTCCTTGGTGGGTGCTGGGAATTGAACCCAGGTCCTCTGCCAGAGTGGCTAGTGTTCTTAGCTGCCAAGACAGTTTTTCAGCCCTGGTAGAATTTTTTTTAATAACTTTAATGAAATTATTTTTTTTCAACATGCCATATTTATAGTTAAAATAATAACAGAATTATTGTGTGCCTTGCCTCAAAAAGTTTACATAGAATGGAGGGATAAATGTATATGTTAATACATTCTCAAGGTATTATGTACTGAAGAGCATAATATATATCTTTTCTCTTCCTATGTTACCTAAGTAAACAAGATCCTTCTTTTAAGATGGTCTTAAATCATGAAGGCTTTTTAAAGTTGACTTTATTTGTAAGTTAGTAACATCAATCTTTTATGATCTTCAAGGGAAGATGCTATGCAAATGGTAGGAACTTGACAAGAAAAAGTGCATTTCAGAATTGGCTTTTATTTGTACAACTAATTGTTATTTGTAACTTTCAGCCAAACAATCATGATAGCATGTGTCAGCCCTTCAGACAGAGATTTTATGGAGACGTTAAACACTCTGAAATATGCCAATCGAGCTAGAAATATCAAGAACAAGGTGATGGTCAATCAAGACAGAGCCAGTCAGCAAATCAACGCACTCCGGAGTGAGATCACGCGGCTTCAGATGGAGCTCATGGAATACAAAACAGTAAGCTAAAAGCACCGACAGCATTCTCTGATCCATTGAAGGCTCCTGTGCCGTGAATGCAGTCTTGACTTTTTGGAGTGGCTGCATGTATTTGCCGTTGGAGGTGCTTCAGGAGGTCAGCCTGTCTAGAATTCTTCAAAAGGCTCCTTCCCCAATCTATAATTCTACTGACTAATGCACTGTGAAAGATTGGAGTTGAAGGAAATGTCTTTTTTTTTTGCCTTAGGGCTGGGAAGATAAAAAGGCTGTTGGTTATAGAACTGTGTGATCTTGGGGTATCTTTAAAGAAAACTCTTGCATACTTAAGGCCTGTATTAACCAACAGGGGGATTTTTCTTTTCAAGGGTAAAAGGATAATTGACGAGGAAGGCGTGGAAAGCATCAATGACATGTTTCACGAGAATGCTATGCTGCAGACAGAAAATAATAATCTGCGCATAAGAATCAAAGCCATGCAGGAGACTGTTGATGCTCTGAGGGCCAGAATCACACAGCTTGTCAGTGAGCAGGCCAACCAAGTTCTTGCCCGAGCAGGTATGTGTTTAGGGTGGGGTCAGTGGGAGATTAACTCCTGAAGGGCATAAAACATTCTTTGCTTTGATTATTTACTCCTAATCGTTGGAGTTGAAATGTTGAACTTTGATATATACCCTATAATTTTAAGTTAAACACCTAATTTTAAAAACCAATAAATTCCTATATAAACAAAAATATGCCCTTTGCCATGTTTTCTTTTATGATCTGTTCATGTACTTCAAGGTAGGAACTGTGTTTTTATTTTGATATTAACTTTCCAAACTAGGGCCTCACACATGGCCAGGCAAGTGCTAAGCCATTGAGCTATACTTCCAATACCGAAGTCTTCATTTTAAAATAAAATATTCATTTCATATTTTGTCTTGCAGGTGAGGGGAATGAAGAAATCAGTAATATGATTCATAGTTATATCAAAGAAATTGAAGATCTCAGGTATAGTTTTCTATAATATGTAATGCACGTCAGCTTTTACAATGTTCATAATATTTCTGTGTGCTGGGATGAATGTTCAGGAATATTAGTGTTGCTATTTTGGGACCGTGGTCATTAGAGGACCAGATACTTGGCTTTCCCATAACGTCATATTCCAAAGCTAATTTTCCTTGTCTCCTTTCCCATGTAATCTTTCCATATTCTCCTCTTACTGTTATTGTTAGAGCTTTATTGGATGTCACCAAACCCAGAGTAGAGGACAGACCTACCCGGTGACTTCATCCTTAATCCTTTTCATACCTGTGGATCTTTTCCCATCACCTGGAAAGAGACTCAAGTCTCTTTTGAATTTTCTATTCCTTTCTGTTCTTTAAACTTACTTGCCCTGGATTTTCCTATGTAATCAACTTTTACAACCTAAAGATTTACTTATTATTCATATGAGTACATTGTCACTGTCTTCAGAGCACCAGAGGAGGGCATCACATCCTATTACAGATGGCTGTATGCTACCCTATGGTCGCAGGGAACTGAACCCAGGACCTCTGGAGGATCAGTCAGTGCTCTTAACCACTGAGCCATCTCTCTAGCTCTCCCCCTTCTCCTTCTTTAGCTATTATTCGATCCACCAAGATCCTGCCCTCTCCTGTACGAGCATTAACATTTCAGTAGCCATGCTTCGGATGCTGACCTTAGAACACGGCTGCCATGGATTGGGGGCAGGTGTGACATAGAGGCCACAGTCTAGTAGAGCATGGTAACTAGACACATGCAGGAGACTGACATTTCATAATTTAGGAAAATAAAAAAGTCTATCCCTGGTCGATGGATGTGGAGAAGCCTGCAGAAGGAAAAGACTTGGGAGTTATAAGAAGGTGACATTGGACACGGGCCAGGGACACTGAGCACTTCTGGAAGGTTTTAGTTCCGTGGTCTGCTCTGATGCTTAGCTATTTCTCAAGGGGTAAAACCCAGTCAGCTCTGTGGGGAGGTGAGAGGGGACCCCTCATCACTACCCTCACATTTCCATGCCTTGAGTTGTCTTATCTCTCCCCTTTTGTTCCTAGGCTATTGTAACCATTCTCAGTGACAAGTACTTTCCCTGCTTTCTGCCCTAACAAAGTTATTTTTGTCTCTTTAATGCTTTGAAAATCAAAGACAAATAAGATACTGTAACATAGCAATAAAGTTATTTATGTGATTGTGACTTTAATGCATGGTGTGTGTGTGTGTGTGTGTGTGAGAGAGAGAGAGAGAGAGAGAGAGAGAGAGAGAGGGGGGGGAGGAGAGACAGGTGGAAAAAGAGACAGAGATGGAGGGAGAGACAGATGGAGAGAGAGAAGTGGAGGAAGAGATAAAGAGACAGAGATGAAGGAAGATAAAGATAAAGAGACAGATGGAGAGAAAGAGAGAGGGGTGGGGGAGACAGTGAGAGACAGAGAGAGATGGAGAGAGAAAGAGACAGATAGAAGGAGAGAAAGAGAAATGAAGAGAGAGGAGTGGGGGAGAGACAGTTGAAAGCAGAGACAGAGGAAAGGAGAGAGGGAGGGAGGGAGGGAGAGGGAGAGGGAGAGAGAGAGAGAGAGAGAGAGAGAGAGAGAGAGAGAGAGAGAGAGAGAGAGAGAGAGAGAGAGAGATGGTTTAATACCAAACCATGTGACATAGGACATGTGTTATGTCCTGGTTCTGCACAGCATCCAGCCTAAACAGTCCGTCTCTACTCTGACCAGAAGTGCGCTCCTCCCTAAGTCGTCTAGAATTTATTCTCAGACCAGTCGTTCCTCGCTGTGTAGACCTCTTATTTACTTTGCCCGGAGACACAGCTGCACCCTTAGTTTCTGAAAGCCCTCCTCCATTTGTAGGCAGCTGTTTCTCAGTTCCTTTACTCCCAGTGGTTGCTGGTGCTTGTGGTCTGCCTCCTCACCTCCACCCTGCTATTCTGGAGCTGCACGTCAGCCTTGACCTCGCCATTGGCCAAGTGGCATGACTGCTTCATTATGTCCTAGGAAACCGCCAGTATAATTTCCACCCCTAGTGACTGAAAGCAGCATGCGCCACCTTCACGTTCACAGTTGAGGCTTTTCCTTGAGGCTTTTATAGGGCAGAGATGACTCATAAACCAAGTTCAGTCAGCTGTCAAACCCTTTCCTTGTATGGGCTAATACTTAGTTTCATATTCCCAGCTTCGACGTTACTTCTGTGGCTCTTTAATTAGATGGGTCCCAGCCCTGAAGAGTAGTGTCCTCGAGTCCCGGGTTTATAATGCACCATGTAAGAATAGTTGACATATTGAACCATATGTGAACTCTTGAGTCCAAATAGGAGGGTCTGGGTTGGCGTTTAGGTTCCTTTTACCTCACGTGTTTACTGCCAGACATCTCTGGATTTTAGTGTGTATAAGAAAAGATAATGCTTGCTAGCCTCAGAGTTAGTGTGGGCTGGAGTGAAACAGAAGGCTGTGAAGATTCTTAATCTTAATCCTGGGCGTCATGTAGCCCAGCTTCTCAAACTCTGTTCTCATCTACCAATCCCGTTTTAATCCATACTTCTGTCAAAATTTATTCTCATGAAGATTTATTCCCAACCCCTTAAACTAAGTGAAATTAATCTGAATGATCTGAATATATTGCAACCTGGGTATTTATTTTAAATCTTATTTTTTCAAGTTCTGAAATCATAGGAGTGACCTTTGAATGAAAATGAAGCAATCACCATCTAATCCTTGAATTTGGATATATTAAAACTTTTGTAGAAGTAAGAAAATAGACAAAGAAATTGTTAAATTTCTACTATTTCCAGAGCTGAGAACCGAAGTGAACATTTTGTTTCATTTCTTTAGTTATTCTCAGTAATACATTTTCATAACAGTGCGTCTGTCATCTATCTGTTCTTTGAAATACAACAGTGCACCCTGAACATTTTTTTTTTTAATGTTAGGCATTTTTCTGATGATTTGTTTTCAGGATTCTATAGTACCATTTTGTGTTTGTAGTTAATTTATTCCACTACTATTGGATAATGACATTTCTAATTTTTATAAGAATTGTTATTATTTTTAATTATAGTTACAGTTTGGCACATTTTAAATTTTTTACATACTTGGTTCTCATAGCAACCCTGTAGAAAATAGTTTAATCCCTGTTTTACATGGGGAAGAGTCAGGGCTTTCAGAGCCTGATAATCAGGCTAGATCTAGGAGGCATCCTATGAAATCCAAGCTGGGATTCCGCTCCTTGCCTGGATACTTTGGAAGTATCCAGAGAAGTTGGATACTTCCTCCCTCTTATCAGTACAATGCAGCATGTGTGCTTATGTACACAGGGAATGCAAAGAGAGGGCTGAAGACACAGTCTTTCTCTAGCCTATAAAAAAGGCAGTTTCCATTCATGTGCTGCAGTTTATGGAAGTGAGCCCTCAAGCTTTTAGCCCCTACTAAATGCACGCAAGCCCTGGAAATAACACCAAATAACAATATATTAACTGCTGCCTGTCATGTCATAGGGTCTAAGATATGTATTTTTGGTCAGCGGTTTATTATATTTTCATGTACTTCTGTCTTTAGTTTGGTTGGTCCAGGCTTTGCTTTGACAATATAGAAAAATAGGACATATGGGCTAAGGCAGATGTGTCTCCCGTGTGTATGGTGCTGATGATGGTTGCACAGCAGTTTCCCGGTGCTCAGTGCTACAACGTAAACTTAGAGATGCCAGCATAGCGATTTTTAAAAATGTCTACTGTAATAAAAATTGTTCCTACTTAAAGATTTTTTTTTCCAATTAGGGCAAAATTATTAGAAAGTGAAGCGGTAAATGAGAATCTTCGGAAGAACTTGACCAGAGCCACCGCGAGGTCTCCTTACTTCAGTGCATCCTCAGCTTTCTCTCCTACTATACTGTCCTCGGACAAAGAAACTATCGAAATTATAGATCTAGCAAAGAAAGACTTAGAGAAACTAAAAAGGAAAGAGAAGAAGAAGAAGAGAAGGTAGTATTATAAAACTGAATGCCTTTCTTTTCTACGACATGTGATTTGTAGCGGCAGTATCTATGCAGTCTTGTCAGACAGTTATGAATACATGAAACATTATTTAAATTAGCTTACAATTATGACTATAGACTTTCTAATGGTTTATCTCTACGTGTGTATATAAGAAAAGTTAAGTTTAGCTATAAGCGTGTAGTAATGAACAGTACCTAGACTACGGCAATAATTAGATTTTATGTTGTTGTTTCATGTTGCTGCTTTTGCATTCCATCCATCCTGCTTTCGTGTGAAGCTTCTGTATCCCATTGTTAGTAACAACAGCAAGTCATTCACTTTCCCCATTTCCTAATAGAACTGCACAAGTCTCCGAGGTGTTTTAACCCTGATATGAAATATATTAACTAAAGGCTGACTAATCCATCAGAATATCACATTCGGTCTCTAAATATTTCCCACAGGGTTTCTGATTTGATTCTACAAAAGTCCTTCCTGTTGTTTCAGGTTCTCTGACTCTCTCAGGGAATTATTTAGTATTCCACCACTGCAATGGGCCGCCTGTGTCTGATAATATTTCCCCCCAAAGTCAACTAGGAAAAGGGGAAAATTGAAAACTTGACCATTTGTAATGTGTGAGTGGTTAAATACTCAAATTATTTACATATTCATCTGTTGATTCCACCAATTATTTACCATCCAATTATTTACAGAGAATATATTCTAACATGCCACTGAAACTCAATTTAAACATTGTGGCTAGATATTCAAAGGGAGGCCAGACCTTCTTCTTTTCCACTGTCTTTTTACAGGGAATCTCTGGAACATAATAGACTTCTTACTGGCTGTTTTGTTCAGTTGGCTTAAACATATATTTAGAAAACATGACATTTCTTCCTTGAACTGTCAGTTGATAAAGTTATTGGAAACTTAAATCTGTTAGGCCAACCCTTTGGCCTACCTTAAATACAACCTAAATGTGTATTTAAGGTAGGAAATACTAGATAAAGTAATTGAAGCAAGTTACACAGGATGGCTAGGGGGCATTGGATTCCTGAGCTAGTGATGTTTTCACAGGTACTGTTCTTGCCTATGGCAGCAACAGTAGGACAGAGGTCATGCCTAGCTCTCTATGACAGAGGACAGCTGCATTACAATAAGGACCACAGGACTGTGGAAATGGATGTTCTCCTTGTATGTTCTCCGGGCTTATGGTTTACTCGACACATTCATGCCGGGAGATGGCCTGACTTGTTTTTAAAGGCCGTGGCACTTTGTGTCTTGAGTAAGCAGCCATCAGTAGGAGTGCGCTTTTTAAGGTCATGAGTTGAGTCCATCCTTTCTATTTTAAGTGAAATTTAGATACTGCATTAGTAACTTGCTAAATAAGAATTATGAAAAATGTCTTAGTTAGGGTTTTACTGTTGCGAACAGATATCGTGACCAAAGCAACTCTTATGAGGACACCATTTAATTGGGGGCTGGCTTACAGATTCAGAGGTTCAGGCCATTATCAAGGTAGGAACATAGCAGCATCCAAGCAGATATGGTACAGGAGGAGCTAAGCGTTCTATATCTCCATCTAAAGGCCGTAGGAGAAGACTAGCCTCCTGGCAGCAAGGAAGAGGGTCTCTAAGCCCAACTTGACAGTGACACATTTCTTTTAACAAGGCCACACCCACTCCAACAATGCCACACCTACTCCAACAAGGCCATACCTCCTAATAGTGCCACTCCCTAGGTCAAGCATCTTCAAACCACCACAAAAAATAAGTAGGGATCCTATTAAAATGTTTTCTATATTTTTTATAGTGGCTATAGTTACTTGGTACTTCCGGTTCAGATCCCTTTTGTGAAAATTCATGCTCACAATCACTCAGTTGATAAATATTACTAATGGAAAAAGACTTGTATTATATTTGTTGTATTTGTCCTGGTTCACTTGGAACTTTGCCCATTGTAAGGGAAACAAAGCAGTTATTTCACGTTGCTTTTCTGTGACTGACTCAAGCAGTATATGATTGAGATAATAGTGCATGCTAATCATAATGTCTTATCAAATGACCCAGATGAGGAAAGTATATACTTCAGATCCACATAGGCCTGTGGGTAGAAGTAAAATATTGGCGAGCATTATCAACCAGCTAGATAAGTAAATGATGCCAATGAGAAAACCGATTGGTATGTCTAAAGCCAGCACTCCCAGAGCATTCGGTGAGTGCTTTATTGAGCACATTTCATATATATGCCCCACTGTGCCTTGGTCAAACACATAGTATAGTACATAGGTGGATTGTGTGCTTGAAATGTTCATTTTGTATACTGTACACATACGAAAGTCTGGAGAGTCAGTGTGCGACTTAATAGAACTGCACATGAAATTCAAAGAACTTAATGAAATTAGTCTTGTTGTACAGACCAGTTTTCTGAAAACCTGGGCTGCTGAGATGGTTCACTATGAAGCAAATAAACACATACACAATGCTTGCTCACAAGCCTGAAGACTTGAATTCAGTGGCTGGACCCATCAGCTGAAGGAGAAAGCTACCTCCTGGGAATGTCCTAACATCTATGGGCACATCCCACTTGTATAGCTACACACATCCACACACATGCATGCCTACACACACACACACACACACACACACACACACACACACAGTTAGACAAACCCTACACACATACATGCACACACTAAGGAAACCCAAACAAAAAACATTTCACTAATCACATTTAGGTCTAAGTAACTTTTAGACTTATGTAATATAAATTCTTGTTTTAAAAATATAAATGAACTCCAGGCCTGAAATAAAGCATATACAAAACAAAGGATTTCAGCAGCAACAACAAAAGCAACAACAATAAAAATGGAATATTTGGATTTTTACTAGTAAGCCATATCATATACTTCAAGCATTGTAGTTCACTGCATCACCAGTGCAGTCCTAGATTACACTGATCTGGGGGCCAGGGGAGAACATTGTTTTGTGTCTATAGATAAAGAAAATTTACCACTCACACATTTAGTCTGATGCCTTTGGATATCTGCCTTTAAATGACCCAGGATACAGAACTCGTTGGGTCTTTCAGACTTACTCTACTTCTTAGTGGTGTTGGGTTGAATCTTTGGAAACACAGATCTTTTTGCGTGGACTTTTCCTTTTTCTAGTCACTGCGCTTGACTCTCTGATCCCTGGTGAGTGTCTCTCTGTAGACCTTTTTTTCCCTCAGATTGCTAGTCTCATGTTATGATAGCACTACATAAATAGGTTGTAAGAGACAACCACAGCCCAAGAAATAAAAATCATGTGAAACCATACATTAGAAGATTAAAAGAGAGCTGACTTAATCATGTATAACTAAACTCTGTCTTCATTATTTTAAATATGGATGATTCCAAAAGGATTTTGTGGGGTTCTAGACAGAGTATGCTGTGTACAGATCGCAATATGCTTAATCATAGGCTAGCACATCTCTGTTGTCTACATGACAAATATTCATAAGTAGTACATTCCATTGAGTTAAGATCCCTAGCTTTGAATATTGAATATTATAGCATGAAGCCTATATCTGTCTTTTTGTTCTGTTTTGGTTTTTTTGCTATTCTGATTAAAGAACAATCTTACTGATGGAAAGTACTAAAGTTCCCATTTCATTTCCCCCTTTGCCTTAGTAGTGAAATCTTGCTCCCAACCTTGTAAGATTTTTATCTTGAATTAACAAGATCGTTTTTTCCCCATTGATCATGTAACTGTCATATTCATTTGTCTGTAATGCCATCTCATATAATTTTCATATGAGTTTTTAAGTTTAGATTTAGTGATGATTTTATGTACAGTAGAAGAAATGAGGTCGAGTTCTTAAAGTCGTAGCTCGTATGTCATATTAGTATGATCATTATGGTACAAAGGCATTACGTAATAAAGTCTCTTCATAATACCATAAAAATCTTTTGAAAGATTTAAGAGGAAGAGGATGTTATTGAAAATAGGCTTTACTTTTGGGGAAGAAATTAAAATTGATAAATTTCTGGCTAAATATAGCAATAACATTCCAACAGGACTTGTTGAGTCACATAATTGAGACTGCGTTTTACTGTTAAACAACTTCTACAGGTTATCTGTGGCTTTCTTCTTAGATATAATACTATGGATTTTCTGCTTTGTATTCATACAGAATGTATTGCCTTTTTACTGTGTATCTGTCCTTTAGTGGTATCTCTAAGATTTATTTTAATGTCTCCGAGCTCATGTATCATTTACCTTTACCTTCTTACCACTTTTGCTTTTACTGTCTGGTTTGCCCTTCATTGGCTTGGCCTTCCCATACTGTGCCTCGTGGTTTGAAGGCTACAGAAACTTGAGGAAAGCAGTCGAGAAGAAAGAAGGTTGGAATATTTCCCAGGTTTTTTTGTTTTTTGTTTTTTTTACAAATTAAAATGTCTTTTAAGTACTTTCTTTCCATTTGTAAGAAGATGTGCTATAGAATTGTAGATTGCTTGGGACTAGATTAGCTGTGTATGCCTTAAAGTAGTGACTTATAGAAATCGCAGAAAAATTAAAGTATTTAGGCATAAAGAACTCTGTAGTTACCTGAGTTAAACTGCAAGTGATTTCACTTTCAAATAAACTGCCAGAGGTCTGAAGATTACTTAGCCCTTTTTAGTAAAAGTAAATAAATCTTCACCATCAGATTTATTAACAAACAAAAATCAGTGTTTCTGTATCTAGGGGTGAGGCTTGTGAGCTGGGTGGGAATTATTGGCTGGGAAGTGATTGGCTTTTTGTTTGTAGAAATTCCAGTGCATGGGTAGACGCCTCTCTTCCTTATTTTCTGTGAACTTTTAGAAAACATTAAAATGGAAAAAAGGCAGAAGGAACTGTAGTTAGATTGACAAGGAATTCTGAACATCAAACTAGAAAAATGTTTTTTTTAACTTTTCAAATGTATTCCAAGTAAACATTAAAATGTGAGCAGTTCCCCCTTTTCCATTTGAAACCCAGACGTGAGTTGCTGACCTCCACGTCATGGAGCCATTCCTGAGTGTGGCTGTTTATTCAGATAAGGAGATGTTTGTTTCATACTAGAACCTTAAAGAGTCTTCTAAACAAGTCGCCAAGTCATACAACCAAACTGATTAAGTAGTTTCAAAACAAACACAGTCACCCTAAGCTCTGCATTAAAGATCATCTCTTCCCTAAAGTTGAAACTTGAGAACTTGTACTCAGTAGTTAAATGATTGATTTACTAAGTATATCAAATCATAAATTAGTTTACAATACATTTCCCTTAATTATATTCTATATGCTACATTGAGTCTAGATTCTGAGCTTATATCCTGTAAGCTTATAACTTAAAAAATACTCTAACTAGAATGTGGTTCTAATTGTAGCTCACACAAGAATTCAACTAAGCATCATCAATTTAAGAAAAGATATTTATCGGAAGAACTAAAAAAAAATGATAAATGCAAAGTTTCTTCTATTTAAAAAGCACAGAATATGATGAATCTTTAAATTTATGTGTGGAAATATGTTACCATGTTCAATTAGTCAGTCCTTGAACTATATATGGAGATATAAGTCAAGGCTGCTTCCGACTTTTGCATGACCACATAGGACTGCAGAAGGAGGGCAGTTTAGTGTCCTAGGACCGTATCTCAGTCATCAGTATCTGTTTCAATGGCATGAAGATCTGATGGGGTAGTATAGAGCTGGAGCCTGAGAGTCTGCACCAACAAGTTCCTGCAGCTGTGAGTGTTTCACTCTGAGAGTTACCACTTCTGCTCTTAGTCCCTTGTGTCCCTTGAAAACTTCTCAAGGCCACAATTTCTGGTTTATTTGGCAGATGAACATATTAATTTCTTATATTCCTTCCAGTTCCAAAGATCCTGATTTCATTAAAAAAAAGAGTAATTTTAATTATGGCCCATTATTCTTTAGATAGCTATTTGGAATATCAACTTGTTAACATTTATCAAAGAAAAATTGAGTGCCTGAGGTACAATATTTATTAGTATCGCCTTTAAGACTTCAGCTTTAACAGTAAAACATATTACTTATAGCTTATTATTATTATTATTATTATTAGCATATTACTATATAGCTGTGAGGTTGTTTTTTTTTTCTGTGTTAGAGTGCAAGGAGAATTTATGATTGGAGATTTAAGTCAAGGATAACATTCACTAGGCTGGATATTAGCTACCTGAGGGAGGGAGCAGGAGCGGATGTTAGCCAAGAATCCATAAAGTTGGGTGACCATAATTCCAGGAAACGGGATTTCAGAAGATACAGTAATTTAAGAGTCAATTATAGTGGAGATTGTATACAACGCCAGTCATAAGAAGGAGGATACATCAGGGAGGAGGAGGAGATCCAATAAGAAACGTGTTCCCTTTCCCCCCACACATCCTCTTAGTGTCTTAAATCTTGGGTCAGCCTCCAGCACAGTAGTATCTGAGTGTGTGTTACTGGCCTTTTAATATGACTGGGTTTGTCAGAACTGTTCACTCCGAATGGTTCCTAGCTTTCACCCAGTTTATTTTCCTCTAGTACAGTGATTTTATGACATTCATAAAAGATGTTGCAGTTTATTTGACTCTGCCTTTCCTGTTGGCTTTGACTTCTCACTCCAAAGCCCAAACTGTGTTCTATGCATCTTTATGTCTCACATGGGACTTACCCATGCTAACGTAAGGTATGCGAGTCATGTAACACTACAGAAACACGGGTGTTCATGTAACTCCGAGGGATTGACTGACTTAGTAAACAGTAGTGTAGTTTATTATGTGCAGACCCTGGGTAATTAACTGAAGGACAAACCAAATACACATAAATCTTATTCTCAAGAGACTTTTTAGTTCAGTGAGAATGACAGATCAAATAAATAATCACATAAATAAACAAAAACTGGAAAGAACTTATGAGGAAAAATCCCACTTATATTCTTATTTATATTCTGAGTATAAAAATATATGTAAGAATTAGGGATTTGGAGTTAAATGTTAGAGTTTAATAATAATAACAGGGCCCAAATGAGGTCAAATTATTTACTTATAACCTAGAAATAGACCCCAGGATCGATCAGGAAGCTCTTTATTGAAATATACTTTCTAACGGAAATAGTGACCTTCATAAAGCTCTTTCTAGAGGAATTTTGTTTGGAAAGATTGCTTTATTTGAATGTCCTTTTTTAATCCTAATGATTTTAAAATTCCACAGTAACATAAACCATATGGGATTTTTAAGATTGGCTATCTTGACTATTTTGCTTAAATGTCGGAGTCTAGTGAGCTGAAGTATAACTTCTGTGCATAGTTTGTCCTGCATAGTAAACCCAAGAAAGAGCAGAGTGACTTGGTATACTCTCTGTACGAGGCTCCCTTCACTTAAGACTCCCAGGGCTAAATGAGTTTAGTCCTGATCCTTGTCTCACACCTTTGAGTGGTTGTGCCTGCAGACATCAGGCAACTGGAGAAGAAGTCTTCAGGTTTTTATGGTGAAACTTGTGGAAGGCCCTAGAATTTCTTATCCAGTCAGAGCACACCCTAAACCATAGACAATTTTTGGAATCAAAGACCCACTCTGTGAGAATCTAATGGGAAATCACTCTATGCTGTGCAAATGTCCTAAGGGGATGGGTATGTGGGGAACAAAAAGAAACAAACAGGAAAGATGGATACAGCCCATAGAGTCGAACTCATGGTGGGCATAGTGATTTTGAACCTTCAAAATTATCAGGATACTAACAAGAATAAGTTTATTGCTTTGTATTTATATGAGAAAAGCTTTCATGAATTTAGATGGGGAACCAAAACTTTCTGTTTTGGATTCTTTTTCATTTAAATTGTAGCACATTGCAATCAATTGGCTGCTCCTGTGTTGTAAGTTTGCTGTCTCTTTAGAGCTTAATACTTCACTCTGTGACCTGTTGTCATTATTTCTAGAAGCTAAACTTTCTTCAGTCATGTAAAATTTTACTTGGTTGGTCAAGTGGTGATGTATGGTTTTCTTTAATCTTCAGACAGGGCAGCCTAGCTTAGCTGAGTGATTAACCTTTTCATTTTTGTTTTTACGAATTGTTGATTAAAAAAATAATAAACTGAGAAAAAAAAGACTTTCACCTTGTTTTTATTTCATAGTCCTTTCTCTTTCTGTTTTTTAAAGTGTTACTGGGAAAGATGATAATGCAGACACCGACCAGGAGAAAAAAGAAGAAAAGGGTGTTTCGGATAAAGAAAACAATGAACTAGATGTGGTAGGTACACGACACTAAATATAAATTGTAGTCATTAACTTACTTGTGTGAACAAAAGAGAGGTGGTTACCGTAACTATGGCTTCCTCCTTGCTTGAGGACTTTTCTCTTCAATTGTGAACTTTGTGAAAATTGTGTGTGTGAATGCAGATAGGATACCAGAAGAGACAAAGAATTTTTGTTTTTGTTTTTGTTTTTTCAAGACAGGGTTTCTCTGTGTAGCCCTGACTGTCCTGGAACTTACTCTGCAGACCAGACTGGCCTCGAACTCAGAAATCCGCCTGCCTCTGCCTCCCAAGTGCTGGGATTAAAGGTGTGCATCACCACCGCCCGCCCAGCAAAAGATGATAAAGAATTTTTTAAGGCTGAGTTATTGTGTAATAACCAGAAACTCTGTTAGTGATTTTTAAACTAAAGAAAAGTAAAATTCAATGGTGTGTCAGGGCAGATAGTTTCTGGGAGTTCACTGACCAGCCAGCATGACCAAAACAGCAAGTTCAGATTCCATGACAGGCGCTGTTGAAGGGAATGTTGTGGAAAGTGTTAAAAGAGAACACTGGACACCCTGCTCTGCCTTCTGCATGGGCTCATGCATACACACACACACACACACACACACACACACACACACCACATGAGCAATCACCCACACAGCACACACATACATAATCATGCACACACAGACACACACATATGAGCATGCACAAACACACACACCCCCATATACTTGAGCATGCACATACACACACACACACACACACATAAATACACATATACCACATACACATCCTACACATGGACATGCACAGACACACACACACACACACACACACACACACACACACACATACACACACACACCACATGAGCATACACCCACACAGCACACACATACATAATCATGCACACACAGACACACACACCACATACACATATGAGCATGCACAAACACACACACCCCCATATACTTGAGCATGCACATACACACACACATACACATAAATACACATATACCACATACACATCCTACACATGGACATGCACAGACACACACACACAAATACACATATACCACACACATACCACATATACATGAGCATGCACATACACACATACATGAGCATATGCACACAGACACACATTACACACATGAACATGCATACACACATACATACACAGACACATATACATATACCACACACACGAGCATGCATACATACACATACCCACCCACACACACCCACACACACACACACCCACACACCCACACACACAATTACAGTTTTGTGCTTCTGTGGCATATAGTCCAGCATATCTCTTACTGACATTTCCTTGCCAATGCTCTTCCATTAATGCTTCCCATTTTAGGAAGAGAATCAAGAAGTGAGTGACCATGAGGATGAGGAAGACGAGGAAGAGGAAGAAGAGGAAGAGGATGACATTGAAGGAGAAGAAAGCTCTGATGAATCAGATTCTGAATCAGATGAAAAAGGTACCTGTCCCCTTAGCACGAAGGCAGAAAATTCATATTGGGAAGTTGTTTAAAGTTTTGGTAGAAAATTCAACATTTTCGATTTTATCAGCGGTGAAAGCCAATTTTCATGACCTATAAGAGCACACTAGACTCATGCATGCTCTAGGCAAGAGAGATGTTCCTTTCTGTGCTAGATTTGGTCGCTATGTGATCTGCCTGCTGTTGGCCAGTGTGAACAGTCTGTCTTTTTAGACTATGGTATGTCCAGAAAATTTCCCACCAGGCTGCTGAGTGACTTCCCGAACATAGAGAAATGGCTTTACTTGTTTCGTGTGATGACGGTCTTCCGCCTACTTTCAGTCCTTTTTTTTTTTTTAATCTTCTGTGAATAGCTAACTACCAAGCGGACTTAGCGAATATCACGTGCGAAATCGCAATTAAGCAGAAGCTGATTGATGAACTAGAGAACAGCCAGAAACGGCTGCAGACGCTGAAGAGGCAGTACGAGGAGAAGCTCATGATGCTGCAACACAAGATCCGGGACACGCAGCTGGAGAGGGACCAGGTGCTCCAGAACCTCGGTGGGTCCTCTGCGCAGTCGCAGTCTCACTCCTCACTTTCGGCGCATGAGCCGAAAAGCTGAGTCAGCATTACACGACTTGAGTAGATGATGAAGCGGAAACTAATGCGACAGAAGGGCTCAGGCATCACTGAGACCCGGGAGAACTGGTTGTTCCGAGCCTGTAGATAAATTCTATGTCTCAAAAAACAATGTGTTTGGGGCTGGAGAGATGGCTCAGCAGTTAAGAGTCCTGACTGCTCTTCTGAAGGTCCTGAGTTCAAATCCCAGCAATCACATGGTGACTCATAACCATTCGTAATGAGATCTGATGCCCTCTTCTGGTGTGTCTGAAGACAGCTACAGTGTACTTACATAAAATAAATAAAAATATCTTTAACAAAATATGTTTACTCCCTTCCCCCCTCCCCCCAGGCTCAGTAGAGTCATACTCTGAAGAAAAGGCAAAAAAAGTGAAGTGTGAATACGAAAAGAAACTCCACGCCATGAACAAAGAGTTGCAGCGACTGCAGACGGCCCAAAAGGAGCACGCCAGGCTCCTCAAAAACCAGTCTCAGTATGAAAAGCAGCTAAAGAAACTGCAGCAGGATGTCATGGAAATGAAGAAAACCAAGGTATCCAGACTGCTCCTGTTCAGCTCGGACGGCCACGGGCTGGCTATCTTAGAATAGAGTTGTTACTGTGGTTCTTTCCTGAGTTAATACAAAAGTAGCCCGTAATATTCTATAACCAGTTTAAGATGTAAACAGATGCTCCTTGGGTCGGTCTCTCTGAACTTAACTCTCCTTCACCAAGAGCAAGCCCTAATAATCTAGAGTTTGGAGTATCACTCTCACTGCACAGAAGAACACAAAGAGACTGTGAATGCTTGCATCAGTTTCTGTGTAGGGATTGATTATTATAAATCTTGCACCAAAATCAAGTAGTGTCCTTAATATAACCACATGGAGATGTTGTAAGACATGAGGAAATTATGTTGTGCAGTTGCCGTGATAGCAATAACCGTATTTATTAGGCTGTTCCTGTACCACAGGCTCTAGTACAAGTGCTTTCAGGTATCAACCCATTGAGTTTTCATAATACACAAGGACATTGTAGGTGTGAAAGTCAAAGCCTATAGAGGTTATATAACTTGTTCAACGCTCACACAGCTACTGATAATAAGTATTGAATCTGCATTGTAGAGCACTAATTACTTTGGCAAAAAGATATGTTGGAAATAAGATTATCCAAAACAATCATCGAGTAAAATATAGAGTAGATGCCTCATGCTTCCATATAAATTATTTGGAACCAGAGAACTCCCATCCGTGTGAGCTGCCGCATGTATCTGGTGCTGGAGTAATATTCAATAATGTATATCCGTATTTTAGGTTCGCCTAATGAAGCAGATGAAGGAAGAGCAAGAGAAAGCGAGGCTGACAGAATCTAGAAGGAACCGGGAAATCGCTCAGCTGAAGAAGGATCAGCGCAAGAGAGATGTGAGGGAGGCCCTCTGTTCTATAAGAGTACCCTGCTTTGTACAAGAGCGTTCTATAAGTGTGGGAAAGTTTTCTAACTATATTTAAGTATAGGTTGAGGACTATAAATAAGAGCTGGTTATTTAAAATGACTTTTACTGTCATATGTGGATTGCAATTCAGGATAAAAGTTTAGGGCGGATTCACAGGAAGGGATGCATGCAAGGTTATATCCTCTGGCGATGATATGCCAGTCCGCTATAGAAGATACTTTTCTGAGGACTTAAAACATTCTTGTCTTCACCTACAGAATTCTACTTTCATGAATTCAGATTTTGAAAAGCAGTCTAAATCACACCCACAAAAATGTTGTTTTACTTTTTATTACATGTGGTTAGAGGGGGACATGTTACATGTTAAGCCATCTCACCGGTGGGCTGGCTTGTGCGGGAGATGGCTGTTTCAGTGTCTTTGCTTGTATTAAAGTAGCAATATCTATATGATGGATACAAGATTGTTAGCTCAGATTATGCTAAGCACCCATATTTTTGGCACTAAGAGGAAGAGTTTTAGCATCAGAATAGGGCACACTGTGGTTCAGAGGGTTGTCTCAACATCTTGCATCTTAATTTATAGCATCAACTTAGACTTCTAGAAGCCCAGAAAAGAAATCAAGAAGTAGTTCTGCGACGCAAAACTGAAGAGGTATGGCAAACAATTTGGGATAAATAATGTATTCCTTCTTTTCTTTCCTCACCTTGTGGTGCTAGGGTTTAACCCTAGACACTTGTACGTGATTTACAAATTATCTACCCTTCTATTCTATTACAGTCCCTGTAATGTCATTTATGTAGACAGAGACTAGCTCAACCTTGATGCTGTTGCAGGTTACAGCTCTCCGCAGGCAAGTGAGGCCTATGTCTGATAAAGTAGCGGGAAAAGTTACTCGGAAGCTGAGCTCATCTGAAAGCCCTGCTCCAGACACAGGTTCCAGTGTGGCTTCGGGGGAAGCGGATGCATCTCGGGCAGGCACCCAGCAGAAAATGAGGATTCCTGTGGCCAGAGTCCAGGCATTACCAGCACCTACCACAAACGGCACCAGGTCCTGCTGATTCTTATTCACCCCTACAATCCTTGCGGGTGTTCACACTGAATGCTATGTCCGTGGAACAGGTCTCACGATTGGGTGTGCACCATCAAATAAAGGCATAAGTAATCATACTCGTCTGTGTAAACGGTTACAGGAAAAATTATCAGAGGAAAGGATTCACTGGCCGGGTGTTCACTTCCAAGACGGCTCGCATGAAGTGGCAGCTACTGGAGCGCCGGGTGACGGACATCATCATGCAGAAAATGACCATTTCCAACATGGAGGCGGACATGAACAGACTCCTCAGGGTATGGACAACAGAAGCTACATGTCTCCTTAGTTGACAGTCTTATGTTGTGCCAGGACATGTGAGTGAACCCCAAAAAAGACCACTGAGAAGCCAATTCCGATGGTATCGCTTCGGGGTCTCTTTATTTAAGCTTGAGCTTGGACCACACCACTCCGACGCAAGAGAATGGGAGGGGGCCCCCGAGCCCAGTTCTAGACAAGCATTTATAGAGGCAAGAAGGGGATAGCTAGCCTGGTAGACATCAGATTTGGTAGCCATTATGGCCTTTAACATAATTGACTGGTGCTGGGAGCCCAACCATCAACTTAACTTCTGCTTTCCTCCTGATTGGTGGTTGTTACAAAGTGAAGTGTCGGGGGTGGGCTTATAACCTGGAGGTGCAGATTTGTTGGGGAATGACCTGGAAACTGGTGCTATGTGCGGGTTTTGTTGGGGGGTAGCCTGGAAACTGGTGCTAGGTACTGGCCTGTTAGTTGACTCGAGTTCAACCTTAGGTCAGGTTCTCTAAGATGGAGTCTGAACACAAAGGATCTGGTCTCTCACTTACTACCCCGCAGTTGTTCCTGGGAAGCATTGGCTGCCGTCTCTCCTTTCCTTCTGTCTTGGATGTACTGCGTATGAGTAGGTAGAGGTCATTTCTTCAAATCCTGCATGTTTTGTTTGTTGTTGTTGTTGTTGTTTTTTATAGCAACGGGAAGAACTCACAAAAAGGCGAGAGAAACTTTCAAAAAGGAGAGAGAAGATAGTCAAGGAGAGTGGAGAGGGAGATAAGAACGTGGCTAACATCGGCGAGGAGATGGAGTCCCTGACTGCGAATATAGATTACATCAATGACAGTATTGCCGACTGTCAGGCCAACATCATGCAGATGGAGGAAGCAAAGGTTCCGACCGCCATAGACACTTTTTCTTGGTTTTGTTTGCTTTTGAGAGAAGGCCTCTAGCCCTGGCTGTCCTCAGACTCTGGGCGTGTAGATGACAATGACCTTCAATTTCTGATCCTCCTGCTTCTAACTCTCAGATGCTCAAAGTCTGAGTGGAGATGATTCTCAGCGTCTTAAAGATGCTTAAGAGTTTAAGGAAAAGAACATTTGTACTATATGTCTTTACAAGTACTTTGAAGTTTTATTTATTTAATTTAAAAAAAATATTATTCAATGCATGAGTGCTCTGCTGCAGGTATACCCACATACCAGAAGAGGGCATCAGGTGGCATTATAGATGGCCCTGAGCCATCATGTGGTTACTGGGAATTGAACTCAGGACCTCTGGAAGAGCAGCCAGTGCTCTTAACTGCTGAGCCATCTCACCCACCCTCCCCCTTAAATTTTTATATGAAGATATTTTCTACTTGTTGGTTTAAGCTGATAAGTTTTGTACATGTAATAGGTATTGTCTAATCTTCTGATTTCCCTACTGGTCTTGGGATAGTCTTTATTATATCCCGTGGCTCATTGATTATATCTTGCCTTGAATCTTTAACTACTCAACTGTGTCTACTTTTGACGGCACCATGTTTCTTAGTGTAGGAATCATGTTATATTTTTCTGAGCAGTTTCATTGACTAACCCAGCACTGTGAAGTAAATACAAGCCTATTGCCAACTACTTAAATATATCCAACTAAAGTAATGACTGTTACACACTGGTTTGATGTAGGAAGAAGGGGAGACATTGGATGTCACTGCTGTCATTAATGCCTGTACGCTGACGGAAGCTCGGTACCTGCTAGATCACTTCCTGTCAATGGGCATCAATAAGGTGAGACTTCGCTTTTCTATTCTTGAAAGCCTTGGTTGACTGGTTTGGCATTAATTACACGTCTCTCTCCAGTGATCCTCCTCTTGGTAAAAAGGAATACAATTCTTAACTGAAAAAAAAAACCACATTTTTTAGAGCTAAAATAAAATGTTATAAATATGTCAATTTTACTAGCTCTGTTGTACATTAGAGCAAATATAAAAGGAAGAAATACAGCCCATTTTGTCTTAACAAATGGTTCTCAAGAAAATGGATATTGTATCACAAATGGCCTGCTACTGATTTTGTACAGGTCCAAAGAAAACCAGAGAAGAAAAAATGCAGTGCAGCCCCTACTCTTCTGAATGTAAACCCGATTTGCCACCAGTAGGACATTAATTCCCGGTGGTTGAAGGTGGTGACAGCTGAATCGCTTGCTCCCCACTCTGGACTTCTGTTAGACCCTTAGGTTGTGTGATCACGATCACTGTGTGCCAGCAAAGTAGCTCTTGAGCTATAAGCACTTCCCACGCAGGAGCTGGGACTCTGGAGGGTGGCGTCTTGCCCAGGGAAACTTCTCTAAGACGTCTGAACAAAGGAAGTAGAGGAGCTACTTGGTAGTAAGGCCTGCCTGGTGCCGAAGTCCAGGGCTTCAGCGTTTTCAGCAGTGGGTTTTGTTTTCCTAGATGGAAGACATTTCGCTCTTGTGGTTCTGGTTTCAGGGTCTGCAGGCTGCCCAGAAAGAGGCTCAAATTAAAGTCCTCGAAGGTCGACTCAAACAGACTGAGATCACCAGTGCAACCCAGAACCAACTCTTATTCCACATGCTGAAAGAAAAGGCAGAGCTAAACCCGGAGCTGGACGCCTTGCTAGGCCACGCACTGCAAGGTAATTTGGATTAAACCTCACTTAGATGAGTTGCATGGTAGCTTTGCCCTTTGGATATTGTATCCACATCTCCTTCCTCTATGGCTTGTTTGAATAGATGCTGTACTTATGCTTTTAATAAATATCCTCTCTTTAATTTGCATGTGTATGTAAATTTGGGGGAAAGTACATTCCAAGAAATGATCACCAACTTGAGGTTATTTAACCTTATTAAACCATTGGGTTTTAATGGATAAAGGAGACTAGGAAAGTTTCTGAATTGGTTATTTAAGTTACTTAAAAGATTAACCACGTTCCATTCCCTTTACGCTGCATACCTAACTGTGCTAAATCACATCTGAGTTCTTTATAGCATCTATTCTGTGTACCTAAACGTCGGTACATAATCTTGTGCTATGTGAGAGTTTTAACTTTGGATTTGTTTTGATTGGAGTATTGCTTTTTGTTTCCTTCTGCTGTTGTTTATCCAGATCTAGATAGCGCCCCTCTAGGTGAGTATGTTTAGCTTTCTGTGTACCCAGCAGTTGCATGAGTCACTAATTGTCCTGTGCACTAATTGTGGTACATATTTGAAAATGTTGTATTGGTAGCCACTGTTTCTGCATGATACTGTATTCATAATAAAAAAAAAAAACCAACCACTAAGTCTTTTTTTCTTAAACATTCTCTATTTTGAAATTCTTAGATGGCAAAAGAGGGATGCTTGAACTAATAGTCTTTTGAGCTCAGTTGCAGAATTCCTAAGGTCTCTGAATTCTTTTTGTTGTCTTACAGGAAAACATGGAATATATGTTCCTTTAAAATTTTTAAATATATGTATTAACTTCCATCCATTGTTTTAACCTCATAAATAACTTTCTTTTCTCTATATATTCTCATCTAGTTTGTCTAAAAGTAAAATTAGGAATACATATATTTTTTTTACAAATAGAATACAATACAAGGACTTTATTTGAACATACTGATACTGTGTTTTACTCATAAGCACCATATTTTCAGCCTAAAAGAGGCTATAGAGACCATTGGACAGAGAGGTTTCAGCCTTTTTCTCGCTCATGACTTTCATGTGACCTATTCTCACTGGCCATATCTTTACCTTCTCTTAATGTTGATCTGTGTAGAATCAGGAGACTGGAGGAATTTCATTATTAGTGGTATGTTAGAGTACTAAATCTGGAACAGTTTTATTTAGTTAATATATTCACAGATGCAGTCTTTTGTTTCTTTTTGTTCTTTCTTTTCTTTGATTATACCACTCTTCAAAGTTTTCTGAGTGCTCCTTGGTAAAGGAAAGGAAAATAACCCAAAGATTGAATAAAGTTATCTTTCTGTGTCCCTAGACTAAACACAGTCTATGAAGCTTCATGTTTTAAAATGACAAGCTCTTATACAAGTAAAATACAGAACCCATAGGACCATTACTGTGAAAATAAAAATTCCATGAGATTGCCTATGGTGTATATTATACACACACACACACACACACACACACACACACACACACACACACACACACAAATATCTGTCATTTTTGTGTCTTTTTGTTGAATAGAAAAAAAAGAACAAAAAGGTACTTGTCAAGCTATGACAAGGATGGATAATAATTTTGTGAGGTCAACCAAGGTGTATATTATATATTTATATATAATATATACTTATGTATATGTATATATAATATATATAGTATATATGTCATTTGAAAGTTATTTTTCAAGCTATGACAAGGATGGATAAAAGTCTAATTAGGAACGCTCAGGTCTGATGGACAGGCACCATGCCCCACCCACTGAGTACCTTTTTACCATCCTATAGGTTGTCAAGCAGACTGGCTTCCTCTTTCCTTCAGTGCCCTCCCACCCCTGGCTCTTCCTTTCCTGTCTCCTTCCCACTTCCTCCTCTTCTGTTTCCTCCTCGATCTGCCTTTTTTCCATCCCTGCCGTTTCTTCCAGTCCTCCCCTCCTCTCCCCCTCTTTGTTTTTCCCTTTCTGTTTCTTCATTACCCTCATCCCTCTTTCTTCTCTCTGATCTTCGTAGAGTCTCAGCTTAACATGTGTTCCGTGGCATAGAAAAGGAGACGTTTAATCACACTTTGGGCAAGAAGATATCAGATTGCTCCTATGATGAAGAGTGTTAACGTTTACAGATGTTCTGCTTAGAGAAGCAGAGAGCTCAACTGTTGTCCATTGACAGAACCCATCACTCCACTCATGGCAGAAAATTTCTCTAGAGTTTATGGCTATACTACAAGGAAGAGGAACTGGGGGTAAAATGTGGAAGGACTAAAGTAATGGATATTCCACTGGAAAAATCAGAACAATAGATAATGTCCCTATATAACCTTCATTCAACTTTGTAATTCTGCCCTAACCCTTGAGGCTGAGAACCGGACTCATGCATATGGCTCATGAGAAAAAGATTCGTGTTGCACAGCAGTTGAAGCCAGGGACATCTGTTAGACAGTCGCCGTTATCCAAGGTTATCATTGGGGTGAGGGTCAGATGTGTATATCCCTAACAGGTACCAGATTCTAGGCTCCCATTCAGAAAACATGTAGTCAGGATCAATCATGGGTTTGCTTGTAGACCTAGTGAACAACCTTTATTACTCTGCTGTTGACAGGGATAGTTTGAAAGTTAAGGTTTTGGATGTTCACTAGAATGCGCACAGGCTTGCAGCGAAGGTGTTTCTGAAGCAGTCACAGGATCGACCTATTAATTCTATCTTACATATAGAAAGATTATACCTTGTATTTAAAAAACTTATTAAAAGAAAAGATAGGAAAGGACAAACATTTGGTTAAGTTCCGGTGGTGTTAGGCTGTAAAACTCTACCCTGGTGTGGACTGGCAGGACACCTGGCAGGGAGTTCTGTCTGCTTTGATCTGGGCACTGCTAGGGGAGAACATGTCTGATGGCCCTGTGCTAGATTTAAGAACTATGTGCTACCCGGAAAAAATGCTTCATGTCAGTTTTGGCTTTGAAGATATATCTTAAGTTGGTGGTTGACTGGGGTGGAGTCCTCTTAGCTCTGGCCAAGTTGTTTATATAGAGTGTAAATTATCTCTCTGGAGATAGTCAGGAGTTAAGAATTTTGTTTTGTTTTGGTTTTTTCCTTAAACTAAGTGTGAACTTCTCAGTGTTTCAAGTTCTGTTTTCACCAGTGTCTGAAAGAAAAGTGGTAGTAAATCCCATTCAACTGCAAACACCACGCAGAGAGCGCCAACTGGAGATGGGGTGGGGGCAAGGAAGGCTCTAAACTTTGAAGCCCGCCCCCAGGGACTGTTGTGTCCCCTGCAAGGCTGCACTACCTCTCTGCACATCTCCACTTACTGGGAACCACGGGTTCAAATCCCCAAGCCCATAAGAAACATTTCTCATTCAAACCACCGTAGCTAGTCATTTCTTTAGAACTTAATTTTTATATTGTTAGCTAATCTTAGCCAGTCGGTAGTCTGAGGACTAAGCCTCTTCTGAAGGAAGCCTCTTCCTGAGCCTCTTCTGAAGGAAGGCTTTGAGGTGCACACTACCCTCCGGGCCACCATTTCCTTCCCCTGCCTGTGAATCGTAAGCATTTTTCTTAGATTATATTTCCAAATATCATTAACCCTTTGTGTACTCAGTAGCTGAAGGAAGGGAACATTAGAAAGGAAGAAATGAGTTGACTCCGTCTGTAATGTTCATATGTAATATAAATGGGTGAATCACGAACATGTGTATTTCAATTATATCATAATATTATGTAGACTTGTGGAATAAAATGTGATTTAAAAGACTGCATGTATGTTAGGAGCTTGCTGATGGAGTTTAATTTTTTGTACCTGTTTTAGCTACTGATTTCCTACTTATCTACCGATTTCTTAGTTTTTTGTTTGGTTTCCTCATTTTTATTTTTGGGTTTTTTTGTTTTGTTTTGTTTTGTTTTTTGAGGGAGGGTTGTCGTTTGCTATTTTTCTAGCCTGCTACTGCTGTCCTGATGTAGCAGCTGTTAGGTCCTTGTGGTTTAGAGAACTGTTGCATGCACACCTGTTATTGTCTGTGTCTTCTGTGTACCTGTGAATGAGATGCATGCTAGTGTGTGACGTCTGATATCTTCATATATACTCCTTCTACCCCAGACTTTAAAGAAGGAGACATATTTTACTAAGCTTGCAAAATTAAATCCAGCTATCAGAATGTTTGTATGTAGAGAGTGTTAGTGGTTGGCCACGTGCCGTGAAGGGGGTTTAGGAAACATATCTTGTGAGCTTCTGTTTTAATCAGTGGATTTGTGTGCTTGAATAGGACATACATAAAAAGTCTTAATGGTATGTGGTTACATATATATATATATATATATATATATATATACACACACACACACACATATATACATACATACATACATACATACATAAAATCTAATTCCCATTCTCTGATCCTGTTTTTCCATACTTTACCATTCAAACTCATGATTTTTCTATATTGAACACTTGTCTCCTAGTCCTAGCCATGCAAGGAAAGGTGCTTCTTAGAAGTGTCTCTTTCTCTCTCTCTCCGCTCTGTTTGTATTGACTCAGAAGCCCCAACCAAAGTGCCGGTGTTGAGACGCTGAGCTGGTGTGCGTGTGTTTAGCCAAGGGGCGGGGTCCCCATCCAACTCATGCTACACTTGCTCTTTTCTCTTTGTTCTAGAAAATGAAGAGGACAGCAGTGACGAAGACGGCCCTTTACACAGCCCGGGGTCGGAGGGAAGGTAAGAGATTCAGGGACTGCCACACTTGACTTACTTCTGTAGCGTTTTCTTTAAGATTTAGTTTTCCTTTATATTTTAATTATGTGTGTTTGTGTATGTCTGTGGAGACGTGTCCGTGAGTGCTGGGAGCCTGCACAGGTCAGAGGAGGGGGTCGGATCCCTCAGAGCTGGAGCTCCAGGTTGTGACCCCCCCCTGACTCCCCCCCTCCACCATGGTGCTGGGAACCTAACTCAGATCCTCTGTAGGAGCAGTAAGTGTCCTTGACCACTGAACCACTCTTCCTGCCTTTCACAGGATTGTTAAAACTTGAATCTTACTGCATTAAGTGGTTATCTTAAGGTAGAGATAATTTTGGATTTTATGGTTAATGCGATGGATGGCCCTGGGAGCAGCGATGTGAAAGCTAAGCAAAGCCGTGCCTGAGTCTCATAAATTTTAAATTTAAATATGGGAATATTTAAGAAAGAAAACTGAATTTAACTGCTAATAAGTCCACCCAGATTTGAAGCTGTTACCTTTCTGTGTTTTCCACAGATTTGATTTTTATGACGGTTATAATAAATATGAAGGGCATGCAATTCTATAGAGAATGTTTAAATCTAGTCTCACTGTTGGTCTTTATTTACATACAGCACGTTGTCTTCAGACCTTATGAAGCTTTGTGGTGAAGTGAAACCTAAGAACAAGGTAAGGAAAATTACAAATACCGGGCAAACACGTGTTTTCTATTTCACTATGAAGCTGATGGGCTTCAGGTTCGTCTCTTAGTAGAATGGCCGTGGGAATGCTTTTACTCAAATTCTCTCATTTGAAATTAAATGAGATAGTTAAATAATTTAATTTATTAAGTAAATTATTAAATAAAAATTAAAATATTTTAAGAATAAGAAATTTATTTTATATTCTCTATCTAATAATAATTTAAAATGTTTTTGAAAAACTTCCCAGCAGAAACCTAAGCTTTACCAAATTTTTACACTGCTTATACTTGATAAAATATAATATGGAAGCTGATTCTTAAGCCATTGGTTAGCTGGGGAGTTAATCCTACAATGGCGTGGTGTGCAGTATCAGCCATTTAAACTGACAAGATGTTTGTGAAATTCTAATACAAGAGCTTTTTGCTTGTTTGTTTTAAGTGTCTCTTCCTTTTAAGTATTCTGACATTATTTAAATAAAAATGTTAAAGAATGCTGTAAGGCATATTTATAGGAATTTGCAACTGGGTGATACCTATTTTTTTTCAGACTTTTTTTTTCTTTATTGATATATTTTTTATTTACATTTCAAATGATTTCCCCTTTTGTGCGTCCCCACTCCCCGCAAGTCCCATAAGCCCTCTTCCCTCCCCCTGTTCCTCCATCTACCCCTTCCCACTTCCCTGTTCTGGTATTGCCCTATACTGCTGCACTGAGTCTTTCCAGAACCAGGGGCCACTCCGGTGATACCTATTTTTAAGTGGGTAGGAATCACGCTCCTTTTGAGGCTGCTCAGTTGTGTCTGACGCTAGATAAATTAACTCATGGCATTAAGTCAGTGGAGAATAAGGAAGGAAAACTTGCAGCACTGTGAACAAATGTGTAGAATCACATCTTGAAACGTAATGCTGTGCAAATGGACACGATAGTTTTAAGGACCACCAGAGTTAATCAAGTAATGTAACTGGGTAATTAGGCTCTCCTACCGTGCGTGTCAATAGGAGTCTGGGGTCCTGCCATATCTCAGCAATAAACATCATGAAGTTTTGCTCATTTTCTTTGTGTGAATATGGGCCCAAGACTTTCAGATCCTCCATTCCCCCCTTCCCCCATGATAAATCTTAATTAAATACAGATTTTTAGTATAAATTTTTAAAATTAAAAAAATACTTGTAAAGCTAATGAGCATACATTTTGAGATTTTTGTATACAGTCTTTGAGTACTGGCATATAGTATATAGTTGGTATTTTGTCGTGGATAATCAAACAATTTAACAAAACTCAAAACGTTCCATTGTGGTTTGGCTTCAAGTGTAAGCAGAGAGGGGAGTCTTGTAATTTTCATTGTCTAGGCTCTGTGAAGTCATACTCAGTGACACCTATGTGAGATGATGTACTAAATGTTCTTATCTACTTCATATACCAAAGTAGATGATATATTATCTATTAATAATAATAATAATAATAATAGTAAAATCCCTCTGTTCCTTAATCAGATTCCATGCACAAGCTTGCTTCTGATGGCTTCTCTTTCCATTCTTTAACTAGGCTCGAAGGAGAACCACCACTCAGATGGAGCTGCTCTATGCAGATAGCAGTGAAGCAGCCTCAGACATTAGTGCAGGAGACGCCTCTCTGCCTGGCCCTCTGGCACCTGTGGCAGAAGGGCAGGAGATTGGAATGAATACAGAGACAAGTGGTACTTCTGCTAGGGACAAAGAGCTTCTTCCCCCATCTGGCTTACCTTCTAAGATAGGCAGCATGTAAGTCTGGCCCAGCTATACTAACTCCTTTTCTTTTGGCAGTTTCTTATGTTTATTAATATGCATGTTGCTAATTTTTTATTTCTGTTTAAGAAATAGTCAGTCAGTCTCTGGTTTTCAAAGTCATTTCTGTTAGGTACTGTTGGCCCTGATTTTTGTTCATACATGTGTATGTGTTGTGTCTGTGTGTGCTGTGTCTGTGTGTGTTGTTTATGTATGTCTTGTGTGTGTGTATGTGTGTGTGGTGTATGTTGTGTGCATATGTCTGTGTGTCTGTGTGTTCTTGTGCATAGAGGGGGGTTTAAAGTTGAAGTCCTCGGTGTATGCATTGAGGCATGGTCCTTCCCTGAACTCAGAGTTTGCTCTCTTGGCCAGTAAGTTTCTTCCTGGAGTTCCCTTTCTCTGCCTGCATCAGGCTGGAATTATGGGAGGGCCACCATACTTGCCTGGTTTTATGTAGGTTCGAGGCATCCAAGTTCCATTTGTCATTTTTGTGCAGTAAGCACTTTCCCTAGACAGCAGCACTCTCTGCAGCCTGACCCCTAATGTTTGGACAGTCAAAATAATTTAAGATTCAACTTTCCTTTTTGACTTGCTTTGTTTAATCTCCAAGTTTTAGGATAATTCTGAGTAGTGGTTATAGGCATAATTTATTTAGAAATACGTTAGATTAAAGTTACACAAATAAGATACATGTCAACAAAAGCTTTAAAGTCTCAAATTTGCCCCTAGAATTTTATGTTCTAGTTCAAATAACCTGGTAGGATTGTAAATTGTTGCTGACCCCTTTAAAGAAAAAGAACTAGCAAATTATAACCTTTGTGCAATTAAGGGTTTTGTATTTTATTTTATTTTATTTTATTTTTATTTTTATTTTTTGAGACAGGGTCTCATTATGTAGCTGTGGATGGCATGGACTTTGCTAGGTAGACCAGGCTAGCCTCTGGATCTCAAGTGCTGAGATTAAAGATATAAATTAACATGACCACCTTTCCTGACTACTTTACCTTGAAGCAAATTGTATGTCTGGGATGGATGGGGTGAATAAAGCACTTTTATGGTCAGTAAGAAGTTGAAGAAGGAAATCCTATTGAAAACAACAAAGCGCTTCTAAATAAAACAAGTGCTGCACAGCACATAACATAGAAGCATATTCTCCTCACTTCCATTATGAGTGCATGCGTGCTTGTGTGTGTGTGTGTGTGTGTGTGTGCATGTGTGTTGGTAGTTACATTAAAATTAGAACTTTATTTCCCTTTTGTACACCAGTTCTATTTAGATTTTCATTTATTACATATGTGTATGAGTGTTTTGCGTGTGCGTGGGTCGTGCCTGTGGAGGTCTATAGTTTCAGATGGCCGTGAGCTACCATGTGGGTGCTGGGAATTGAACCTGGCTCCTTTGACCGAGCAGCAAGTGTTCTTACCCACCAAGCCATCTCTCCAGCTTCCCACTTGGAAAGATTTTCAGTGATGTTTCTGCAAACTAACTCTTATGTAGCAAATGATTTCTGATGTGAATATACGTATACAAGAAATGTCACTCCTAAAGCAGCATGCAGTCTACAACTCTAAGGATAATACAAAGCATAATAAACTTGCTACGTGTGTCTGTTTTCCATAATCTTCCTTTAGTGAAGGCATTTGCATTGTCTTCCACGCAGCAGTCGCATCTACGATCTTTAGTTACACAATTAATTCAATGACAGAATCTTCCTGCATGTGCTTATGAGATTAATGTTGGATGCGGCTAACCAGTGTAGCCACGGCTTCAGGGCTGTGATAGGACCAGGGCACAGCAATTTTAATCCAGGTAGTGACACCGGTAAGGGACAGCTAGAGACTTGCATGTGTTCGGCTCACTCTGCCATATGGCAGGCACTTAAACAACTTCAGGACTAAGTCTGTGGCCTGGAATCTCCATTCAGGTAATATATCTATTTTATACATGTCTCTTTTATGACAGATTAGAGAAAATGTCTTTTTGTACAATTCTTCTCTTTGGTTTTTTTTTGTTGTTGTTGTTAGGTTTTTTTGTTTTGTTTTGTTTTGTTTTTCTTTGCTTTCGAGACAGGGTTTCTCTGTGTAGCCCTGGCTGTCCTGGAACTCATTCTGTAGACCAGGCTGGCCTCAAACTCAGAAATCCGTCTGCCTCTGCCTCCCAAGTGCTGGGATCAAAGGCGTGCGCCACCACTACCCGGCCTCCTCTGTGTTTTCATGAACTTAGAGGGCTGGACTGGTAATTCCATACAGTTTCTTCTTTTCCTGTTTCTTGGAGCCTCTGCTGGTATCAAGCCATGAAGCCAAGGCTAATGGCTTCACTTCCTGAGCGCTAAGAATCCATGCCTGCCTCACCCTGTCAGACCCAGGCTCTAGAAATTTAGGTTTGCCCCCGCGTTTGTCACAGGAGCGCCTGTCGCTCATACCGCACCACCTTCGTTTCCTGTTCCCCCCTAGAATGCAGAATTGCTAAAATGGGCTTTCTTCAGACACATGAGATGTAATGATAAATCTCATTTTTTTTTCATTTTTGAATGTCGATTATGGAATCTCATCCCATAATTTTTTATTAGTGTCACTTGCATTCACAAAACTCAAGAGTCTTTAAGTTTTATTTATTCAGCAACCACTCCACATTTTTTGTTTTTAATTCAAGAAGGTTTTTGACACAGGATCTCATTCATGGTATCCCAGGCTGCCCTAAAAAAAAAAAAAGAAAAGAAAAGAAAAAAGAAAAGAGAGAAAGAGGGAGGGAGGGAGGGAGGGAGGGAGGGAAGGAGAGAGAGAGAGAGAGAGAGAGAGAGAGAGAGAGAGAGAGAGAGAGAGAGAGAAAATCATTGCGTAGCCCAGGATACAGAAATGTAATTTCTGTTTCTCTTGAATCAACTATCTCAAGAATGATTGATAAATACAGGAGGGGAGAACATAGCTAATTTAAAAGTAAGCTGAATAGGCAAATCACAATGAAGATTGTTGAGTCTGCCATTTTACCTGAGAAGTAAGAGCTTTGTCTTAACCTCTAAGTTGTCTAATTTTGAATTTGGTTTGCCTTGTGGATGTGGGATTCAGATTTTTACTAAAACAACCTGTTGCCCAGTCTTCTTAAGTGCTGGGGTCATGAGCTTGAGCCGTCACACCTAGCTTTACAATCTATCATTAATGACAAGAATATTTTATTACTAAAATATATAAAATTACTAATTGATGTCTAAATCTAGTTCAGTAAAAATAATTGTCATTATTGGTTCTGTGCGACTACTTACATTGATGTTTTATTGTTTTCTTACTTAATTGTTTTATTCCTCATATTCTAGTAGTTTCCTTCTTGTAAAATTTTTAGATAATTTTCCCTCAGGTTAAGCAATTTCTGATAAAATTTGAATACTTAAACTGCCTCTTCTGTTTATTTGGCAATATTACTGATGTTTAAATTAGAAGATACAGACTTTCACATAATTAATAAAATTGCTAACTTCAAAATTTGCAATTATTGCGCTCTTAGCAGTGAAAAATAAAGTAATGTATTATTTTCCTATCTAAGCTTTACTCCCCCACTCACCCAAGAAATAAGTTTAGAGCTTTCAGATCAGATTGGGCTATTGAGGTTTTTAAATGTAGACATATTAAAAGTAGTTAAAATGAAAATAAAATAAATTTAAAAAATAATTAAAAAATTTTTTCCTGTTGTAGTTCCAGACAGTCATCTCTATCAGAAAAAAAAGTGCCAGAGCCTTCCCCTCTAACAAAGAGAAAGGTGTATGAGAAAACAGATAAACCAAAGGAGCATAAACAGTAAGTCCCCAGTACGTTTCATCTACTCAGTGGCTTCCAGGTCCCCTGCAGCAGACACCAGCCTGGGCAGCTGCAGACTGCTGACTGTGTGCTTGCGCTGGTTTCGCAGACACGCGAGAGAACTCTTGGCTTGGCTAAGCGGTCTTCTGGCTTTACGGTCACACATCCAACATTCTATATCCCTGTTCACACCACTAACACCTTTTACAGTTGATTTCCCCGTATCCCTGAATGGGGATGACTGAATGACGACTGCATTCCGACTAAAAGTTCTCAAGCTTCCCTTTCAACTCGTCTCCTGTAAAGCTTCAAAATTAGTTTCGGCTGCTCTGAAACTGACTTGACCTTCTCCCTCCCTCGAGTGACCACAGACTCTGTGTTGTTAGGAAGGCACGGTGTGGGGGACATTTTATTCCTTCTCACATTTGGACTGTGGACATCATCCTCAGGCACTTCTTTTGTGTTTCGTGAGGGTTAATTAGCAGTGCAGAATATAGACTGCTGGTCCTTTTCCAGAGTGCTTATAGACTACACCACCATGATTTGCAGAAACAGAGTAAATGAATTATCCTGTAAAACACCCCCAACCTATGTACGCTACCAACCTACCTCCTCATTTCTCCAAGATGCTGTTGGAGAAGGGGTCCGTGGCAGAAAGCATCTGTGCCCATCTGCATTGAAAACTTAGTGTTATTCGTTTGTTTCGTTAACATAGAGACATGTTCCTATATTTTCTGCTCCTCAGAGGACAATCTTACACACACACACACACACACACTCTTCTTCTGTGCCAAGAAATGACTTATCCATTTTCTACGTTGACCATCCGTGGAGCTGACTTGATTGGCACACCAGAGATCGTTCTATCCAATCTTGCTTTCTATAGTTTTAAAGATGGGGTTTGCTTTTTTCATTGAATCCAGTGTCTTGGGAATCATTGAGACATGGTAGACTAGAGAAAATACATTATTTAAAAGTCGAACTGCTCTTGAGCCCCTGGGGCCAGCTGCTTCCCCTGTTCAGAGAGGTCCTTGCTTCCATCTCTGTCTAGATTTGCAATTAAGTTGGGCTTGCCTTGTAGGTGTGGATTTTGGAGCTCGCTAGGAGGACTCTTCTCTCCACTGCCATCTTGTGGCCAGTGTGACAAAGTCTGGTAAAATTGTTTTCTAACTTGTTCAGAAAGCGTAATTTCAAAAGAAGGAAGAGAGGAAGGAGAGAAAGAATTCTATAAAAAGTTTTTTTTTTTTTAAAAAAGCATGTTTCTAGAACTTTCCTAACAAAGCCTAACCAACTAAAGCCGCCTGTTTGATGTTCTTTTTTTCTCGTAGCTCAGATTCGGGCGCTTCCGAGACTAGCCTCTCACCTCCCTCCTCCCCACCAAGCCGGCCCCGTAACGAGCTGAATGTGTTTAATCGCCTTACTGTTTCTCAGGGAAACCCGTCAGTTCAGCAGGATAAGTATGTCACGGAAGAGAGCCCTGGCCTCTCACCCCGGACTCTGCACCCCCCAGAACAGCCTGTGCGGACCTTTCAGCCTTGCTGTTTGGGGGGGGTGGAGTCTGTCGTATTTTTGTACTTTTTCAATGGAAAGGAGCCATGTGGCCAAACTTAAGAGATCATTTCCCTGCTGAACATGGCTCCCTGCAGGGCGTGGCCTGTGCTGTCACTTCTCATCTCTCCTATTCCTGTAAAGTAAATTAGAATGAAAAAGAAACACCTTTGAACATTTGATGTTTCAAAACCTATTTGGATTTCCCAAAAAAATGTTTAACTCTGACTATATTGAAATGTGGACGATGTTTTGCCATTGGTAGATAAGACAACTTACAAAGACCACATGCTTCTGATATTTGGTGGTTCTAGATAAATCTACCACAAACTCCAGTCATGGCATTACCAGAAGAAACATTGGCCTCTTGGACAAAGGATGTAGGACTGGAAGGGAGTTGTGGGGAGAGGCTAGGATGTGGAAAATACCATTTTTACTAACTTAGAAGTAAAAAAAAAAAAACCAAAAAAAAAAAAAAAAACGTGTCCCCGTGCTGAGCCAGGACCTTTCTCCTAAAAAGTCAGTGATAATATGACTGTCATAACGTAGTCATGAGGCCTGCCTTGTCTGCTTGGAATTTGAAGAATCACTTTGTGAGCCTATGCCTTGACATCCCTCCTCCCAGCCACAGCTGTTGGCTTCCTGTGCTGTTACTGTCCTGCATGTGACATATCTGAAATTTATAGGATGCCATTTAAAAGATCTGTCTAATATGCTTCGATTGAATTAAATGGCTCTATAAATGTAATTATACTCATTATTTGGAAATCATTTTTAGTCTGCTTAATTCACAAATCTGTTACTTATATATTCCGTATTAGTTTATTGTTTTATATACTCACTATAGAGGATGTATCCTTTAGATTGATCTAGAAAGGCAAATATTGTGCTATGGAACAAAGCAGCCCTTGTTGTCATGAAGCTGCCCCATCATTTGAAGAGCGGCAGCTTCATGACATTACATTAGAACATTAGTAACATCGCAGAAGTCCATCTTCACTGATATGTGGACAGTTGATAAATTCTAGGTCCTTTGCATTCACAGTAGTTCTAAAATCTTCTGTCGCACATGGGATATGGCGGCTTACAAGTGTAACCCAGCACTTAAGAGGCTGAAGTAAGGGGTGTGGGGCAGGACCACTCTACATCCAAGGGCAGACTGAGCTACACAGTGAGTTTCTGAACAGTCTGAGGTACAGATTAAGAACCTATCTCAGTTTTTTTTTTTTTTCTGTCAGTCTTGGCAATCTTGATAATCTCCTCATAGTTTACTATTTTGTCACGAATATATTTAATAGATTATACTAATTTTATGGCTAGTGTCCTCAAAAGTAATAGTGTTGATTTAACTGGACTCATACATTGAAAATTCCCTTCCTTTTGTATTTCTTTCTTTGGGGCCCTGTTTTGAGACTGACATTTTTTTCATCTGGGCCATGCAGACCTCATAGTTTGGCTCTTCTCAGGCCACCACTGCCTTCCCCATTCTCCCCAGAACCATCTAAATTCCTAACAGCCAGCATTTGGCAGTCTGTGGGGCGGTGTGCCGGGCGGCTGATGGGGTCTTGCCTAACCAGTTAATACAGAGGGACCTCTCCACTTTGTAAATAAGTTAAAACTATGGGTTTTTAAACATGAATGTAAAGAGTGAATTTATCAAACTTCCACACTAGAATCTAGCTAAAGCAGTAATTACCAAGATACACTCACACATAGTTACTAGAATTTTTTTTTAAGATAGTCATCAAATTAAGCCTTGCGGTGATGTGGTTCATACACTTGAAACTATTCCTTGCTAGTTCCTTAGTTTTAGAAGTGAAGGTGGAATTTATGGGTCAGTAATAGGTATAGAGTTTATGCCCCCTAAACTTGGTGGAAAACCAAAAGTCCTCTTTTTTTTTTTTTTTTTTTTTTTTTTTTTTTGTCTTAGTTAACTATACTTTAAACTTGCTGAATTCTGGTGCAAACAGGATTGTTTGTTCTTTGTGCAAACAAAAAGGGAGTGTTTACAAAATCCTGTTATCCACACTGTTGGTTTTCTGTCTGTCGTCAGTGTCTTTGCCTGTTTGGATATCTGTTCTTCTCCTCATGACTTTAACTCTTTCACTGTAGGTCTGATGAAAGTGACTCCTCTTTGTCGGAGGTACACAGGTACTCTCTCCCTCTCTCTCCTACGTCCTTGCCTTCTACCGGTGTCCTAAACGCTTCCTAGAAATCCTAAGCAAGTCTCAGAAATTTCAGGGTTGTGGTTTTTTTTTTTTTTTTAATTGCATATATAACTCATTGTAAGCCTCATGAGTGCACTAATATTTTAAAACATTAATTGTAATGTATCTTGTGAGTTTATCATGTAAAGAAGTAGCAAACACTTGGGGAAACTTAGACACTTGTTTGTTGCTCCTGGTAGGTAACCCTGTTTTTTCTTGGAAAAGATAATAATCATGTTTCACCGCTCCTAAGATCAGAAGTGCTTGAACCTTAGGGTTAACCATCCCTGCTGCTTCTTTAAGTCTAGGAGTGACATAGGTATCTTTTCTTGTTGGTTTAAGCAGTTTGAATTTATAAAATCTATTTTGTAACAGCATACTAGATTATAAAAGGTATACTGTCATGACAAAAATTAGGAAAAAATCATACTTAATTTTTTTTAAACTGATAAATGAAGTTTTAAGAATAAAAGCATTACCTTTTTTTCATGTTATGCATTTGGGGAGGGACTTAATTTCTTTCTCTTTCTCTCTTGTCCCCTCTCTCCACACTTACCCGTTTGTCTCCTCTTTCCCCTTGTTTTCCTTGTCTTATGGTCATTTTTCTGAACATCAGCAGACCCTCCAGAAGGTAGGCAGGGGAAGGGAGAAGAAGTTGATCTCACAGTGTTATGACTCCACTGCCTTGCATGGAACAAAACAAGAATGCTTTCTTTGCTTTCTTCTTCTCCACTCTGATCAGCTTTATCATACACATTTACATAATTTAGTCTAAGTTAAAGAAATGTTTTTAGCGGTCATTTTTATACTTCAGAATGTGAACAGGTTAACTAAGGCTACAATAAAAATACCTTATATGTCTACTTTCATTACCCACATTTCTCCCTCATCTTAGTGGTATAGGGTAATCGATAGAAAATATTAACAGTCCTAATATGCTGAATGTTTTAGAACATTTTAATTACCTAGTGAATACTTGGAATATTTTTAATTTTTAATGTTGAGATTAATTTTCTTCAGAACACCAAATAACCAGTGATTGACAGCTGTCTCAGGGGGGATGCAGAAAGACTAGAGTTTGGATCTCCAGCATGCACACAGTGCCTGGGCAGGTGTGGAGCCAGGGGCCCTTCCAGAGTAGCTGAAGTAGTAAGAGATTTGTGGAAAATGGCCTGGGAAGACACCTGACCACAGCTTCAGGCCTGCCCATATTGTGTACATTTGTACCTGCCCCCGGTGGCATGAGCCCACACATGTGGGAACATGCAAACACATAGGAGTACCGCGCATATATGTGCAAGAAAAGAGACTGTGTAAGAATAACAAAAGCCTCCTGCTTCCCAGGAAGTTAACTGTGCTAAACATGCTAAACATGCTAAACATGCAGCCATGTTGTATCAGGAGACACAGCTGGTCCCATGGTATGTGACTTTATGTTCTATCTGGAGACAGAATGTAGGTCACCTAAGTGATTTTATGGTGCTGCTGCGTTCTGAGGATGGTTTGTGTCATTGAGTCACCAACAGCTCTCACACTCTAACACAGTTTTGTTAGTCACTTCTTTCCTATGGGTGCAGTCCTCGTAGCCTCTTCCAGAAGGATAATACCCCTCAAATGCTCGAAGTGAGTCTATAAACTGACAGCGCTCACACTTTTGAGAGTAACGCTTCTCCCATTTCAGTTTTCGTTTGCTTACATTTTTTACATTACAAACAAGTTATTGGTATTGATTTCAATCTGAAATTTTGCATGTAGGCAGATAAATTGGAATATATATATATATTTTTTTCTTTGTCTTTGTATATCCAGAGATAATCTCAAGGGTCACTTCTAGTGATGTGGAATTTCTCTCACTCCAAAATTAAAAAAAAAAGAAAAAGAAAAAAGAAAAGAAAAAGAACTACATACAGTATAACAAAACCCTAATATAATATTTTTAAAATTAGCCTGCTTACCCCCTTTATATTTCTATCCATTTCCCCCCAACCTTCTTCAGCTATGAGACCTAATTTAGTACCTTTTTTGTGTGTATATGACAACATTCTAAATATTTCGCGCTTCAATTTTATGATTATGTCCTCTCCCCTCCACACACACATGTGTACTTTTATCATCTTGACAGTTTTATTTTACTTTTTTTTTTCTTAAGCTGGAAAGATTCTAGTATTCATTGTTCATAAAACACAGCATCTAGAGCTAAAGCCCATCATCCCTAATGTGGCCTGCGCACAGTGTCGGTGGCCTGGAAGGCTGTCCTAATGCATTCACTTCTTGAACAAACCATTGGCAATTTCTGTAGAGAAACCACAAATAGTTGAGTTTTACCTTGTACTCAACAGGTACCACCCTCTCTCTGGAACTTGGTCTTCTTCTGTACTTGGATAATTCTCTCCTACTTTTGACTGGAGTGATACGTTTAAATTTTACCCAATGATTCATGCTAATACAACACAAACTGACTTCTTGTTTGGGTAATTTCTCCCCCAGGCAACACAGCATGATATCCTCCGATTAAATTTATCAATTAGTTAGCAAGCCATTTCTGTCATTAAAGCCAGCGAAGGATTGACTAAATGCCACAGATCTTCCAGACTGACTCTTTGCCCCGCACAGCTTCCTCAGCACGTCAGTTCAGTATTCACCTCACTCTTTCTGAAGGGCAGTCGCTGACAGACGTAGTGATCAGACTTTATTAGAGTCAACATAAAATTTACATATCATACACCCTTGTTCATTATCTACTAACCCTACAGGGAACATCCCCCACAAGATTGGCAAGCCTGTGTTATAGATCAACATTTACTTAAAAAAAGTGTTTATAATGGTTTGTCCAATATTTCTCCATGTGAAGCTCAACAAGAAGTTAATATCTGAGATGGTTTGGAGGTGGTTTTGCCCCCTTTATTAATCTTTGGTTTCTAAGAGTGCTGACAATGCTTTTTCCTCTTCTATCGAATTGACCTTCAGAGAATTATAAATAATAATGCTAACAATTTAAAAACAGAAACAGTTGACATTATAGCTCACAGCAAGAATTATCAGTGCGTGCTTAAGTGACCAATGTGTGCTGTCCTGGTTTCTGATCATCTTCACTCTTCCTGACACTCATTTGCATTCATCAACCCCTTTAACATGAGGGACAGACAGTGCATTGATAACCATTTCGGTCTCCAGTGCATGGTCAACCGTAGACCAGATGCTCATGATGAATACTGTATGATCCAGAAATAGTATCTGTGAGCCACTCCCCAAGAGCTTGGCTGCCAGGTACATTTTTCACTTTAAAATCTTTGAGATTATCAAAGGTTTTCTTCCCACCCCTTTAAGTTCCTGCTGTTAAGTATCATCTTCCCTTCAATGTCTTTCTATCCATTTTTCTTTCCATTTTTTTTTGAGAACACTTTCTGTGCACCTTAGGTCTTATGTGTCACACTTTTTCCAGTGTCTTCTCTTTAGGCTTAGAATTCCATTCAGCCTGACGTAAAGCCATAGCTTTGAGTTACTCATTTCGACTTCCTTGTTGGTCATAACAAGGAAGAACTGTCAGAGGGATGAAACGGTTAGGGTGAAAATCCAGGTGTCTCGTCCTCTCTCTCACCGCTTGCAGATCCGGTTACTAGTGGACACCTAATTAGTTCAAGTTCTGGTTCTGCACTGCTGTCGCTTCACGCGGTATCCACTTCCTTTTGACTAAAAGAATCAAGGGAACAGTCTGAATATTATTAACAATTGCTTATAAGGGCTTTTAAAAGAAATTGTGGGGAAAAGTAAACCTAGTTTAATAATAGAGATACTGAAGTCAATCTTTTTTCCCCCCAACCTCAGGGGCATAATCAACCCATTTCCTGCCTGCAAAGGAATCAGAGCATCTTCCCTTCAGTGCGTTCACATAGCTGAAGGGCACACAAAGGCTGTGCTCTGTGTGGATTCTACTGATGATCTTCTCTTCACTGGATCAAAAGGTGCTAGAAATGGCTGGAAAGATGGCTCAGTGGTTAAGGCTGACCAGTGGTCTTCTGTAGGATTTTAGTTGTTGCCAGCACCCAAGACACGCAGCCCACAACTTCCTGAGACTCCAGTTTCAGGGAACCTGGTGCTTTCTTCTGACCTTCACACACACCTGCACTCATGTGTACATACCTACACACACACACACACACACACACACACACACACACACACACCAGATTTAAAAATGAAAATAAGGTGCTAGTAACCGTCTAATGCTCATATGTATATATTTAAAAATGGCTTTTAAACAAGATTATTTAATTCAAGTGACTAATTAATTCACATGAATCTGACATCCTGGTTTGAGGATCTAAATTGCATAAAACCTAAAATCTTTGCTTAGTCGGGAAGGGAGTAAATGTACTGTTTGTATTTGTGAATACACTTGATGAGAGAATGCCTCTCCCTTCAGTGATTGACACTGCATACCACGTTCTAGATTTTGAAATGGACAGTATGCAAATTTACAAATGCTAATTAAAATATACAACATGGCCGAGAAAGTCAGTAGCAGACATCATTTCTTATTAGCACATCTGTGAGGCATGACACATGTGCATTAATACCATCGGTCCCATGAGGTACTTTCGGTGGCCTCATGTTACAGGTGAAGAAACTCGAGAAAGTAAAATGTGTTTCCTGTGTTAATTTAGCTCGTAGATTGAACCACATTTAGAGACCTCTGATCCTGCACCCTCAGCCTGGTTGCTGCATTATAAGAAACTAGAACAATAAGACAGATACCAGACCTCCCTCCCTTTCGTTTGTTCCCCTTTGCCTACCTTATCTACGAAATTACCACAGACATTTGAGGATGTCCAATGATGCCTAGTTCAGGAAAATTGGAAAGTACCATCATCCTTTGCTGTTTTTTCTCATGGTAGAATATTGTTTGAATAATTTTTTCAGGTAAAAGAAGCTAAAATAACTCATATTTTCTCTGCTTTGTTTGTTTGTTTCAGATCGTACTTGTAAAGTATGGAATCTTGTGACTGGACAGGAAATTATGTCACTAGGGGTTCACCCTAACAACGTTGTGTCTGTAAAGTACTGCAATTATACCAGTCTGGTCTTCACAGTGTCAACATCTTATATTAAGGTGTGGGATATCAGAGAGTCAGCAAAATGTATTCGAACATTAACGTAAGTCCTTCGAGAACAGCAGGAAGAGTGAATAGTTCTGTATTTTTATAAAAATATAAGAAAATGTAGGGCTGTTTGTATATTTTAATTTTTTTAAGAACACCTACCTAATCGTCAGAGGATGCTTAAGTGTTCACTAAAAGCGCAGACATAAAATGGAGGAAAACGTAGAACACAACACAGAAGGGAGCATGAGAAGGAAAAGATGTACCAGACTCCGCTGTCACCAAGTGTGGATTTCACCTCTTCTCTCTCCCATTTACTGCTTTAAGGAATTGCGTGATGTAAATAAGTATCCGTCCTTGGAAGATGACTAGTCATCGTTGGTAGTAAGGAAGTCTTTACAACCATTAGCTAACCTTGAAATAAACCAGTTACCCAGTTGCGTTTTAGGATGGGCACGCTCCCTGTGTTCCAGCTAGCAGGAATGTTACGACGACTACAAGTTGTGTTGGACAGTCAGGGCAGGAGTCTTTTTTCAGTGCGTGCTGTTATGTCTTAAAACTACAAAGCAAATAATTACTATTTTGATTATAAAATTGACATCCCCTTTTTCCTAATCAAAATCGAAGTGAACTCAGTAACTGTATACATGAAGAAAGGGTACACTGAGTTTCTGATTAACAGTAGAGATTGTTAACAGAAGAGACACTGTCTTACTTCAGAGTTCCTGTTTCCTGCACTGGATAGCACGCACTGTAGGGAAGTTCTGTAGAGAAAGAGTGCCCTATCTCCACTTACAAAGTTCTCAGTTTAAGTTGTTCCTTAATGTCAAATTGGAATGATTGGTCCTTAACTCAGTATTTTAGATGTTATCAGGGAAAAGATTTCAAAGTTAAAAACCTCTCGTCACGTAAATTTATTGGAGGAAATATAACTAAACCATGGCTAACTTTTCAAAAACCAAGTGAAGGGTCTGTTAAAAGCCCCCAGTAGTTAAAATGCCCCACTCTGGTGTTCTTAATCTCAGAAGCCAATTCTGATAGATGAATGAATATTGGTGATCCAGGCCAGCAGAGGGCGCCCACAAACTGCAGGAGATTGAGCCGACTCTGAGGCATTGCAGTATTCATTGAGATTTATTTAATCTTGGACATAGAATCTTTTTTGGGGGGAGGAGAGTTTATAATTTTTTTCTTTTTTTATTGGACATTTTCTTTATTTACATTTCAAATGTTATCCCCTTTCCTGGTTCCCCCCACCCCAGAAACCCCCATCCCCTCCCCCCCTGCTTTTATGAGGGTGTTTCCCCACCCACCCACCCAGTTCCTCCTCCCTGCCCTTGCATTCCCTTACACTGGGGCATCCAGCCTTCATAGGACCAAGGGCCTCTCCTCTCATTGATGCCAGGACAAGGCCATCGTCTGCTACACATGCAGTTAGAGCCATGAATCCTTCCGTGTGTACTCCTTGGTTGGCGGTTTAGTCCCTGGGAACTCTGGGGGTTCTGGTTGGTTGATATTGTTGTTCTTCCTATGAGGTTGCAAACCCCTTCAGCTCCTGCAGTTCTTTCTCTAACTCCTCCATTGGGGACCCCATGCTCAGTCCAATGGTTGGCTATGAGCATCTGTCTCTGTATTTGTAAGGCTCTGGCAGAGCCTCTCAGGAGACAGCTATATCAGGCTCCTGTTAGCACGCACCACAGAATCATTTTTAAAGGATGTTTTAGTCATCTCTATCTCAAGCCATGGGGTTTGTAGCAGAGTAGACACACACATTAAGAATTTAAATCATACCATCCTGGTTTATCCATACACATATTCTCTTAGTTGGTCAATACACATTCATGGTGTGACTGCCTGCTGGATGCTGTGCCCGGCTCTGTGGTCATGAGCTGAAGCAGCTCCTGCTGTTGTCTACAGAGAGGCCCTTAAGACCTCAGCTGCGGGCTGGAGAGATGGCTCAGCAGGTAAGAGCACTGACTGCTCTTCCAGAGGTCCTGAGTTCAAATCCCAGCACCCACATGGTGGCTCACAACCACCCATAATGAGAGCTGACCCCTCTTCTGGTGTGTCTGAAGACAGCAACAGTGTACTGACATACAATAATAAATCTTAAAAAGAAAAGAAAGGAACTCAGCTGCAAGCCAAGCTCGTGTCTGAAAACACAACTCACATTGCGTTGTTTTTGCTTTCTAGATCTTCAGGTCAAGTTACTCTTGGAGACACTTGCTCTGCAAGCACCAGCCGGACAGTAGCTATTCCTTCCGGAGAGAGCCAGATCAATCAAATTGCATTAAACCCCACGGGCACTTTCCTCTATGCAGCCTCTGGAAATGCTGTCAGAATGTGGGACCTTAAAAGGTAGAATTTTGAGAAATGTATCTCTTGTATATATCAAATGCAGCTTGAAAATGAAAACACTAATGCTCGTGAAATCTAATTTCCACATGACCTCTAGTTCACATTTACTGTTTGTTAGTTTGTGAGACAGTTTCCCTGTATAGCCCTGGCTGTCCTGTAACTCGCTCTGTAGACCAGACTGACCCTGAACTGAGAGATTCACCTGCCTTTGCCTCCACAGTGCTGGGATTTAGGCGTGTACCACCAATGCCCTCTTTCGGCTCACATTTAAGAAACATTTCAACCTATATTTTATTTTGGGTAGAGCAATACAACTTATATATTCAATGAGGCAAAAAAGGAATGATTTGATAAGATTTAAGCAGAATTGTCCCTTTAATTGCTTTTTTGGTACAAATCTATTTTTTTAGTAGCAAAACTAAATATAGGTTTATTTTTAAAAAGTGACTACAAAACCATTTTAAAGAAACTGTATTATTAATATCCTAGAAGTTAAAGGCACTGCTGTAGTCCAGAAGCTTGCTTTGAGATAGGAATGCCATCTAAGTTCATCGCTATCTTCTGATGACAACTGACAGTATGCATTGAAAGAAAAAGAAAGTGGGTGGGGGTGTCTTGCCATTTAGCCCAGAGTGGCCTGGTACTTCTTGAGTTCAAATGAAGATTGGGATAACAGCTATGAACTCTCATGCCTGGGTGGCATTGTTTATTCTCCTACCTGTCAGATACCTATATTCTACCCATGTTCAGTCTTAATAATGACTCATGAAAATACTCACCTATTTTCTCATATACACAATGGCACATACACATGGATTTGTACAGATATGTATGTATATACATATGTGGATGGTGTTTGTGCATGTGTTGTATATAATATGTGCATGTATAGAATAAAATAACCTCACTTCAGTAGCTTCCTTGATGTTGTAAGCAATGATAGCAATGTTTTATTCAGTTACAAATCGAGTCTTGAAAGGATTAGTCATGTCTTTCATAAATTCATGTATTTAATAGATGGACGTTTATTGGAGGAATTAAGCTTATCTTCTCACAGTTTCTCAGAATTTGGCTTAATTCGTAAGTTATATTAAGCTTTGGGATAAGATCTAAGTAGTTTCCAGCTTCCGTCACAGGATATTAGTTTGCCCACTTCTATTTACTCTATGCAGCGTTTCAAGAAGCAGGGCTGACATCGAAAGGAAATGTTGTGAGCAAATACAGATTTGTATGAGCCTTCCATCTTGCTGTGAAGTTTCAACTTTTATTTCTCTTTAAAGGTTTCAGTCTACAGGAAAGCTAACCGGACACCTGGGTCCTGTTATGTGCCTTACGGTAGACCAGATCTCCAATGGACAGGACCTAATCATCACGGGTTCAAAAGACCACTACATCAAAGTGTGTATGAGTAGAGCTTAAATTACATTTTCTAGAGTGATAGGTTCGAAGTATTCACTAATCTAAGCCCTGCCCCATTTCTCTCTTCTTTCTCCTTGTGACCACTGAGGGTAATTGGGTCTTTGCTTTGCAGGAGAGCAGGTAGGGACTATTTACTGGATTGTGGATAACTTGCCATGATTTCCGATGATTATACTATATTTAGCATAGTTACTCACCCCTCCTCTAGGGAGTATTAGCTGTCCATTGCTCTTTGGGGAGGAGCAGGGGAGGAGTCTCAGGAATGCCTCCCCCATCCATGACTACTGTTAATAAACCCCAGACTTCAGAAGGCCTCTTGCAGATAATCAGAGCTGTGGTGAGTTCCTGAGCTCACTGGCCAGGTCAGGTCTGGGAGACAGTATTTCGAAGCCCTCTCCATCCTCTGGCTCTTCCTTTCTGTCCTCCTCTTCTGTGATGTTCCTTGAGCATTCCAAGGTGTGACTGGGAAGTCCTTCTTAGGGCTGACAGCATTCAGCAGTCACTTTCTCTTAACCAGTCTTCTATTCCCTGATTTTACCTGTTGCTTCTTTTGTTTTGTGATCTTTTCTTTTTTTATTTATACTTACTGATTTGGTTGTTTTTGTTTTGAGAAAGGGTCTTAGGTAGTTTGGGCTGGTCTTGAACTCTCTCTGTGGTCAAAATGACCTTGGACATCTAATCTTCGTGCATTTAGCTCTCAAGTGTGGGGATTATAGATGGGTACCATTGTACCCAGTGTCCTAGCTTACTTCTCTGTTGCTGTGATAAAAACACTGACCAAAAGCTACTTGGGGAAAAGAGTTTATTGCATTATTGGTTATAGTCCAACATCAAGAGAATACAAGGCAGGAACTCAAGGTTGGACCCTGGAGGTAGGAACTGAAGTCGAGACCACAGAAGAATGCTTCTTATGGGATTTCTCCAATGCTCATGCTTAGCTAACTGTCTTACACAGGTAGCTTCTTAAACCTTTCTTACACATCCATAGACTCACCTGCCAATGGATGGCACCACTCAGAATGGTCTGTTCCACATCAATTGTAAACCATGGAAATGCTCCACAGACATCCCCACAGACCCATCTCATGAAGGCAGTTCCTCAACTGATGTTCATTCTTCACAGATGTGTCAAGTTGACAACTAAAATTAGTCATCACACCCAATTATATTCTGTTCTAGGGATTGACACTGGGCTTCGTGCATTCTAGTCAAGAACTGTACCCACTGAGCTATATCTGCACTGACTGATTTTAGCATTATTCAATCATAGGTTGTCTTTTTCAGCCATGCAAATATGAAAAGGTTTGGAGGGGTAGCTTTGGGAAGATGGAGAAGGAATCTGGGATTGACAAACTAGCTGATTTTAACTGAATATCATGATTGGTTTATTTCAGTCTCAAATGCATCCATATATAACATCACCAGCTTACTCAAAGAAGTTTCTTTTCTTGAAATTTGCAGATGTGACATGCAAACAAAGTGCATGAAATAAGGCTGAGGGTATTCCTCAGAGTCTTCCCTACACAGTCAGTGCAGTTAGCAGATCCCTTAAATGCACATTTGTGTGGCTTTGAATATACACTTGGAGGTGCTTATCTGAAAGTTGAATGGGATGACTCCTTTCTCTCTGGTTCTCTCTTGTAGATGTTTGAAGTGACTGAAGGGGCTCTTGGAACTGTAAGTCCCACCCACAACTTCGAGCCTCCTCATTATGACGGGATAGAAGCACTGGCCATTCAAGGCGATAACCTATTCAGTGGATCCAGAGACAATGGAATCAAGAAGTGGGACTTAGCCCAGAAAGGGCTTCTTCAGGTAATTCAGAAACCCCACAAGGTGTGAAGTGAATATTTTGACACCACACAGGAGTCTGTCCAGTAGCTTGGTGGTGGTGGTGTGGTGTGTGTGTGTGTGTGTGTGTGTGTCCTATTTAGATTATCATTGTTTAATCAGAAATTTAAAAACTTTTTTAATATTTAAAATAGTTTCATAATTTTTACAATGAAAACAACTTACAAATAAATTTAAACATCACACACCAAATTTGACTAGACCCAAAGTCTAAACAACTGAGTGGTCTTCCACTCAGTTAGAATAGGGTAGAATAGGTGTTCGGAATGGAAGCTGTGGAGCTTCACCTTAAATTTTATATTTTCAATATCAAATGTATTTTACATTCATTATCCTCAGAGTTTTAACTGGGAGAAGGTAAGCGTTCCAATAATAGATGCTAGGATGATGTAGAACCTTTGTGTAGATCTACTTATTAAGTACAGTCACCTTGAGGTAGAACAGTTGTAGTTGTTCATTGTTTTTAAATGTACATATCTTCCAAGCAGTTATCTGGAGTGAAAAGCTTCCTCAGCTGTGGGAGCATCCTCTTGAGGCCAGTAGGCAGAACCTCCATACACTATAGCAGGACTGCATCGTATCAGTAAACTGACGACTATCTTTGACTATTAGCTTTAAAGGGACAAAAATTAGTGAACAGGGAAAATTGCTTATAATTGCAATCCATTGTAGTTGTTATGCTGCATCCATCTGTGGCTCCATGGATGTATTGGGAGGGCTCACAGCCGCTACCCCTCTAGTCACTCTCAACTGCAACTAAAGACAGAATGAACCAGAAGCATGGCTATTAGTAGAAAACACTTGGCAGCAGGTGCATACACCATGTTCATATGCTTTCTTAGATATATGTTCATTTATTCATTATTATCATCTTTATATTGTGAATATAAATGTTTATACATAAAATCTAGTCATGATGTTATCTAATACTTTTTGTGCTCATCATGATATCTGAAAGCTCCCATATTCCTTAGACTTCCATATTATGTAGCAAAGTGTTTGAATGATTTCATGACGTGGTTCTTTTAATCCATATACAAGTTTTTAGTTTACAAACTTGTTTTATTATGTATGTTTTGGGTAGAAAAGAGGAGAAAACTTTTCTCTGTTTTCTGAGTCTTGTAGATTCTATAGATTCCTAACGAAGCAACTTGTAGATTTATTGCTTAAATCACAGAATGTATAGAAATGGGCTTTGATAACCTTAAGGACATTCTGTGTTCCTTTCACAGAGTTTTACCACTAAACACACTGTAACCAATTTTGGTGTGACCACTGGTTTTGTAAGGTTTCTCTTAAGTTCTACATTCTCTCCTCTCTTCAGCAAGTCCCAAATGCACACAAGGACTGGGTCTGTGCCTTGGGCGTGGTGCCAGGCCATCCGGTTTTGCTTAGTGGCTGCAGGGGTGGCATTTTGAAACTCTGGAATGTGGATACTTTCGTGCCAGTTGGAGAGATGAGAGGTCATGACAGTCCCATCAATGCCATCTGTGTGAACTCCACCCATGTCTTCACTGCCGCTGAGTAAGTGTCCTCCCATGGATCTGCTCTGGGCGGGTTGCTTGGGCTCAGACTTAACAAATACTGCAGGCTGTAAGTATTTACAAACACCGAGCACAACAGATCCCTCTCTCAGTCCAGGCATCCTGGTTTACAATGACCGATTTAACTTTTTGACTTATTTTTAACATGATCTTGCTGTTTAGCCCAGGGTGGCTTAGAACTCATCATCCTTCTGTCTTAGTTACCCAAGAGATGGGACTGTAGTCCATCATACCTGGCTCCTAAATTATGGTTTGGATCTTTACCATGAGCCTTGAGTTTAGGCTGACCAGAATGTTAGGCTACATCTATATTAGTGCATAGTATGGGGTCTGCTGTCAGGTCTCTTTTGGTGACTTAGGGCACGCCCCATCTTCTCAGAAGAGAAGGGGAGGGGGAATGGGGAAGGACTGTGGGAGGAGGTGGTTGGGCGGGAGACAATGAGTGGGATGTAAAGTGAATAAATAAAAAAAAATTAAATTTAAAAAAAGGAAAAATAATTTATTAGTGACTAATTTTGAAATATTTTGTCTTCAGAAAAGTTTATTTGCTATTATTTATATTTAGTACAAATTATTTTTAACAATCTTCGTGCTTCTTTCTCCATTTAATATGTAAGAATATGGTAGTAACATCTGTTTCCTCTCGCCTCTGAATAGTTGGATTGACGAATTCATTTCTTGCTTGTCTGATTAGTCACAATGAATCTTCTCTGTGCTGGGTCTTAGTCTAGACTGTTAGGAAGGGAGCAGAGAGCAGGACAGCCACAAAATCTACCTTCTCTTCTAGCCAGAGGCAGAAGGAAATAGTAAGGTGAAAAAGTGCACCAGCGACATCGGAGCAGGGTTGGGGGTGGGGGGCTGGGGGTGGTGGGGTGGGGGAGGGGTCACAGATCAGGTGATTCGGAGTGGGAGGCCTCTGTACCACGTGGTCCAGAAAGGTTGCCAGGAAGCGTTCTATCAATCCGTGTTTGCTTTTCTCAACATTGTACATGCTTTATTTGCACTTATTAAAGTCTTCTTTAAAAAAAAGTTTCCTTGAGTGATTCTGAGACCTATTTCTTGACATTTCTGACTCTATTCATATGTCCATTTTAAATTTATTGTTTTGTAGCGATCGAACTGTGAGAATCTGGAAGGCCCACAATTTGCAAGATGGTCAAATCTCGGACACAGGAGATCTGGGGGAAGATATGGCCAGTAATTAACATGAATGGGGATAAGCAGAAGCTGACACTGTGATGGTACTCTGTGTTCTTTATTGAAAATGATGTCCTGCACTTATTACTAATGGAATCAACTGGAAATATATCTCAATACATTGCTAGATAATGTGTATCCTAGTAAAATTGTTCTGTCTTGTATGTGAAATATTAATATGTACCAACACATAGACTTCCTAAAATCGATGTATTGCTCGAATCACACTTTTACTGTGGCTGAATTGTTGTGCCTAGCTATAAAAAGACATCTCGGATTATTTGAGTTATAAGACATCTGCTTTTATGACATCCAGAAGCATACCCAGAATAAGACAGGCCTACCTGTTAACTCATTCAAATAACGTGGTCATAACTTACACGTTTAAGCATATATTGGAATTGTTTAATCAAATTGTAGTCTGCTCATCAGGAATGTTGTCAATGAGTTTCAAAGCTGGTTCAGTGTAATAGAATAACAAAAGGAGGAATTATTGGTGATGCTTCATAATTGACGTAGTCGGCTAAGAAAGATAACAGTTTGCGCTAAGATGCTTGTGTTTACCTGTATTGACCAAAGCTTTCCGTTGTTCTGCATTCTGTGCCCAGGATTGAAACGCTGCACAGCCCTTGTGTTGTTGGTAGCGCTGGGCACGAATTCTGGGGCAGTAAGCTGTTGATTTCCTAACAGAAAGATATTTTGATCTATTTTCCTATGGAATTGTTTCTAGTATTATCTTTTAATTTCTTTTTTTTATTTAATAGTAATAGCTCCTTTCTCCTTCCTCTGATTTTTATATGCTGCTAAATATATTTTAAATATACTGTGTTTGCACACACTGGTAGCTATGATGTGTTTGCACACATTGGTAGGCTATTATTGTTTGTGGTGGGAACCCGTGTAAATAGGTAGATTGTAAAGAGAGACTATCTTGCATTATGACTGTATGAATTTCTAAATGCTGTTTGATTGGGTTTTGTTACAGGATGTATAATTTATCCGTCTGCTCAGAATATTAATTTGTAAATTCTGTACGGTTAATTTTATGTAATGGTATAACTTTTGAAATTGTTGTCTTGTGTTATTTGATTTTTTTTTTTTGCCCTGAAAATATTTGTTTGTAAATGAAAGTTTAGCTAGTGCTTAAATAAACATGTGCTATGAATTGTTTCTATTTCACTGGTCTTTATCTAATTGTAAGAAAATTCCAGTATTGGCAAATCTTTTTTGTCTGTGCGTGATGTGAGAGGAAAGATTATCTAACCTTTCTTGTCTTTGCTCATGAGACATGAAATAGTTTTTGAAAAGCTCCAGTTGTAACCTCACCTTGATGAAGTGTGGAAACACTAGTTAAACCAGTTGATGTAATTTAGGGGTGTGGACATAGAAAATAATAAATAAAAAAATGACCGTGATAACTGTGAGGGTCGTGACCATGCATCCCTGCCAGGAAGGGCATCCGACACAGCCAAGACGGCAGAGTGATGGAGGCTGCAGAGGAGGCTTCCAAGGTCCAACCTCTGTGTTGTATGGTTTTTAACGTAGGTCCCAAGTAGTACCTGTTTTTTTTTTTTAATGTAAAGCTGCATATCTATCTATATTCCTTAATGCATAACTATGGTGTAGGTACCATAAGTAGGGAAAACTTTTGTTTTTAAATTAAGGGACATATTTTTCCTTAATTTAAAAAATTCCCTCAACACTTCCAGCCTGAGAACCTAACCATCTGGCCCTTGTTCCAGTCTCTGCTGTTCTTGTTTTCTAAGGCTTTTGGAAAAAAAATGTAAAGATGGTTGTTACGCAAGGACCACACCAAAGCCAGCGAGGCATTAACAAAATACAAATCAAAACTTCAGTGAGAGGCACTAAATGAATCTATGTGATGGTGTTGGTGGGTGCTATGACCATTTCCCACAGAAGTGGTAACAAAATGTAGACATTGCTATCCATGTGCAAGCTGTGGGTGTCTGTCTAGTGGACAAAAGCTACCACCATGAGGTGTGATTTTGGACATCGACACTGCCTATATAATGGCTAAATCCCATTGTCTGGAAACTTAGGGACTCTTCACTCTGCCTAATAACCTCCTATAAGTCCTTTTCCTGACCTAACTGACCAAGTTGGTTGATGTTCGCAGCTAAGACAAGTAATGGAGAGTTCTGGGGACAGAGTTTCCAGTCCCTGGAAATGGCATAAGACAGCAGCAACAGAATCAACCACTTGTGATGATTTTCTTGTCTAACCTTTAGACATTTCCTTGGGATAAAGTAGCCTCATTTAGTTCATTACAGAGGCTGGCTTCCAGGTTTGCCAGATCTTCCAAGATGAAGATGCTTTTAAGTCCAGGTTGCTGTACCCCTTCCCAAGTGACTGACTGGTGGTCTGAGGACAATTTCTTGCTTAAAAAAATATTTTTGTGTGAAGTATCATTGTTTTCTTTGTTTGATATTGATATTTTCCCCCAGATAAATTAGGAAAAGGTTGAGATTTAGGTTTTTTTTTTTTTTTTTTTTTTTTTTTTTTAGTTGGTGAGGTTTGCTGTTTGTTTAGATACAGGGCATCACAATGCAGATCAAGTTACCTCAAAACTATGATCCCCCCTGCCTCTGCCTTCCAACTACTGGGATTACAGGGCTGTGCACTGGACCATTTGAGTTTATTTGTCTTTATTTTGAGTAAAGCAAAGGTATACATCGATTTCCCCAACAGCCACCAACAACCCACTCCAACTCTCAGGGCCCTACCATTTACATACCCTCTGAAAAGTCCCCAGAATTCCAAACATCATACATTCACAAAAAAACTCTCCTGCTGGCAAAACCACACCCCTGCTAGGTCATGAGGCAGATCTTAGGCAGCTGTTGCAGACAGTCTGAAGCAGGGCCACATCCCCACACCTGGGGTTAAAACCAAAGTATGTTCCTATTTCTGTGATTTTTAGAGAAACCATAATTCTTACTACAAAAACTAGATTACCCATCCCCTTCAGTTGAAAAAAAAATCTAGATAAAAGTTTAAAATTTTGCTTTGTGTTAGGGTCTAACAGTCACATGCAAATGCCTTGTCTTTTATTGTTCTTGAGAGTTTCTTATTACAGTACAAAATCAAAGTACAGTCTAGTGCAGATAGGAGGACCAGTTCCCGAGACACGTGCGTGTACCGCATGATTCACAGTCTTTAGTTCAGAAGTTGGTTCTACTCTTCACAGCCCAGGCGGCACGGGGAAAGCTCAGGTCTGGCTGGAAGTAGTCGAAGCCAGTGCCTTTCAATTCAACCACACTGGACAGTCACCTGGGACCTGTTAAAACATAGACTGCCTGTCTCTCTTCTATACTTGACTCACAAGAATCTGTATATCTAGCTACAGTACTTCGCAGATAACATAGGAGCTACTGGGAGAGCCTTCACCTTGAGATTCACAGCTCTGAGGGGATTCTGTTCTGCACAGCATTGAGAACCATTTCAACAGGAGCTGTTTAAACCCGCTAAAGTGCTGTATTTTCATCATGAGGGCTGTTGGTCAGGCCCTGTTACTACTCTGAGGAGGGTAAGTGACTGGGACAAGTTAGAAGCACATGTCTGCAGGAATGTGACTTTCAAGTAATGACTGTAACAGCAGATTGAGGAGATCCTGACCCCACACCTACATGTGATTCCCCACTGTGTGAGACAGTCAGCGCACTGAAGCTTACTGGGCCTGGAGATTCCTCTCTAGTCCTTTAAGATACTGTAATAACCTTGAAGTTATCAGTTGATGTAGTCCTAATGGAAGAATTTATTGAGAGGCAATTTGGAGGGATTTAATAGTTTTAGAATTAGCTTTCTGGAATGTATGTACCATACCTAAAACTCCTGGATGAAGTTTTACTTACCTTTAATTTCAAATAAATGTTGGTTTCTCTCTTTCTGAGAGGTGACACTTGAATTCTAGCATAGAGAGGTAGCAATGCAAAATAAAAATGCAAAGGAAAGAGGAGACGATATTCTAGAGAGAATAATGAGTTTGGATCTGGTGACTTGTGGAGCTTGGACTTCGCTTCCCCTGAGCAAGCTAAGATAGGTTTCTGATTGTCTGGCAAACTAGTCTGTGGATAATGGAGGTAAGGAACAGATCTTTATGTAACAAAACTCATTTGAGACCATTAGAATGATCCAGTGGAAGTATTTCCTGGACGAAATGTAGGCCCCAAGCTTGCAAATGGTAAAAGTGCTCATGATTGGAGAGGGAAAAGATTCTAAAAGGTATTTTGAATGTGGTGCATGGGTGATAGGGTACATGGATTAATTTGATGTTTGTAGTGTCCTAGGAGGAAGAGGTCAAAATATGGAAGCCATTGTTGACACCTCCAATCTAGTGCTGTGTTGACCTTGTAATGTCCTACTCTTCCTCCATCTCCGCTGTTACTCCATGCCAGCATCCTCTGACTTCTAGCCTTCTGTCATTGGATTAGTTATCTTTCTGTTGTGATGGTAGAATTTAATTACAAAAATCAGCTTAGAGAAGAAAATGAGTTATTTTGGATTACTATTCCAGAGGGGAAGCTATCCCGCATAGTGGAGAAAACAGGACAGCAGTGTAATGACCCACACGAAACAGTTATTGACAACCACCACACTGATTAAGCCAATCATGTTGTATTTTTTATTGGTGGACAGACCAAGAGGGGGCTTGTGCCTCAGAAGAGTCTGTTGGGGCTCAACTTCAGGGATGCAGAGTTTTTAAAGGGAAAAATTTCACAGGCCAAAATTTGCATGAAAGTTTGATGAGGGTTGGAGTAACCTTGAAACAGTCATTCCTGGCAGAGTATAGTAGTTATTTTAAACATAACTTGCCAATTATTTTGATTAATACATAGTCAAGACCATAGAAATCTCAAGGCAGATGTGATCATTAGGGGAAGAGAGTAGAGGGCTGAGAATTGTCTAAGAAAATACAAAACAGAATCAGAACATGCTAGACAGTGTTACCTTCGTCATTTCGGTGGTAGCATGAGGCTGACCCAAGCCAGGAAGCAGAGTGATCACATTTCATCTATGCACTGGAGGAAGAAGAACATGAAGTAGACCAGGTTGTAGAACCTCATAGCCATGTATGTCCTCTACTTCCTAAAGGTTTCATTGCCTTCTTTTAAAGGACTATCAGCTGGGTACCAAGCACTCAAATGCATAAGCCTACAGAAGACATTATCTGAAATGGAAATTTCTGGTTCCTTTGGAGACTTGGTTGTGTCATGTGTTTTTTTTTTCTGGAAACTGTCTTATGAGGGGATGTTTTACTGAAGCAGACATATGAGAGGATGCTTTGTTGAGAATACACACATGGTGTTTTGCTGGAAGCTGTCTTGAGAGAGGGCATATGACATTTTGCTGAGGTGGACTTTTGAGAGGACATGTGGTGTTTAGAAAGAATATAGATATAACCCCACAGTGAGAGAACACTCTTGCATTGGTTCCTTGCAATGCTTTGCCAGTCTTCACTGATCTTCACTTGGCATGACTTCGTAAAGAAAAGTGCACCAAAGATCTTGTGGTAGTCCACAAGGCAAGTCCACGAGGCAAGTCCTACTTCTTGCTGCTTCTGTGGACGCAGACCAATTTGGTGAAGTCTTAAGGTTTCTTCTGGATTGAGCCATTGCTGCTGATTGGTGATTGGTGTTTGGTGCTTGTCAACTGGACTGGACTGCTATTACTGATTCATGTTTGGTGTTTGCTCACTGAATTGGATTGCTACTAATGATTTGTGTTTGGAATCACCCCCAAAGAACTATTCCTAAGCAGGTCCACACATCCCTTGTCCAATTAACCATCTTTCTCCCTTACCTTTGTAAGGTAAGCATACAGCTACCTACTCAAACCATAGCTGTCATCTGCACTAGGTGATCGGTGTTTGGTGCTTGTCAACTGGACAGGACTGCCATTACTGATTCATGTTTGGTGTTTGCTCATTGGATTGGATTGCTACTAATGATCTGTGCTTGGAATCACATTTCCAGAGTGATATTTTTCAAGGAAAACTATATTCAAGTTCTCTATCTTTAGAAGGACTCAGTATTCCTACACTTCCCCCCAGGCAATGACAAACAGGACTGGGACCAGTTCTTTATAAACTTTTATCCAGCACTTAAAATCCTTAGACTCTTAACCCTCTCATCTATCAGTACTTCAAACATGACCCCCTTAGGAAGTTGTGATCCCCAAATGCCAAGCAATGACAGATTTGTTTTATATTTTTTAAATTAACTTTTATTTATGTGTTGAGTGTGTACCCACTTGCCTGTGTATTCACAATGTGCATACAGTTTCCTATAGCACCCTGAAGAGCATGTCCTAGAGTTGGAGTTACAGACAGGGAACCAAACCCTGTTCAGTTCAAGAGTAGCAAGTGTTTTTAACCACTAATCCATCTCTGTAGTGTGAGCCTGGTATGCTTTGTTTGAAAGGTTATTAATTGTTAATTCAATTTATGTAAATGAAAGGGTTTCATCTTTTTCTACTTGTAAGAAACTTAGCAGGTTTTGCAAGGTACCGTTCAGTCATGCATGCAAATATGTAGCTTCTGGTCTTTAGCAGTGGTGTTGTGAGTTGTCTTAAGTTGACCTGTCATAGAGGTAGTTTCTACCTTAGGGCTCAGATTTGAAGTTATGTCTATGGGATGGATGTTCTCTCAGGAAATAAACAAAGGAGATGGAGATAGTCTGCTTTCTTCCCTCATTTCTTTTTCATTCTTTCCTTCTCTCTCTCTCTCTCTCTCTCTCTCTCTCTCTCTCTCTCTCTCTCTCTCTCTCTCTATGTGTGTGTGTGTGTGTGTTTGTGTGTGTATGTGTATGTATCTATGTATGTATCTATGTGTCTTAGTGTTTTACTGCTGTGAACTGACACCGTGTCCAAGGCAACTCTTATAAAGGACAACATTTAATGAGGGCTGGCTTACAGGTTCAGAGGTTCAGTCAATTATCATCAAGATGGGTGGGAGGATGGCAGAGTCCAGGCAGGCATGGTGCAGTAGGAACTGACAGTTCTGCATCTTGTTCTGAAGGCAAACAGGAGAAGACTAGCTTTCAGGCAGCTAGGACAAGGGTCTTAAAGCCCATATCCACAGTGACACACTTTCTCCAACAAGGGCACACCTCCTAAAAGTTCTACTCCCTGGCCAAGCATATTCAAGCCACCACTCTATCTATCTATCTATCTATCTATCTATCTATCTATCTATCTATCTATCTATCATTTATCAATAATCTTTTGCTTATTTATTTTCTTATGCGATTGGCGATATAAATGTATATCACACAACATAATTTGAACAACCCACAGACCACATGTGCATAAGAGCAGAGTCAAAGGGGTATTGTGCTGATGTATGTTTCTAAGCATATCTCTTGACACCAAGTTAATATTCCTTGATTTAAGACCTTGCATTTGACCTGATATTCTACTATGTATTTGGCCTGTTTAAGTTGTCTTTAAGAAAACAATGTAACCAATCTTATTATACCTTAGATTTCCCACAGAAAATCACCTTTTATAACCCAAGATAACTGTCTAACTTTAATCTTTAAAAAAAAAAACAGTCAGTGCCAATTGAGAAAAAGAAAAATGATCAATAATATAAGAACATGTTTTCCAAAAGTGTACAGTTTAATTAGAAGCCTTACTCATCCATAAACACAATTTGAATTATTATTCTCCGAAATCTCAGTTTGGTAAGTGCCTGCATCAAATAGCATAAGCCTATAATACTAAGGATAAAACCACAGCTTTCCAGATGAATCCACTGGGCATCTAGGGTTGATATCCATGGGCTCAGAAAACAAGCCACTGGTGCTGGCTGGTTCTGTGGTAGCTCCTCTCCTGCTGCTCTTACGTTTTATGCTCACAGTGGGATTGGAGAATAGGGGAATTCAACTATTTTAACAGGAGAACACAAAATGTTTTTTGGGGGGAATGATGATAAAAAATGGAGAGGAATTAAAAGGATATTTATCAAATTTGCCAAGCTTGCCCCAATTTTTTTTTGTTGTTTTTTTTTTTTTTTTTAGTAGATGCCTAAATTCAAGCTCGGCATAAACTTCAACTGTGTAAAGAGTTTATCTTAAGAAACCAAACTTTTGACTTGTGTAGTGAGTTTGCTGATGTTTTTTGTGTATGCTCTTTAGTTGAGCATATTTCACTCTACCGGCATCATTGACATGGAGTGCTTTGGATGCTGAGATGGGCAAAGGTGTGAGCAATTGGACCGACTTAGTCTGTGACATGAGGTACCACAGGGGAATATAACGTGGGGAAATAGCTTGATCGTTGGGATCCTTCAGTTGGTGGATTCTAAAAAGCCAATTTTTCTTGATATGCTGTAAAACATATACCTTACCTATAAAGACTTTTAAAGAAATATTCTAAGGAGTACTATTCAGCCATTAGAAACAATGAATTCATGAAATTCTTAGGCAAATGGATGGAGCCGGAGAGCATCATCCTAAGTGAGGTAACCCAGACTCAAAAGATGAATCGTGGTATGCACTCACTAATAAGTGGATATTAACCTAGAAAACTGGAATACCAAAACATAATCCACACATCAAATGAGGTACAAGAAGAACGGAGGAGTGGCCCCCTTGTTCTGGAAAGACTCAGTGAAGCAGTATAGGGCAAAACCAGAACAGGGAAGTGGGAAGGGTTGAATGGGAAAACAGGGGGAGGGAAGGGGGCTGATGGGACTTTCGGGGAGTGGGGGGTGGTGGTCTAGAAAAGGGGAAATCATTTGAAATGTAAATAAAAAATATATTGAATAAAAAAAAAAGAAGCATTCTCAGGAACATTTCTCAGAAATTCCATGAGGGGGCAGTGATGTCCCCTACAATGTTGGTGACCGAAACTAGAAAATTCATCATCCAGTTATTTTGAAATTCAGTAGGTGTGTGTGTGTGTGTGTGTGTGTGTGTGTGTGTGTGTGTGGTGAGGAACATTAATGTACCAACATTTCCCACAGACATTAGGGCATTTTAGAAACCAAGTTTCATCAGAGGGCAGGATGGCTAAATGGCATGTGTACAGCAAAGTGACTATGTTGAAATCAGCTGTTGCACTTGGTTAAATTGAATAACAGTTTGAACCGTTGGTTGAATGGACAAGTCATAATTCTTCGTGTTTCTGTCTAGCTGCCTCAAGATATGGAAAAACTTTGCTTTGACAGAAGGTACCTGTCTGTGATGGTTTGTATATGCTTGGCCCACAGAGTAGCAGGATTAGAAGGCATGGCCCTGTTGGAATAGGCATGTCACTGTGGGTGAGGGCTGTAAGACTCTCATCTTAGCTTCCTGGAAGTCAGTCTTCTGCTAGTAGCCTTCGGATGAAGATGTAGAACTCTCAGTGCCTCCTGCACCATGCTTGCCTAGATGCTGCCATGTTCTCAACTTGATGATAATGGACTGAACCTCTAACCTCTAAGCTAGCCCCAATTAAATGTTGTCCTCTCAAGAGTTGCCTTGGTCATGGTGTCTGTTCACAGCAGTAAAACCCAAACTAAGACACTGTCCCATGAAAGTACAGAGGCAAGATTTCTCTAACGAATAACAAGGGGCAGAATAACTTATGAAGAACTCAAGACTTCTACTGAGTTCTGGTCATTGATTTATGTTAACTAGTCAGGAAGATTTGACTGCAACAATAATGGAATTGCATTTCTGCTGGGGGTGTCTGCTTTCCTATGAGCAGCTAGCCCTTAGTAACACGAAAAGAAGCAGGATGATACGGTAAAAAAACAAAAACAAAAACAAACAAACAAACAAAAAACCATGCTGTCTACAAAGGTGAAGCCAGGACCAAAGCTTGCTGTATTCTTCCCTTTACCCATGCTCTGCCAGTAATTCTGTGGGATTTTGATGAAGCCATTTGAACTGTCAAGCCAATGTCCTAAACGATTTGGATAATTTTCTTGTCGGTTCTTAGGGAGGAATAAAGTAAGGCATGCCTCAGTTTTAGCTGGTAAGGTCTGTGACATCGTCAAAAATAAGACTTAGCTGTGCCAACCGCCAACCAAATACTTAGGATTGACCATATCTGAGAGAGAAAGAGGGAGCTAAGACAAGGCCCGAGAGTACCGAATTTTTTCCTTCTTTCTACCAAAAACGCTTAATTTTTTTTGAATGGCAGAATTCTGCAAGCTCTAGACCCTAAGATATGCAGAAATTATCTGAGCCCCAAATCAGCTCCTGTGTTGGTTTTGTATATGCTCAGCCCAGGGAGTGGCACTATTAGAAGATGTGGCCTTGTTGGGGTAGGTGTGTCACTGTGGATATGGGCTTTAAGACCCTACTCCTAGCTGCCTGGAAGTCAGTATTCTGCTAGCAGCCTTCAGATGAAGATGTAGAACTCTCAGCCCCTCCTGTGCCAAGCCTGCCTAGATGCTGCCATGCTCCCACCTTGATGATAATGGACTGAACCTCTGAACCTGTAAGCCAGCCCCAATCAAATGTTGTCCTTATAAGAGTTGCCTTGGTCATGGTGTCTGTTCACAGCAGCCAAACCCTAACTAAAACAGTCCCTAAAACATACCTATGGGGAAAAACACAAAGTCTGACCTGGAGGACAGAGGAACCTGAGTCTTCTAATACCTTAAGCAGTTATTCCTCATAACCCCACTGGAGTGTTACAGCTCATCTTGTAAAGATGTCAATCTCTACATAACTGAATGAAAAAGGGTGGTGTTGAGAATGCTCAGGGGCCCACACAACAACACATCGGCTACCACAGTCAGAGATCTAGACTGTGTAGTGCACGTGTGCCCAGCATGCCCAGACCTAGCCACAGTCACACTGTGGATTCCAGAGTTGACTAAAATGAAATGATTTGACTGGCCCCCCAACATGATTTTGAACAAGTATTTCCAAAAACTTAAGTCAATAGGAAAGAAGACTTATTCTCTCTCAGAAACCCTGATTAGGTTGTATTTATAGATGATATAGGCTCTTTGTATTAAGCTTGGGGTTCAGCAAGTCACATATGCTATAGTGAACCTTCCTGACATTCTGGAGAGCAACAACTTTCCTCCAGGGATTGGAACTCAGTTGGCTGAACTAATAGCCCCCTAACCAGAGCTCTAGAATTAAGTCAGAGCAAGAGGGTCACCATATGTGCTGCTTCTAAATATGTCTCGGCAGTTCTCCATGCCAATGCCTTCTTCCTGATGTCACCTCGCCCTAGTTAATGTCACCCAGAAACAATAACTTTTCACTGATGTTTCAACCCAAGGAAGTAGCAGGTGTCTACTGAAAAGGATGTCAAAGGGGAACAAAGGAAGCGCATGAAGGACACAGGTGGGCTCACAATGCTATCAAAGAAGCAGCTAATGAAGTTATGACTGTGGCCCCTCTATTATAGGTGATCCCAGTGTTCTTCTAAGGAAATGGTAGAAGTGCTGAAGAATAGATTATCATCCAACCATCAGGGTGGTTTAGAAGGATTCTGGAAAATTGCTCTACTGTGCCACGGATAGATGGGAAAAATTAAAGGCCCTCTTGTATGTATCATTTCATCTGGGCAAAGTTGGAACTCCACAGCTGACAGGAAGACAATTTTGGGGAGGATATCGCTAAGACAACTGACCAGACAATGAGGGGAAAATTGGCTTGCTCCCCTGGAAACACAAAAGACAGGATTTTAGTCTGAGGAAGAATGTCAGCTAGATTTCACCCTCACGTCTCTAAGCAAGGGCAACCAATTACTCTTAGTATGAGTGGACCCCTTCACCAATCAATTGGAGACCTTTTCATATGCGGTAGAGAGGGCCTCGGAGTGAATGGAACCCCAGGATTTGGACTTTTGCTGACAATTCACATCGGTAATGGACTTGACCTTCATAGTCTCCACAGTCTCCATGACAAAAAAGGAGCTCCCTGTCCTGAGGACCCAATTTAATCTCCATTGTGCCTGAAGTCTCAGTCCTTTGAGAAAGTAGAATGAAATAATTATGGGCACTTTGGGGAACCTGGGTAGAAGTTGATTCAAGAGTCTAGCTTTCCTGGGACTTCTTTATTCCCTTTGGCCCTGGTCCAGATAAGAAGCACTCCTTAATACACTGATCTTGGTCCCTATGAGATACTGTAGGGAGTTCTCTCATACAAGTGATTGACTTCCTCCTCCTCTTCCTCTTCTTTTTCTGCTCCCCCTTCTCCTTTTTCTTCTTCTTCCTTCATCTTTAGCTTCATCTTCATCTTTGTCTTTTTTTGGTTTTGGTTTTTTGAGACAGGGTTTCTCTGCATAGCCCTGGCTGTCCTGGAACTCATTTTGTGGACCAGGCTGGCCTTGAACTCAGAGAGACCCTCTACCTCCAGGGTGCTGGAATCAAAGGCATATACTGCCACTGCCCGGCATGACTTCTTAAGATAAAGAAGTTGAAAACTAAAACATGTAACCTTTGGGGTTCATTTCTGGTAGTCTCTTTGTCCTGTACTTTCCAAGGAATCTCCAACCTGAGAGAAGCCTCCCCCTCGTGAACAACATGACAACCTACCCTACTCTTCTCTTTCTTCTGTAACCATTTTGTGTTAGTTTGAATCAGAATGGCCCCCATAGGCTCATATATTTGAATGCTTGGTCATTAGTTATTAGGAGGTATGGCCATGTTGGAGTAGGTGAGGCCTTATTGGAGGAAGAGTGTCAATGGGGGTGGGCTTTGAAATTTCAAATGCCTAAGCCATACCCAGTGTCTTTCTCTCTCTCTTCCTGGTACCTGTCAATCTGGATGTAGAACTCTTACTACCTCTCTGGCCTTACCATGCCTGTGTGCATGTCACCATGCTTCCCTCCATGATAACCACAGACTAAATCTCTGAAGTGTTAGCGAGTCCCAGTTAAAGGCTTTCCTTGATAAGAGTTGCTGTGGTCATGGCGTCTTTTTCAAAGCAACAGTGTCTAAGACACCGTTTAAAGTCTCACTCACACAATTCTTGCAGCAGTGGCAGTAGCTTCTCTAAGAACCTCTCTCACTTCCCAGCTAGTGGGAGGTTCTACTTCTCTCTTATACACAGCTGCTTGCATACTCTTTGAGTTCACGGGCATCAGTCAGCATCCTCAGGCCAGAACAGAAGGCCAGACCAGAAGCAAGTAATGGGTCTGTCAATCACCTGCAAAGTGACATTACCTAGTCCAGAAAAGCCAGGAAGAGTGAAAGACCTGAAGACATGTTAGGACGATATGAGGATCGGCTGTCTCCTTAACGACAACTGTGCCATCTGTAGATATCCCAGAAGCCCTCCTGAACACTGTCTCGTATAGACCCTTGCTACTTAGCCTGTCCATGGAAAGTACATTTTCTTTGCCCTCTTTCTCTCTTCCTTTTATTGATATCTGCCAAAATCAAAGCCCATTTTCATGGCACCCAGCATTCTTTCTCTTGCTAACGTCACCCGTGCAGCTGCTCACAGACTCGGCTGCTTAGCTGCCTACTTTCTAGTCTTCTGATAATGAAAGCAACCTCTCTTCTCTCCTGCTCACCCGTTCTCATCCTCCTCCTGCTGCTTCTGGGGTCTCCAGCTTCCCTGCCCAGTTGGCTTCCTCTCAAATTCCAATCTAATTGTCCTTGAGTTTCCCTTGGACTCCGTTTTAAATTCTTTTTCTCTCTACAAAGCCTGACAAAAGCATCCCTTTTTTTTCCTGCCACTCGTATGCCAATGTGTATTGTTGTGCTGTTTATAATAGCTAAGAAACAGAATAACCGTGGATGTCCATCAACAGATGTGTGGGCTAGGAAAAGATGGTGGGCATGCCCAATGGAGATTTGTTCAGCTGTAAAGAAAAATAAAATCATGATCTTTGACAGAAAATAGAAGAAAGTGGAAGTCATTAAGGCAGACTCGGGAAAATAAGCACCGTACATGCAGAGTCTGATCCTGAGCTTGTGTGTGTGTGTGTGTGTGTTCTGTTTGTCTGTCTGTATGAAAACTAAAGTTTCCAGAAAGAAACGTATGGTTTGGTCGTGTCTCTGTAGCTGCCTCTTTAATAATCTAACAGAAGCGAGAGGAGATCTTAATGGAGATGGAGAGGAAAGGAAAAAAAAGATGAAGAATAGATGAAACTATGAAAATCAAATAAGATGAAGAATAGAGAAACTAAGAATTCTATAAGAATTCTATAAGAAAAGCGATGACTTCATACATGAATTTAAATAGCTAAGTTAGGAACAGCACCATCGACTCCTTTACCTGCTAACACTGCTCTTGATGGATTTCACTGCGGTCCGGGTAAAGCTGAGCGCCTCCTAGTGGTCACACAATCCTTTGCAGTCCTTCCTGACTCACTTCTGTTTACTCAGTTTTTCTTTCACTCTCTTAGGCTCCTTTGGCTTTAGGCACACCAGTGTGCTTGATATTACCCTGACCTGCGCTGCACATGCCTGCCTCAGAGCTTTCCCACGTAGGACCCTCTCTCTACCTACGTCAGTCTTTCGTACGCTTCATTCTCGTAATTTTTTGGTATTTTTAAAGAATACCCATTATCATTGTTTCTGGCTGCTTTACCTCAAATTCCAACCCCAAACTGCAGAAATGCTTTATTAGTTACTACGTTTTCTTCTGCTTAGAAATTATCTGATCTTATATATCTATATTTTTCTTTGTTATTTTTTTGTTTTGTTTTGTTTTTGGTTTTTTTGTTTTTGGTTTTTTTTGGTGTTTTGGATTTTGTTTTTTTTTTTTTTTTTTTTTTTTTTTGTTTTTTTGTTTTTTTTTTTTTTGAGACAGGGTTTCTCTGTGTAGCCCTGGCTGTCCTGGAGCTCACTCTGTAGACCAGGCTGGCCTCGAACTCAGAAATCCACCTGCCTCTGCCTCCCAGAGTGCTGGGATTACAGGCGTGCGCCACCACCACCCGGCCCTTCTCTGGGTTTTATGTGTGTAATACACATATCTGTGTGTTTGTGTTATTCTAGACTACTTAATGACACAGCTCTAGATAACAATCCCACTGCATCTCTCAAAAGGAGGTTTAAAAAATAACAAAATAAAACAATACATCCTGTTTTCTAAATAATAGAAGGGACACTGGTAGCAATTCCGTTTTTGACAAATAAACAGTATGTGTGGGGGTTTCTTTTTCAACCAAAGAAATAAACTAAATAAAAGGTAGAAACTAGTCTTGGGAATTGTAGCTTCATGCTGCTACATAGAATAAGCCCTGTAGGGTGGGAGGAAGGCAGTTGGTCTTTCCACAGAGCAGGTAAAGTTCGTTCTTTCAAGTGAAAAATAATCTGCATCTTTACCTCTAAAATGTCCTGGAGGTGAGGTGCGGTTTTATTTCATCACCTCCATTTCTATTTCTGACCGATAGTTCTCACTATCATGAAAAGCCAGCAGGGAATTCCTAAAGAAATCAGCACTTGGAAACCTGGGTGTGGCGCTCCCCGCAAAGCATGCTGGGTGGTTTTAAGCCCGTTTGCTATTGGTTTGTTCTTTTTCTCCTTTATTTTCATCTTCTTTTCTCCTGTCAACTGTTTTAAATCTTAATTTCTCATTCCATTCCTTGCACAGCAAAGAGTGGTAAACTCTCCAGTTATGTCTAACTGTATAATCTAACATATTTTTAGATGACACAACATATAATAATTCGTTTTCATTCTAGGTGGTTTCCTTGTCAAACCAGAAAGTATGATTTTCTCTACTTTGCACGCTTGTTCATTGATAATTATCAACTTAGAGCAAAGCATAAAACAGAACACATGTATTGGACTGGATCTCTGTTATGAAGGACGGAGTTGGCTTCAGCCATCAGTGTTTGTTTCCACATGGCTTCCTGCCAATGTGTGATGTTATGTTTCTTTTGCTTTTCCTCAGTTACAGATTCACTTCAAATGGTGACCTTCCTTCTATTTCTTCGTTGCTTTTCTTGGAGGGGAGTGTCCTGTCCACTGTGCAAGGTGAAAATATCAGCATGTCTTTCCTCCTGTTTGTTCTGCCCTATGATCCACTGGAGATCAATTAGTCATTAAAAATGAAATATTTTCAGAAACCATGCCCAATTTTTACATATTTGGAGATATATTAAGTTATGTTCTAGAAAACAATAAAAACAATACTATTGAACAATGTAATAAAATCAAATTCGTGATTAGAGAATGCTGAGGCTGTATTCATTCTCTTCTGTTTGCTAATGTGTTTGCTAGGGTGTTGCAAAGAAACAGAACCATCTGTACATACGGGCATACATGTAAATATCATACATATGTGTACACATATATTTGCACTTATACATTATAAAGAACTGCCTCATACTTGCAGAAGCTGGCAGTTCCCAGCGTCTTCAGTTTGGCACATTGGATCTAGCAGGGGGAAGTCTGAAAGTTTAAGTATCTTGAGACCAAAGATGCATTAATATTTCAGTTTGCCTCTGAGGCAGGAAAAGACAGATGTCCCGTGTGGAGTCCAACAGAATGACTTCTGCCTTATTCATGGAAAGATGAATCTTGTTCTCTTCAGGCCAGTGGCTGTTTAGATGGCCACCACATTCATACGGCAATCTAGTTCATTCATCTTATCTGGATGTTATGGGTATCCCCAACTCACTAAGAGGAACACCAAGAAATACGTTCCTTGTCTTGCAGAGGTGTTAGGTCCCCAAAGACTCATCATAAGTTGAAAATGCATAAAACAAAAGGAATTTAAAATATAAAGCCTATCAAACTAAGCAGAAAACTGAGGAGAATTTGTTTACCCTTCATGACCATGTGACAGCAGTTGTCTGGCACTGCCCCAAAGCATGAAAGAATAGCAGAGTGATTATCGCTATCACAGGAATATCAAAATCCATCTACCGTAAAGATAAAAATTAGTGCATTATTGGAAATTGAACTGTCTATATTGAACTAATGGCCTAATGACGTTGACTCATAATGTTAACTATCATTCCAATTGTTGAAAAATAATAATACAACCTACATTGCTCTATATTTGAACCTTGGCTTCCTGTACCATCTTCTACTTATCTTTTTGGGCTCCTTGTATTTTCTGAATCCCCCTTTTCTCCTGGAGTCCTCTCTCACTACCTCTTCAAATCTTTTACCAGACAGCCTGGGTACATGCATGGTCTCCTAGAGTCCTGAAACTATCCCTCCCCACCTCAACCCACCCCACTCCAGCCCCACCCCCCCACCCCCCCTCACCCCACCCTACCCCACCCTACTCCACCCCATCTCACCCCTCCCTACTCCTCCACACTTTACCCCACCCAGTCTTCTGTTTGTTGTCCTCATTCTCTGATTTGCTCTCTTGTTTGGTTTTAACAGATCCTTGAGGAACTTTTCAAGAAAAAGATGGTAAAAAGCAAATATCCTTAGTGGCTGACCTCCAAAGATGAAACTATGAGAAGAAGACAAAGAAGAATCAGTCAGGACACTTATGTGGGCAAAGGCTAAACAAGAGTTCTCCCCCAAAGTGGAAAACTAAAACCTGACTAAGAGTGCTATATTAAAGATTCTCCTCACAATAAAGGGAATCATCAACAGAATGATGACACGGCCTACAGCCTGGAACACAATATTTGCACCTAGTCATTTTAAGGTCACAAAGATGCAGGCCTTCTGTCGATGACAAGGGAGGATCTCTAACTTTGTCGGGGTTGAAACTAGGATGTATGGACCCAGGAAGGATAGAATGCAGGGTCAAAGTCATTGGGAAGGGGTTGTTGGCAGGCAGGCAGACGATGGCAGGGACCTGGAGAAATCCCATTCAACATATCCTAATCCAGAAAACGTGTTCTGGAAATCTCTAGATGTGTAGTCTTTAAGCCAGTAGCATTAGCATAATTCTTTTTTACTCAGTTAGAAATCCTAAGAATAGGGATCAGCAATTTGTTTTATGAAGTTGGGTCATTCTGTTGCACATTAAGATAAATCTGTGTTAGATAATTATGCATTTGCCTAAGATGAATAGAACGAAGAAATGAGTTTGATTAATGTATATATAATTGAAAATATTGCAAGATTTATTAACATACCAAAGGATAAGACTTCAGCAGCAGAAAGTTTGATATGTGAAATGTTTCTATTTCTTGACATTTTTAACCATAGAAGTCATGGAAGAGTTGGTGTTTCCTTTCTTGGTCTGGGAGAGAGGTGTCTTATGTGACTGGGCTCACCCTATCAAGAGTTGGTGGACTGTTAATTACAAAAGGTCTTCCCAGCCTTTCCTTTCTGCTGGTCCCTTGGGAAATTTTGTAGGCTACATATTGAAGACAGTATCAGCTTGGGTTCATGAGTGAAAGACAGTGTCTGTTGAGGGTACAAAGGTCCTTGTGCCTACCAATTGCTAGGAACAACAGGAATGTGGAACACTCAGGTGTGTCTCCCAATAGAGGAGATCAAATACCTTCAGTCCATCCAGAAAGCTAGGAGTATATATTGTTAGTGACTCAGTGATCTTTTGCTATCTGTAGAAGAAGACATCACCCAAATCCCCTAGAATGATTATCCTGGACTCTCCCTCCCTAGATTTTCACCCTTACCTCACAGTTAGTAGAAACCATCCTTAGTAGAGATGTCAGACTTAGGTTATAGCCTACTGACCTTTTATGCTTTCTCGGTCAGAGCCTGAACTAGATCCTAGGCCTTTGACCTGAAGAACCCAGCCTTCATGGTCACATGTACTTTGTAAAGGAGTTTGTATGTAGTCACGCCTTAACTTTTATTGTGTACCTGGAATGATTGTTGCCTGGAAACCTGGAATGGGAATGATTGTTTCCTGGAAACTTTTCCCCAAATTCTATTATATTTATATGAACTGACATTAAACTGCCTGACCTCAGACTCCCTGAAGTTTTATCTAGGTTGAGGAAGTCAGAACCAAGTTTTCATTTTCGTCTCCTTGTGATTTTTTTCTGCTGCTTGTCTCTGAGATCCCCTCAAATATCAAGTTGGGTTCCTGAATAAAGCACACATACAAAAGACATCATCAGCCTAGGTTCCTGGGTGGTGTACACAAACTAAAGATAGTATCAATCTAGATTTCTGAGTGACTCGAACATACTGAATACAGTAAGAGCCTAGGCTTGTGGGTGACACCTCAGAGGACACTGCCTGATGTTGGTTGAATAAACTCATATTGTATCTGAGCTGCAAATGGAAAATTTTTCACCTGTGATAGAGTGTCCCTAGTTCCTATATAGCCAACAGCTGTGTATCACCATGCCGCATGCAGCCTCACGATATCAAGCTGAAACTGGTAATAGCTCATGACCAGTTGGCCAGGGCAGCTCTGGAGCAGAGTTTGAATATGGCGTACAGGAGTTTGGAAAGTTTCTTCTGATCCTTCACCAAGGATGAGTTAAAAGAAGTTGTCACAGGCAAGGTATGTGTTTCCGGAGAAGTCTCATGGAAAACTATTTTAAGTAAAAAAAAAAAAAAAGTAAGAGGGAGCATTCTGTAAAGTACAAGACAGAGAGTGATTCCAGCACTTCGAGTCAAAGTTGGAGGTGAGGTTTCTATGAGTATGAAGTACTAAAGTAGCTCTAGGTGGAAAGGAGTGTTTATTTATTTAGAGAGGGTGACAGCCTTGGACAGCACGACGTCACTCTTGACATAGTGTTAAATGGAACTGTACATTCCCTTGACACCCTTGACATTTCATTATGTAAACGACTTCCAAGTGTCTTCTACAATGAACTCACGATGTCAAAATTCATGACACAATTGTCTCTCGAACTTAGTTTCATTATGCTAGAATGTTTTCTTTGTGTCTTCAGTAGCCATTGAGATAGAACAGTAGAACAACCCACTCAAGGGTAAAGGCAGAGGAGGAGAAAGATGGAGCGACCTGGACCATTCTTGAGACCAAAAAAAATGACTTCTTTTCTTTTGATCAATTAATTAATTTATTTACTTTACCTCTAACCACAGTTTTCCTCTCTCTCCTCTTCTACAAGTCCTTACTTCCCATCTCCCCTCCTCACAATCTACTCCTCCATTTCTCTTCAGAAAAGGGTAAGTTCTCCCCTGATGTCAACCAGCCTTTAGATATCAAGTTGCAGTAGGAGTAGATACATCAAGAATAATATCTAATAAGATAATTAAATTACTACAGATAAGATATTTAAATGAGAGTCAGTAGTTTAAAAAATTATGTATTCTTCCTCAAAGAGGTTGTGGATTCTTACTGGTCCTAACTGAAACGTTTTACTCACCCATCACGAGAGTCTTGCTCTAACCAAGGCACAGACAGACATATGAGCCTTCTCTTATGGAGAATGCTGGCATTCATTGTGGAGGACTATGACTTGGCATGAATGGTCTTCTTGCATTCAAACCCTCTGACTATCCCTGTGACTGGATGAATTATTCAGAAAATGTCTTCACCGGTATGAGCTTGCCTAAGAAACTAAACCACCTAGCTTTGAATTCTGGATTGCTAGAAGAATCTTTGGTTCTGGATTACTAGCAATCTTAAGTTATTTAATATTTCTGAGTCTTAACTTTCTTTAGAGAAACAGTTCTTGATTGGTTTGTGGTGGAGCTTAAAAGAGAAGGACTTGATAAGAGTCCTAGTAACAATTGTATTGAGAGTTTTGGTTTCTTTAAAAAAACAAAACAAAACAAAACAGTTATGTTATGTGAATATGCTTGTGCCTTAATCCCAGGTGTGGGATATGGGGCTGCTTCAGTTTGTCCACAGTCATTAACTATGATGATCTCATGTTCTAGCAGGGCTCCATCTTTGCAGGCTGTAGATAGTTTAATTCTGGGAGGACTCAGGGCCAGCAGCAGCTGCTGCTCTCCCCTTACCCCACCCCATCCCATCCCACCCCTGCTGCTGCCTTTGCTGCTGTTGCACTTACTATTGCTGGATTGCTAATTTGCTGAATGGATGGATATTCTGATGACAGAGATTGGATTTGCCCCAAGAAAAACAAGGATCCCAATCAGCAGGAAGTAGTCTATTTTGTTGGCTGAAAGACCTCTACATCCTCTTTCCCCTCTAACCATCTCTCTCTCCTACCCAGGGTTGAGGGATTTAAAGGGATTAAGGTGGAATAAGGGAGCCGGGCGGTGGTGGCGCATGCCTTTAATTCTAGCACTTGGGAGGCAGAGGCAGGCAGATTTCTGAGTTCGAGGTCAGCCTGGTCTACAGAGTGAGTTCCAGGACAACCAGGGCTACATAGAGAAACCCTGTCTCGAGGAAAAAAAAATGAACAAACAAACTAAAATAACAAAAAGGTAGAATAAGGATAGTAAAGCAGGTAGAGAAATAATCCAATAAAACATTAAAGCAAGTTCTCCCACAAACAGTCATACTAGCTACTAGACTGATACTACACATCCAGTAGGCTAGCCTTGTACTTCTGATGTGTTAACTTCTGCCATCTGAATAATAGAATGGCAGTTGTGTGTCACGACATGCAGCTAAAACTCTGCTTTTCATAAGGGAAAGCATATAGTGCAAAGCACTGACATTTTCTCTTTGTGAAGAGATCTTTGCCTCAGTGCAGTTTCCAGTGCCACACCTCATTGACAGGGGCCACAGAATAGAATTGAAGTTTGTTGTCTATCATCTATGATGCAATTATGAGACTTGCCTTCTCCCAAATAGGATAAGCTGTGTAAGAAAAGTCTGTCCCACTGATACAAAGACAGCTAAGACCCCCAGGAATCACTGGCTGCAGTCTAGACTCAGAGGTGAATAGTGGGGCAGTGAGAGACCCTGTCTTAAAGGAGTTGGATGGCAGTCCTGAGGACTGCATCTGAGGTTATAGGTGTGCATGCAACACTCCCACCCCCACCCCAGGAACATGAACACACATGAACATGCACATACCCACCCACATATGCATAAAAAAACAGTACAAACTTCCCTTCTTCTTTACCATCAATTTGACAAAACAACTGAATACTCCAATCCATATGGCAACCAGCATCCTAAAATTAGTATAAAATGTTCTCATCTATATCTTATATGTAAATCACACAGGAAACCTTAAAGATATTAATGGTTGGGGGAAAAAAATCACTAGTTCAGAAATCAAGTTAGGCTTAAGGTAAATCACCACTCAGTAGCTTTGGCGTCTTGTGAGCTGTGTGTCCTCTTTAGGTCCTGAGTCGCTAATACATAATTGAGTTGCTTTTCGCTCCCTTTCATTCCTACCAGCCTAGTCAAGATTTTTATAATATTTCAAATTCATATTGATATGTACATTTGTGGGTTTCTTTTTGACGCTTTCACATTGTGCCTTGTTCAATTTGACCCTCTCTGTCTCTTCTTCCCTTTTGAGTTTCCCATTCTTTCCTTAAGCAGTCCCCCATTTGCTTTCATCATGTGCATATTTTCCCACATATGTATCCATAGGTATCTGTTGAGGTTTGGTCTGTTGCTGTGTATTGTAATGCTAAGTGGGGGTCCCCAAGACCTGGCTGTCCCAGAGACGAGAGAGTCTCTATGTAGACCCATGTGACACTATGTAACCTTGTACCCAGGTTATTTCTGATTGCAAATAGCATGTCAACAGCCAATAGCTGGGCAGAAGAGACATAGACAGGGCTCAGAAATTGGGGGGAGCAGTTTGGAGAACCACAGGAGGGAGAAGAAGGTGAGGGAGGAGAGAGAGCTGCCATGGGAAGGTGAGTCATGAAAACATGGCCCTGAGGGTTGACCAGTTGGAGTGAAGAGTAGCCCAGTTGAAACAGAGTAAGTAATAACTTGGGGTTATCAATAGGAAGGTAGATAACTTATAGCATAGAGGGTATATATCTGTGAGCTCTTGTTCTGTTTAAGGCTTATTGTAAATAATAAAGATTGTGTGTGTTTTTTATTTGGGAACTAAATGGTCGAAGGTGGGATAGAAACCTGAGATTGGGGTTAAAAATTTCAACAACAGGTATGCCATATATTTGTGTGTATATATATACACACACATACATATACACACATACACATACACAAGCATGCACACACACACATTCTTTATATAAGAGATTATATGGAATATTTGGAATATGGGTTTGACTTACTGTATTTAACATGGTTAAGTTGCTGTCTTGTTTGTGTGTTCAAAGAATCAGTTCTGTTCCACTGATACTGTGCTTTGTCTCTTGGTTCCCATTTCACTCACATCCGCCTTTATCTCTATTATATCTCTATGTACTCACTTTGTGTTTGACTCCTTCTTATTTGTCTAAGACCATGAAGTGCATCACTAAGTTAATTATTTGATGTCACATTTTTTTTCATGTAATCAGTTTGGACTATATACTTTTCTTTTAGAATTTCCTAGTCTTGCAAACATTCTGAAAACCTGTTTTTTGAAATTTTCATTTGATACCAGAAATTTAAAAGCTGTCATGTATTTGGATAATTTCTGAAGTTTCTCTCTCTCTTTTTTCTATTCTTCTCCAATAATCTATTATCAGAAATTATTTCTCTCTCTTATTAAATTTGTTAAGGCTTGCTTTTACGTTCTAAGATGTACTTTAAGTTTTTGCATACATTCCAGTTGTTTGACATGATTCTGTAGATTCAGTTAAATATATTTTACCTATTTGTTCTGAGATGTCTTTGTTGATTGATTTTAGCCTGAGTAACTAATCTAATGTTGACAGTGGGTTACTGAAATTACCAAGTATTGTCTTATCAGGACCTACTTGTCCTTTTATTTCCATTAATGTTTCTCTTACATGACAGGGACCCCAATGCTTAGCCTATGTATCTTGTAGTTGCTTTACCTTTTGATGGATTGTTCTCTTTATGAATGTGCAGTGGTATTTTTCTCTTTTAATTTTTACCTCAAGTTTCTTTATAGCTTCCATTTATTTGATATTGATTCCTTTTTTTCCACTTCCAGTCTATGCCTTTGTTAGTAAGGTCTTGTTTTTAATTCCATGGGTTAGTTGGTGTTTTTCAATTGTCTAGTGAAGACCATGTACATTTACAATTATTACTGTGGTAGCTTTGCAGATAACTATAATCTTTTCTGTTTTTTTGTTTTGTTTTTTGTTTTTTGTTTTTGTTTTTGTTTTGGTTGATTGTATTACTGGTTTCCTTTTTCTTTCTCTTCTACTTGTGTTTGGAGTTTTCTGGCTTACCTAGGTGATGGTGATTTCTGCCTAAGTAGTTAGTATTTGTTCATCTATCCATCTCATGATATTTATTGTTCCTTGTCCTGGCATAAATGAGAGTGCTTTTATTACTTTTGGATTTAGCATTCCTTTAAGTATTTTCAGCAATGCTAGATTTGTGGCCATGAATTGCTTTATTTTGCTTCTGTCTTGCATTGTCTTTATTCAATTTTAAGTAACTTGGGTGGATAAAAAAACCTTAGTTAGTAGTTGTTTACTTTCATGGCTTGGGGTATATTCTACTCTTTCTGGGCTTTTGGGTTTCCTGCTGGAAGGTCTGATGTTTTTGCCTTTGTGAGCTGACACTTTCCTTATATAGTTTTTCATATGTGTGTGCACACCTATATATATATATTTCTACATATGTATACACACATGTATTTAGTTTGTGGTTTGACATTGTGATTATACTGATTGTGTAGAGTTTCTTCCTAGGTCATCTCTAGTTGGAGTTCTCAGAGCCTACTGTACTTGGATATTCATCTACTCCTTTAGATTTCTAGAAATTCTGCTACAGTTTCACTGAGTAGATTTTTCCATGTCCCTAATGGTTTTTCTAGATCTTGTTTGTGTGTTTGTTTTGCATGTGTGCATATGTGTGTGAAGTGTTTGCATATGAATGTGTGCAATTGTGTGTATAGATGTAGAAGCTACCGAGATGTTAGGAGAGAAATGTTCTCTCATTGAACTAGAAGCTGCTTTTCAGCTGGGCTGGATGAACAGTAAACTCTTGAGAGCTGCCTCTTATAAGCAGACAGCACCATGCCTGGTTTTTTTTAATGTGATATTAAGAGTGTGAACTCAGGTCTTCATGCAGAGCAAGCGCCTTTACCAACTGAGTCACCTTCCCAGTATGCCTTCTCTTTAGTTTTTCATCTCAGAACTTTTTTTTCAATGGCTTCTTAAGTTTTTGCCTTGGGATTATGTCATTTAAGTTCTTAGATGGTATACATGCTTGTTTGGGGGTTTTGTTGTTATTGTTGTTTGTTTGTTTGTTTTGTTTTTTGTCAACTTGATACAACTTAGAATCACCCAGGAAGAGGGAACCTCCATTGAGAATATGCCTTCAGAAGTTTAGCCTCTAGTTAAATCTCTGGGACATTTTCTTAATGATTGATGTGATGGGTTCAGTGCCCTGTGGGTGGTGCCACCTCTTGGCAGGTGGTTCTGAGTTGTATAAGAAAGCAGAGTGAGTAGCATGCCTTCCTGGCCTTTGCTCCAGCTCCTGCCTCCAGGTTCCTGCCATGATTTTCCTTCATGATGAACTTCAACTGTAAAGTGAAATTTTCTATCCAAATTGCTTCTTGCCATGGAATTTATCACAGCAGTAGAAAGCAAATTAGGGCAGTGTGGTACACTTCCCTACTTATCAATCTTAACATAGAATTTCTTGACTTTATCTTTTATCTATGACGTCATTTCCTTTCATGTTCTAGTCTATGATGATGCTTTTGATTTTCTTTTTCCATTGATAGCTTCATTTCCGACGTTTCTGCCTAATGTTTTTCAAAATCTCAATTTCCACGCTGAGTTTCTCATCCATGTTGCTGTGTTTTTTCTCTAGGTCCTGAGTTTTTTGCTGACTTCATTCATATCCTTGTCTATGTCCTTTTGAATTAACTGATCGTGTTTTGAAAAAAAGTTCTTTTAAATTCTTTGTCCAGCATTTTATTCAGCTCAATATCTTTAGATCCATTTCGTTATTAGCAAACCATGATCTTTTGGAAGAGTCCTGTCATTAGTCTATGCTTCTTAGGGTTCTGTCTTGCAGGTTTTTATTTAGTGGGATGGGAATCTCTTGAAGTTTTATTTTGGAATGTTCCTTAGTGAGAAGCCTACAGGTGAGGGATCAATCCCCAGTTCCACCCAGAGAGGAGAAAATAAATTGTTATAACAGAAACATTACTAAACCACATCAGATACAGAAATATACTTTAAATAAATTGAAGCCACCTACTCAGTCATCAAAGGGCACAGAAAGAAAAATGTCAAAATAATGTAGAGTGTACTATATAAATATACTTAACAATCACTTAAGGTAGAAGCACAGATAATATTTGAACAAAGTAAAAGAATGCAGCAGAGAAAGGAAAAAGTAAAGAAAAATTTAGGTTAAAGAAGAAACTTATAGAAGGCAGAGAAAACTGCTAGGAAGAGGGGGCCTAAGGAGGAGAAAGAAGCATTTGTACTGTAAAGAAAGATGTATAAGCAAAAATTGTAAACCTAAGAGGAGTCAAAACTTTTAAGCAGGTATTTAAATATAAAATAACAATAATGGTAAAAGAGGTCATGCAAAGGGCATTTTTTATTACACTGTCACTGTCTTCAGACACGCCAGAAGAGGGCATCAGATCCCATTACAGACGGTTGTGAGCCACCATGTGGTTGCTGGGAATTGAACTCAGGACTTTCGGAAGAGCAGTCAGTGCTCTTAACCGATGAGCCATCTCTCCAGCCACCACCACCCCCAAGGGCATTCTTTAAAACCTCCAGATTATGAAAGGAATGAATTGGGACAGCTTCTTTCTGAATTCTCTAACATTGGCTCTGCCATGCATAGGGGTGGTCAGCTGCGGCTGGACATTTTTTAAACTGTTCAAACTGGCTCAACAATACTGCAGCCACTCTAAGGGCCTCCTTCCTGTGTACCAGCCACCATTTCCTATCATCTTTGACTCTGTAGTCTGTGTATTGGGCAGGATTCTTACTCCAGAAATTCTCACAGTAAACGCCATGGTGAGTATTTTATATATATATATAAAAAGGAATGTCCCTTTTATGGGGCTATGGAGAAGGCAGATGGAACAATGATATACCTGTGTCAGTACTTTGTAATTCTGTTCTGAATTAAAAGGAAGAGAGGCTGATACAGGAAGTGTCCAATTGATCAGACCTTTAGGATTCTCTGTCCTGTGATTGGTGAAGTACACGGAAATATAATGGGAAGCCATTGTCTTTGATCTCCTCTCAGCTCACCACATGTACGCAACATTTAAGCTCCTGTCATCTAGAGGATACAGAACATAGAAAATATAACAACAGCTGTCACAAAGAATTCAGAAGCGTATGGCATTATGCTGTTCCTTTTTCTTAATCTCTGTTACTATAACTGGAACGGGAAAGCAAACTCAAGGGTACCCAGAATGCCACAGGTTGAAACAGGAACAGATGCACTCAGAACAAAGGAGTGTTGACAGAAAAAGAACATTTTTTTAGCTCAGAGGAAAACTGATCTGGAGATGTCAGGTAGAAATGGGAAGTACTAAGACAAGGCAGAGCCTACATCTCTGTCATTGTCCTGACCAAGCAGGCTGATCCTGCCTCATTTGTAGCAACTCCTCACTGGCAGCATCTTGTTTAAACCCTAGTAATTTACTTCGTGAGCCACTGTTGGGATCTGTGTTTTACCTATATTCAACCCTGTGCCACCACAAATCCCAATGTTTGTTAGTAGGCCAATGTTGGAGGCATATGCTGGGAAAACAGATTTCCTCTAAAAATCAGTAAAAATATCAAGTAAACTATGTGTCAAAATTAAAACAAAACAGAACACTCAAAAACAATCTACCTTGGAGGTCTGGTCTTACCTCCTTAGTCTAATAAACGAGATACGGTGATCTTCAGGGCTCAGTAGGGCCAGGAAGTTTTCTGGATGCTGCTACTTTGGTTTCTGTCATGTGGTTAATGTAACCAAGATGGCAATGAAGCCATGTGGCATTTATGCTGTCATTACCAAAGATGTCATGCAAGTCACATGGTTCCTTTCTGCTCAAGGTGAGTTAAACTCTGTGGTAAACTGAACCCATCCTGCATCTTCCTTCTTCTTCATACAGATTGCCAACTGTTATAGTCTTTTCTTGAGACAATATAAAGACACCTTAGTTAATTTAATATGTATATAGGAGATTGTACAGGGCCATATTGGGGCAGTCCTGCACATGGTCAGAGTTTGACTTTGGTCAAGATTAACTTCTCCCAGATAGCCAGGATCCTGCTCCACCTAGGGCCGAGTGCTCGAAGTAAAGGTTAAGTTCATTGTTCCTCCAGGTCTAGGAATTCCTGAATTAAGCAGGTGACCCACCCAGCTGCAGGAGCAGTCAAGAGGAGGACCTCCAAGAGAAGCTAGACAACTTCTACCGGAACTCAGCCTGGAGTCTGGGGGGAAGGGTTTGCCCAAACTGTTAAAAGGTCTGGCGCCATTAAAGTTTCTGGCTTTGATCAGTGAATATTGTCTTAGCCATACTTCTTTTCGCCCCCCTTCTTCCCCATTTATTCCTCAGCTTCTGTTCCAGAAACCCACTTCGTAATAGCTGCAGGCAGCTATGGAACCCTACATATTGGCGCCAGAACGTGGGGCAACCTGGTACGGGAGAATTTCCTGAGGTAACCCTATCAAGCGAAGCTTCGCAGAAAAGGTGATAAGGAATGGTATCCGCACGGTAAGCAACATAGAGGTCAAAAACTAGCGCTAGTGGAAAAATTTTTCTATTGTTGTGAGTGCAGAGGGATACGGGTTTTTCAAGCAAACCACAGTGGCCGCTTGGGTTGAAAAGATAGGGAAATATGGGGAAGGAATTTGGTAGGCATTTGCCCAAAGCTCGTAAGAGCTGATTTAGGCGAAAAAGAAAGGGGTTTTAAAAATAGGCATATGTCCACAGCCTCTAAGAGCTGTTTAAAGAGGAAAATGGATGCAATTGCTTAACAAGCGCATTTAACTTTCTGTGTATCTTTCCGTGTTTGTCCCGGTGCACCGACTGTTTGTCTATGTGTATGTTTATGTCCTCTCTGTGTTTTTGTGTGAATGACTGTTTCATGTTAAAAAGAAAAATTGGTAAGGATTTCATCTGCTGGTAACCTCTTGAGCCAGCCACAGTTTGTGTGGGGATTGATTTAAAGCCGCGCCGCAGCAGCGCAGCTCACTCACCCAAGAGGCAAGCATGGCTGGGGAAAAAGCCGCTTTTAAAAGCCCAGAAGCCTCAAGATTTGGGAAAACCTTGGTTTGGCTTGTGAAATTCATGTAGTCGCTTTATACTTGTTTCTAATTGGTTTTAATGGTATAAGGCTTTACATGTCTTGACTAAAGAGTTATAAATTAATTGGTTATTATGTAAAAGGTATAGTGTTATTAAGAAAAGGTTAGTTTAAAACTGGTGATTCAGTGTTGGAGCCATTTTTAAACAACACGTGGCATGACGGTTAAAGCTGGTAGTTTAGGGTAGTTGCCATTTTTAAACAACACGTGGCATGACGGTTAAAGCTGGTAGTTTAGGGTAGTCGCCATTTTTAAACAACATGTGGCATGACGCAATCCAGGAAATACAGGCCTTTAAGATGCTCCTAAATTGGCATGGTGTTTCATGTGAATCTTGGCCTGGAGATTGGACTTAATGAAGATTAAGATTTAAAATATTGTCTCTTTAATAAGTTACACTCTCATACACTTAAACATAAGAACTGGCAGACAAACCTTGTGCTGTAAATATGTGTTTGCCATTGATTTTAAAGAAAATAGATTGTTTAAAATTGGGATTTGCTTCCAAAATTGCAATTGTGCTCTAATATTGCAAGAAAACATTGAGTTACAATAAAAATCAGTGTGTCATTGGCTGCAGTTTTCAGTTTGCAGGCTCATAATTCTTAACATTTTGTAATTAAGATAATTTTGAGAGTGATACAGCTATGGGTTTTAGAGGCCCATTGCCACTTTTCCACAAGTTTATAGGCTACAATGGTAGGAGCAAAAATTAACCCTCCAAGATTAAAAAGGAGATCTCTGTGGAAATGTATTTGATATCAAGTAGGTTCCTTTGACCATGGAATTACAGGTTTCTTTTGTTTAATCCTCAAAACGTCCTAGCAGGTTTGGGTCTGGTCTTAGATAAAACGCTCAGATCTAGTCCTTGCCAAGGACTAAAGGTGGATTCTAGGGCAGATAAATAAAAAAAAAATGTTTTGTCTCTGTTTCAATACTAGAAGTTAAGATCTTAATATTCAGTGTATAATGTTCATGGAATGTTTGTTACAGGCCCTTGCTCCTATGGACTTTTAGAATTTTTAGGTAAATGGCTTTCAAAAGTTGTTAGGATATATTAATTGGCTTTATCTTATTTACCTCATTTTAAGCTTGCCACAGAAGGTCTTAAACCTCTGTTTTCAAGGTAGGAAACATGTGTTCCTTGCTTCAAGTAGCAATCAAATTTATTATCTATTACATGGCAAACATTTTTAGACAAAATTAATAATTGTTATCCAAAAGATAATTTGTACTATCAGATCACATGTTTATTCCTTTGTTTCTCCCTGCTTCAACACAGATACCTGAATTGGGTGCTATAGCAGCTATTTTTAAGATGTTAAAAGTCAAGCTTTTAATAATAGTAGATATATATATAGCTCATGGTTTATAATTGCTTAAAATTGGTCCATTTTTAATACTGCTAATTCTTAATATTTACAGTTTATGCAAATGTGATTCAAATTTCTAAGAACAAAGGATATGTTCTCTAAATGACTGTCCTTTAGGTATTTGAAATAATTTTATATTTTGTGCACATCAAATTATAAAGATTTGTTCTTGATGTCCTCAATTTCTACCTCTACCACATAATGGTGTTAATCCTAGAGGACTTAGTTATTACAGATAAATGATACTCATATTTCTAATTTAGAAGATTAAAAAATATGTGCATGTGACTAATGATTCATTTTTAGGCTGTCTAGTTGCAACTGCTCTAACAGAAAAAGCAACTAAAAATGCTATGTTTATTTTATATAATTACATAGTTATTGCCTATGTTATGGGTTATACTTTGTGTTCCAACTTAAATTAATAAAACAATATCTTCTTGGAAGAGAGAAGAGAGGGGAAATCGTGTCCCTGTACATATCATTTATATTATGCTTACATGTTTTTAAGAAAATTTTAAAATTTGGATGCCTAGAAACTCCTTGCTAAATGTATATGACATCTTGTAATTAGGCATATTGATGTCTAGGTGAAATGAAGGAATTCACTTATTGACATATGCCATGATCCTGATTTAATATTGGGGGAGAAGGCATGTCCCCTATGTTTTTTCCACAGAATGCTGCAGAAGATATGCTGACTGTGTGCTTGCTGAATGCCCAGACCATGGTAACATAAGAGCTATATTGGGTATATGTTCTTGACTTACCTCAATTGTCAAATGTCCCAGGTTAGATAAATTGCCTAGCTTCAAGCTTTTAGACTTTGTGGGACAGAACATGGAGACTGTTAAGCTAGCTTAGGAAAAATTAATCTAAAGAAGAGTTAAAATGACTCTTCTCCTTATTGTGTTCAGCTGACTCAACCATAGACTGGTCTAGAAATTATTCCAATATTGAAGATTCCAATTTTGAAGATGGCTAACAATCTTCATCCAGCTGTGTTAATTTAACATATAGTCTCCACTTTTCCTGAGAAGTAACAGCATATCTCCTTATACACAAGGCTACCTCTCCCACCTCAGAGGCCAAGCTTTGGGTCCTTAAAGTTGTTAATTTGCAACTGAATTGGATACTTCAGGGACAAGTTATTACTATTCCACCTTTAACTCTTGACCTTGTTTGTTAAGCAGACTGGCTGTCTCCACCCAGGCTCACCTGGATGGAGAGACTGCATGTCTGTTAAAGACACTTGCAGACCCCCCTGGCTTCAAAACTTACATAAGTGGATCTCCAAAGAGGGAGCCACATAGAACTCAGATCTATGTGTGTTTGTTTTTGAACAAACATGGGTACCAGTGAGACGTGCGAGGCAAAGCACCGCATGGGGAGGTGAATTTCTGCTTCTGAGTCCCCAGGAAGTATACCTAATTGCACAGGGGTTAACGTCGAGAGGCTGTCCTTAAAATAATAAGGGAGCCTATTACCCCTCCTCTGAAAAAGACATTATACAATATTTAAGAGGAATTACGGTCAATGCTTCCCCTCCTGGTTAAGGCCCGCCTTCTTATGAAGGATATTTATCCACTTGTTTTCTACCTCCTTGTGTTCTAATTAATAAAAAAAGGGAGGAAATGTACAGGGCCATATTGGGGCAGTCCTGCACATGGTCAGAGTTTGACTTTGGTCAAGGTTAACTTCTCCCAGATAGCCAGGATCCTGCTCCACCTAGGGCCGAGTGCTCAAAGTAAAGGTTAAGTTCATTGTTCCTCCAGGTCTAGGAATTCCTGAATTAAGCAGGTGACCCACCCAGCTGCAGGAGCAGTCAAGAGGAGGACCTCCAAGAGAAGCTAGACAACTTCCACCGGAACTCAGCCTGGAGTCTGGGGGGAAGGGTTTGCCCAAACTGTTAAAAGGTCTGGCGCCATTAAAGTTTCTGGCTTTGATCAGTGAATATTGTCTTAGCCATACTTCTTTTCGCCCCCCTTCTTCCCCATTTATTCCTCAGCTTCTGTTCCAGAAACCCACTTCGTAATAGCTGCAGGCAGCTATGGAACCCTACAGGAGATGGTATCTATGGCATCAGCAGATGAATTTCCAAATATCAAAATAAAGAAACAGAGGACAGAATACAATGGTCTAAGCATGATGAAGAAGTGTCCATATGGAACTATTAGAATGGCTGCAATTGGTACGGGGTCTCTCACAGACAACTTCTAGAGATGGAAAGAGTAAAAGTATGGCCACCATCCAAGCTTAGTTCAAGACAACAGTTGGCTTGCCTCACTCTCAGGGTTGCAGAAGAGACAAGGGAAGGGAAGGATGGGAGAGAAAGATGTTGTGTACAAACCCAGAGGGCTGTCTTAGCGTGGGGAAGAACAACTCAGATCTCCCTCCTTCTACCATAGGGATCACATTTCACCCTGACCAGAGTGAGGTAAAGTCACTGTGGATAAGGACTTTGATTAATAGCACTGTTTTAATAGCTGTTCTCAGGTCTCTACTCACCAACTGGCTAACTGGCTTCCTAGGGCAGTTGCATGAGTTTTGGTTAAAACAGGAGGCAAAGGCTGGGGAGATGGCTCAGTGGGTAAAAGCTGCTGGTGTTTGAGCATGATGGCCTGAGGTTGTTACCCTGAACCTATGGCAGAACTTCTGACATTTGCTGTCTGCCTACTGTATGTGTACTGTGGCGCACACACACACACACACACACACACACACACACACACACACATCCATTCTATACTGTTATATTTATACTTAAAATGGAAATATTGCTATACTGAGTAAAATCTCAGATGGTAAAAAGTGTGGATAATTAAGTTATCATGCTTAAGATGTTTTTAATCTTTATTGTACCGTAATTGAACCATCATGTCAACTCTGGTCATATAAAGAATAAGCTGTTAACCTGTTAATTGTTTTCTTTGCCTGATGGAGATTGGTCTGTTTTCCTATGAAATGATTATATCATTTCAGGCAAGGAGTATCAAGTTTATGGATAATTTCCTTCATTTGGGGTGGGCCACGCCTGTCCTCTGAGGTTTTTCATGTTGTGAAAGCCAAGGTGACTGCAGATTTAAGACGAGGACTTATCTCTGGCGATTCCTCCTTGAACTGGAAGGAGGTTGGGTAGACAGTGACTGGTTAGCATGTGTAACTGCAGATGTGAGCGAAGGATCCAAGGAGAGGAAACAGACACAAAGTGAGTGTAGACACACCGGGCTATCATCCTTTCAGATCCATCTGAGAGACCTAAGCGGGGAGTCAATACTCTTGAGCAAAAGAAGACTTCTGAGTGTCTGTTTAAAGACTGGTTAGAATTTCAGTTGCATTTATCAAGTAAATTAATGCATAGTGACTCAAAGCCAGGTGGAGTGGTACAGACATGGAGAAATAAAAGGTCCAATGAGGGTCGGGAGAATCTGAAAATCCTGCAGGCTATTCCATTCCAAAATGTCTTTGTATCTTTTTTTTCTATTCCAACAGTCTAAGGTTTGTTACCACTTTGTGTAATTTCTTTGGAAATTGTCCATGGTTTCTATGAAGTTAGACATTGGAGATAATTAGAAGTTCTATTTTGGTGGAAGTATAGAAGTTCTGTAATTACACATCATGTTCTGTAATAATTATCTTTACTTATGTGCTCTTCTCTGTGGCCCAGAAAGCCTGCTTTATTCTTATAGGGTGAGTGCTGAAAACCTCATGGAAGGAAACATCTGTAATGTGTTTCTTCCACAGTGGAAGACAAGTATTAGGGAAGTTCCAAGTCATGTTGCCACAGTTCTCTCGTTCTGTACACAGTTGGCTGATTTACCTCAAAGATTTTGTGAGGAGGAGGAAAGGTTAAGAAAGATGAATTTAGGCTATTGTAAAGGGGGTCATTTCCCTAATTTCTTTCTCAGCCTGTTTATCCTTTGAGTATAGAAAGGCAACTGATTTGCTTGAGTTGATTTTATAACCTGCCACTTTGCTGAAGTTGTTTATCAGCTGTAGGAGTTCTCTAGTGGAGTTTTTTGGGTCACTTAGGTAGACTATCATGTCATCTGCAAATAATGATAGTTTGACTTCTTCCTTTCTAATTTGTATCCCTTTGACCTCCTTATGCTGTCGAATTGCTCGAGCTAGTACCTAAAGTACAATATTGAAAAGATCGAAAGGGGACAGCCCTGTCTAGTCCCTGATTTTAGTGGGATTGCTTCAAGTTTCTCTCCATTTAGTTTGATGCTAGCTACCAGTTTGCTGTATATTGCTTTTACTATGTTTAGGTATGGGCCTTGAATTCCTGTTCTTAACAATAGCCACAAACAGTATAAAGTATCTTGGGGTGACTCTTACCAAACATGTGAAAGATCTGTATGACAAGAACTTCAAGAATCTGGAGAAGGAAATGGAAGAAGACCTCAAAAAATGGGAAAACCTCCCATGCTCATGGATTGGTAGAATCAATATAGTTAAAATGGCCATTTTGCCAAAAGCAATATACAGATTCAATGCAATACCCATCAAAATCCCAACTCAATTCATCACAGAGTTAGAAAGAGCAATTATCAAATCCATCTGGAATAACAAAAACCCAGGATAGCTAAAACTATTCTCAGCAACAAAAGAAAGTCTGGGGGAATCAGTATCCCTGACCTCAAGCAATACTACAGAGCAATAGTGTTAAAAACTGCATGGTATTGGTACAGTGACAGGCAGGAGGATCAATGGAACAGGATTGAAGATCCAGAAATGAACCCACACACCTATGGCCACTTGATCCTTGACAAAGAGGCTGAAAACATCCAATGGAAAAAAGATAGCCTTTTTAACAAATGGTGCTGGTTCAACTGGAGGTCAGCATGCAGAAGAATGCGAATTGATTCATCCTTGTCTCCTTGTACTCAGCTCAAATCCAAATGGATTAAGGACCTCCACATAAAGCCAGACACTCTGAAGCTAATAGAAAAGAAACTGGGGAAGACCCTTGAGTACATCGGTACAGGGAGAAAGTTTCTGAACAGAACACCAATAGTGTATGCTCTAAGATCAAGAACTGACAAATGGGACCTCATAAAATTACAAAGTTTCTGTAAGGCAAAGGACACCATCAAAAGGACAAATCGGCAACCAACAAATTGGGAAAAGATCTTCACCAATCCTACATCAGATAGAGGGCTAATATCCAATATATATAAAGAACTCAAGAAGTTAGACTCCAGAAAACCAAACAACCCTATTAAAAAATGGGGTACAGAGTTAATCAAAGAATTCTCACCTGAAGAACTTCGGATGGCGGAGAAGCATCTTAAAAAATGCTCAACTTCATTAGTCATTAGGGAAATGCAAATCAAAACAACCCTGAGATTTCACCTTACACCAGTCAGAATGGCTAAGATTAAAAATTCAGGAGTCAGCAGGTGTTGGAGAGGGTGTGGAGAAAGAGGAACACTCCTCCACTGCTGGTGGGGTTGCAAATTGGTACAACCACTCTGGAAATCAGTCTGGCGGTTCCTCCGAAAACTGGGCACCTCACTTCCAGAAGATCCTGCTATACCACTCCTGGGCATATACCCAGAGGATTCCCCACCATGTAATAAGGATACATGCTCTACTATGTTCATAGCAGCCCTATTTATAATTGCCAGATGCTGGAAAGAACCCAGGTATCCCTCAACAGAAGAGTGGATGCAAAAAATGTGGTATATCTACACAATGGAGTACTATTCAGCCATTAGAAACAATGAATTCATGAAATTCTTAGACAAATGGATGGAGCAGGAGAACATCATACTAAGTGAGGTAACCCAGTCTCAAAAGATCAATCATGGTATGCACTCACTGATAAGCGGATATTAGCCTAGAAACTTGGAATACCCAAGACATAATCCACATATCAAATGATGTCCAAGAAGAACGGAGGAGTGGCCCCTTGTTCTGGAAAGACTCAGTGAAGCAGTATTTGGCAAAACCAGAACCGGGAAGTGGGAAGGGGTGGTTGGGAGGACAGGGGGAGAGAAGGGGGCTTGCGGAACTTTCGGGGAGTGGGGGGCTAGAAAAGGGGAAATCATTTGAAATGTAAATAAAAATATATCGAATAAAAAAAAGAATTTTATTTAGAAAAAAAAAAGAAAGATGAATTTAGCAAGAGACAATAAGACAGTAAGACAATCTCCATTAAAGTCAGGATTCTCTAAAGGAACAGAACTGAAAGAAAGAACATCATATGTGTGTGTGTGCGTGTGTCATTTATTAGAGTGTAAGACACTCTAATAAAGCAAACATACATGTATATGTATATGCATATGTATATAATATGTATACATATGGATATAGTATTTATACATATGTATACACACATATATACACATACACATATGTATATACATATGTATACATACTATATCTATATATACATATTATATACATATATGTGCATAAATATACACATATATACAGACATAAACATGTGTATACATACACATATACATATGTATACATACTATAGTCTTATTTATACATAGTATATACATGCATATACATATGCATATGCATATACATGTATGTTTGTTTTATTAGAGTGACTTACAAGCTATGCTTAGCGAGTCCAACAATGGATATCTCTTGATGGAAAGTCTATGAGTGTGATAATTGAATGTCTCAGCTGATCTTCAGTATATATTGGCATCCCAAAGAAGTAGATTCTAATATGAGAGAAGGAAATCTTTTACTTGAAAGATGGTTTGACTCAGTTCCTCTCTTTCCTGAGTTCTCTTTCCCCACCATTCTCCACATACAACAGCTGGTGCCAAAACCCTAGGCTGGAGGAGTCATTTAAATGAATTGCCATGTGTGAAGCTTCTGTGCCCTTGTCAGTGTGCTCACGAGATTCATGTTCAAGCCTTTCTATCCTTTAGCTTAGAGCTTGAACAGTAAGTACACTGAGGGGAGACTCCCCTACCCTTGACCTTTCTGCTTCACATCCAGTAGCAGGTGTCTTACATTTCCTGATAAAATACCCCATCCAAAGCAAGTAATGGCAGAAAGGGTTTACCTTGGCACAAAGTTCCGGGGAACTGTCTCTCCTGGCAGGGAAGTTAAAGCATCTGGAGCCTGAAGCATCTGGCCACATTGCACCTGCAGCCGGGAGGAAAGGCGTGGTGCACACTCAGGCTCAGCCAGCTGTCTCCTCCCTAAGAAGTCCAGGACACAAGCCCAGGGAGTGGTGCTCTCCACTTTAGGGTATGTCCTCCCACCTCAATTAAGTTAATGGCTCACAGGCACCCTCAGAATCTCAGATTCTAAGCAACTGTAGATCCTGCCAAGTTGGTAATCAATATTATCCACCACATTAGGACTTCTTGTCTCTATCATTAAGAGTTCTTATCCTCAATCATTAGAATGTATTGACCTTCATCATTAGGACTTCTTGACCTTCATCATTAGGACTTCTAGTTCTTCTCCATACTTAAAAATTCTTTTTCTTTATTATTAGGGCCATTTTCGTTTTTTGTCTTCTCCAATTCAGAACTTTGATAAGTCCCTTTAATTTCCACAAGCACCTCTTTCTTATATATATATATATCTTTGTTTACATTCCAAATGAATTCCCCTTTCCCAGATCCCCCATATGTCCCATAAACCTTCTTCTCTTCACCCATTCTCCAATCACCTCTCTCCTTTTTCTCTGTCCTGATACTCCTGTCCAATGGTAGAGCATTACTTTCTAGGATCAGGACCTTCTTCATGGGAGTCATTTGTTATGCTAATTGTGCCTTGGGTATTCAGAGCTTCTGGGCTAATTAATATCCACTTATCAGAGATTGCATTCCATGTGTACTATTATGTGTATTATTTTGTGATTGGGTTACCTCACTTAGGATGATATTTTCCAGATCCAACCATTTGCCTAAAATTTTGTGAATTCATTGTTTCTAATTGCTGAGTAGTATTCCATTGTATAAATATACCATATTTTCTGTATCCATTCCTCCTTTGAGGGACATCTGGGTTCTTTCCAGCTTCTGGCTATTATAAATAAGGCTGCTATGAATATAATGGAGCATGTGTTTTTATTGCATGCCGGGGAATCCTTTGGGTATATGCCAAGAAGAGGTATAGCAGGGACCTCCGGAAGTGTCATGTCATTTTCTGAGGAACCACCAGACTGATTTCCAAAGTGGTTGTACCATCTTACAGCCTCACCAGCAGTGTAGGAGTGTTCCACTTTCTCCACATCTTCACCAACACCTGCTGTCTCCTGAGTTTTTGACCTTAGCCATTCTGACTGGTGTAAGGTGAAATCTCAGGGTTGTTTTGATTTGCATTTCTCTAATGACTAATGATGTTGAGCACTTCTTAAGGTGCCTATTGGCCATCCGAATTTCTTCAAGTGTAAATTCTTTGTTTAGATCTGTACCCCATTTCTTAATAGGGTTATTTGGTTCCCTGGGGTCTAATTTCTTGAGTTCTTTATATATATTGGATATTAGCCCCCTATCAGATGTAGGGTTGGTGAAGATCCTTTCCCAATTTGTTGGTTGCCATTTTGTCCTTTTAACAGTGTCCTTTGCCTTACAGAAACTTTATAATTTTATGAGGTCCCATTTGCCAATTCTTGATCTTAGAGCATAAGTTATTGGTGTTCTGTTCAGGGACTTTTCCCCTGTGCCCCTCAAGGGTTTTCCCCAGTTTCTTTTCTATTAGTTTCAGTGTGTCTTGGTTTTACGTGGAGGACCTTGATCCACGTGGAGTGGAGTTTAGTACATGGAGATAAGAATGGATCAATTCGCATTCATGTGCATGCTGACCTCCAATTGAACCAGCACCATTTGTTGAAAAGGCTATCTTTTTTCCACTGGATGTTTTCAGCTCCTTTGTCAAAGATCAAGTGACCATAGGTGTGTGGATTCATTTCTGGGTCTTCAATTCTATTCCATTGGTCCACTTGTCTGTCACTGTGCCAATACCATGCAGTTTTTAACACTATTGCTCTGTAGTATTGCTTGAAGTCAGGGATACTGATTCCACCAGAATTTCTTTTGTTGTTGAGAATAGTTTTAGCTATCCTGGGTTTTTTGTTATTCCAGATGAATTTGAGAATTGCTTTTTCTAACTTTGTGAAGAACTTAGTTGGGATTTTGATGGGGATTGCATTGAATCTGTAGATTGCTTTTGGCAAGATGGCCATTTTAACTATGTTAATCCTGCCAATCCATGAGCATGGAAGATTTTTCCATTTTCTGAGGTCTTCTTCGATTTCCTTCTTCAGAGCCCTGAAGTTCTTGTTGTATAGATCTTTCACTTGTTTGGTTAGAGTCACACCAAGATACTTTATATTGTTTGTGGCTATTGTGAAGGGTATCATTTCCCTAACTTCTTTCTCAGCCTGCTTATCCTTTGAGTATAGGAAGGCAACTGATTTGCTTGAGTTGATTTTATAACCAGCCACTTTGCTGAAGTTGTTTATCAGCTGTAGGAGTTCTCTGGTGGAGGTTTTCGGGTCACTTAAGTAGACTATCATGTCCTCTGCAAATAGTGATAATTTGACTTCTTCCTTTCCAATTTGTATACACTTGACCTCCTTATGTTGTCTAATTGCTCTAGCTAGAACTTCAAGTACTATATTGAAAAGATATGGGGAGAGAGGACAGCCTTGTCTAGTCTCTGAATTTAGTGGGATTGCTTCAAGTTTCTCTCCGTTTAGTTTGATGTTGGCTGCCGGTTTGCTGTATATTGCTTTAATGATGTTTAGGTATGGGCCTTGAATTCCTGTTCTTTCCAAGACTTTTAGCATGAAAGGATGCTGAATTTTGTCAAATGCTTTTTTTTGCATCTAATGAGATGATCATATGGTTTTTTTCTTTGAGTTTGTTTATGTAGTGGATTGCATTGATGGATTTCCTTATATTGAACCATCCCTGAATCCCTGGGATGAAGCCTACTTGATCATGGTGGATGATCGTTTTGATGTGTTCTTGGATTTGGTTGGCAAGCATTTTACTAAGTATTTTTTGCATCAATATTCATAAGGGAAATTGGCCTGAAGTTCTCTTTCTTTGTTGGATCTTTGTGTGGTTTTGATATCAGCGTAATTGTGGCTTCATAGAACGAGTTGCATAGAGTTCCTTCTGTTTCTATTTTGTGGAATAGTTTGAAGAGCATTGGTGTTAGGTCTTCTATGAAGGTCTGATAGAATTCTGCACTGAAGCTATCTGTTCCTGTGCTTTTTTTGGTTGGGAGACTTTCTATATGACCCTTTTTATTTCTTCAGGTGTTATAGTACTGTTTAGATGATCTATTTGATCCTGATTTAGTTTTGGTGTCTGATATCTGTCTAGGAAACTGTCCATTTCCTCCAGATTCTCCAGTGGTGTTGCATATAGGCTTTTGTAGTAGGATCTAATGATTTTTTAAATTTCCTCAGTTTCTGTTATATCTCTCTTTTCCTTTCTAAGTTTGTTAATCTGTATACTGTCTCTGTGCCCTTTGTTTAGTCTGGCTAAGGGTTTATCTTGTTGATTTTCTCAAAGAACCAGCTCCTGGTTTTGTTGATTCTTTGTATGGTTCTCTTTGTTTCTACTTGATTGATTTGGCCCTGAGTTTGATGATTCCCTGCCTTCTACTCCTCCTGGGTGAAATAGCTTCTTTTTGTTCCAGGGCTTTCAGGTGTGTCATTAAGCTGGTAGTGTATGCTCTCTCCATTTTCTTTTTGGAGGCACTCAGGGCTATGAGTTTTCCTCTTAGCACTGCTTTCATTGTGTCCCATAGATTTGGGTATGTTATGTCTTCATTTTCATTAAATTCTAAAAAGTCTTTAATTTTTTTATTTCTTCCTTGACCAAGGTATCATTGAGTAGAATATTGTTCAGTTTCCTCGTGTATGTGGGTTTTCTGTTGTTTTTGTTGCTATTGAAGACCACTTTTACTCCATAGTGATCTGATAGGAGGCATGGAATTATTTTGATCTTCTTATATTTGTTGAGGTCTGTCTTGTGACCAATTATATGATCGATTTTGGAGAAGGTAACTTGAGGTGCTGAGAAAAAGGTATATTCTTTAGCTTTACGATAAAATGTTCTATATATATCTGTTAAATCTAATTGGTCCAAAGCTTCAATTAGTTTCACTGTGTCCCTGTTCAATCAGTTTCTGTTTTCCTGATCGGTCCATTAAGGATAGTGCAGTGTTGAAGTCACCCACAATTATTGTCTTAGGTGCAATGTGAGCTTTGAACTTTAGTAGTTTCTTTTATGATGAGGGTGCCCTTGCATTTGGAGCATAGATGTTCAGGACTGAGAGTTCTTCTTCGTGTATTTTTCCTTTGACCAGCAAGAAATGCCTCTCAGAGTCTCTTTTGATGACTTTGGGTTGAAAGTCAATTTTATCTGATATTAGAATGGCTACTCCAGCTTGTTTCCTGAGACCATTTGCTTGTAAAATTGTCTCCCAGTCTTTTACTCTAAGGTAGTATTTGTCTTTGACACTGAGGTGTGTTTCTGTGTGCAGCAAAATGTAGGGTCCTGTTTACATATCCAGTCGGTTAGTCTATGTCTTTTTATTGGGGCATTTAGCCCATTGATGTTAAGAGATATTAAGGAATAGTGATTATTACTTCCTGTCATTTTTGATGTTATTTTTTTAAATTTGATTGGTTATCTTCTTTTGGATTTGATGAAAGAAGGTTACTATCTTGCTTTTTCCAGGGTGAAGTTTCCCTCCTTGTATTGGTGTTTTCCTATTATCCTTTGTAGGGCTGGGTTTGTGGAAAGATATTGGGTAAACTTGTTTTTGTCATGGAATATTTTAGTTTCCCCATCTATGGTGACTGAGAGTTTTGCTGGGTATAGTAGTTTTGGCTGGCATTTGTGTTCTCTTAGAGTCTGCATGAGATCTGCCCAGGATCTTCTAGCTTTCATAGTCTCAGGTGAGAAGTCTGGTGTGATTCTGATAGGTCTTCCTTTATATGTTACTTGGCCTCTTTCTCTTACTGCCTTTAATATTCTTTCTTTCTTTAGTACATTTGGTGTTTTGATTATTATGTGACAGGAGGTATTTCTGTTCTGGTCCAGTCTGTTTGGAGTTCTGTAGGCTTCTTATATATTCATGGGCATCTCTCTCTTTATGTTAGGGAAGTTTTCTTCCATAATTTTATTGATGATATTTGCTGGCCCTTTAAGTTGTAAATCTTCACTCTCATCTATGCTTATAATCCTTAGGTTTGGTCTTCTCATTGTGTCCTGCATTTCCTGGATGTTTTGGGTTACAAGCTTTTTGCATTTTGCATTTTCTTTAACTATTGAGTCCATGGTTTCTATGGTATCTTCAGCATCTGAGACTCTTTCTTCTATCTCTTGTATTCTGTTGTTGATATTTGCATCTATGTCCCCTGATTTCTTCCCAAGGTTTTCTATCTCCAAAGTTGTCTCCCTTTGAGTTTTCTTAGTTGTTTCTATTTCTGATTTTAGATCCTGGATGGTTTTGCTTAGCTCTTTCACTTGCTTGTTTGTGTTTTCCTGTAATTCTTTAAGAGATTTTTGTGTTTCCTCTTTCATGACCTCAGTCTGTTGACCAAAGTTCTGCTGCATTTCTTTAAGTGATTTTTGCGTTTCCTCCTTATTGGCTTTTGTATTCTCCTGAATTTCTTTCAATGATTTTTGTGTTTCCCTTGTAAGGGCTTCTAACTTTTGATCCATTTTCTCCTGAATTTCTTTAAGTATGTCCTTCATGTGTTCCTGTACCAGCTTCATGACCAGTGATTTTAAATCCAATCTTGTTTTTCTGGTGTGATGGGGTATCCAGGACATGCTGTTAATGGAGAATTGGGTTCAGATGCTGCCGTGTTGCCTTGATTTCTGTTAGTGACATTCCTGTGTTTGCCTTTTGCCATCTAGTTCTCACTGGTGTTAGTCTTGTTGTCAATGCTGGACTCACCAGTGCAAACTGCCTCTTCCCAGCTGGCCTCTGGTGCACAGATGACCTCCTGCACTGCCTGGAGACAGGGTGCTATGGCCCAGGCTGTTACAGAATCAGAGGCAGAGACCTGAAGCCTCCTGCCAGAGGTTTCAGGACTGGATTCTCTGCTCTGCAGGGCCGGACTCACCAGAGCACACTGACTCCTCCCAGCTGGCCTCCTGGGTGCACAGCTGGTCTCTTTTAGGGCCTGGAGATGTGGTGTTGTAGCCCAGGCTGTTCTGGATCCCGAAGTGGAGACTTGAAGGCTCCTGCCAGAGACCTCAGGACTGGAACCTAAACTCTGTAGGACCCACCGGAGCATGCTGCGTATTCCCAGCCTGCCTCAGGGTGCACAGCAGGCCTCTTACACTTCCTGGAGACCGAGTTCAAGTACCTCTTTCTATCCCAACAAAATAAATCCAAATCCCAAGCACTAGGTCATAGGTTATTCTCAACATCATTCAAACATGCTAATTCTTGGGAAACTAAGAATTTATTTTTGTTCTCCAATGTGGCCAAAGGGAGCATGAAGGTCACAACGGTATTTGTTTCTTCTTTGTGTGTGTGTGTGTTTCTAGATTTACCAAAAGCACCCAACAAAAAGGCCTTGCCTGGAGTGCAAGTTTGCATTGGCAAATGGTCCAAAGTTCTTTAAATTCAGATCTTTCAATTCCTAGCCTACATGTTAAGGAGTTCTTTTGATCCTGCCTGAATAATAATGTATTGTGTTTTTTCCCCCAATTTATATACCTCTGGACATCCTTCCCTCTCTTAGTAGAAGCCCCCTTGATTTTCTCTTCTCTCACTTTAAGAAAAAAAATCTAGCCTGGAACTTAGCACTTGCTGCCAGCTTCCCTGATAATCAGGAATAAGATATGCAGATGATGGTGTTGGTACCTGCTGTTTTCCTTCCCAGACTGAAAGATGTATAAATATACACTGTGAATAGAAGTTTCTGGGAAGAGGATGCATCTTCCACTGAACCTTCTGCAAGGCTGATTGATTAGAACTTCAAAGGTTTTGGACATGTTGTAATGTTACAGGGCCAGCATCTGATTAAAATATATCTTAGGCATCTCTAGCCCCCTATTAACCATTTCCTCCCCACCTATGTGTCTGAGATGGTATCAAGGATGATCAAGTGAAAACTTTTTTTGAAGTGTATTAACTCAGCAGGCTACCTGCTTCCACCAATTTAAAGGCTAAGCATCTCATCAGGTGGCATCTAGGGACCATGACAGGATTTTCCCTGCTTTTGTTACAAACTGCTTTATTTTGATGGTTCCACCAATGAATTTGGAAAATGTCTTGACTTATGATCTTATTTGGTATGTTTCTACAAAAACCTTCATGAAATTGTTACCACAATGAAACATGGTATCTGGGAAAACATAAATTTGTGTTCTTGGGTCGTGGTCACTCTTATTTGGCTCTAGAATAAACTTTTAATCCATTGAGGTAAGAGCTGTTTCTTTTGTCAGTGCTGTGTTTTGATTTCTCCAGTAAGGTTTGTTCTGCTTTATCCCTCAACTAGTTTATAGGCAATTTCAGCCGTGAACCTTCCCAGGAACTCGTCAATGGAATGCATTCTGAAAAAAACTGATCTACTGTAAACCCCAGACCCCCTAAAGGCTTCTGTAGTCTACAGAAATGTCCAGAGCCACACATCTGATTAGCAGTTTGATTTCTCTCTTTCCACTTTGCCTTCTCCCTTTCCTTGATGAGGCTTTTCACAAATGCCTAGACTGTCTGCTCAGGAGTATCCTCTCCACAGTTGCTTGGGAACCACAGGCAGTGATTTCAAGTAACAAAGTTATCCGTCCTCTTAAATATAATTGTGAACATATCTTTACATGATTCAAATATATATAAGAAAATTATCCATAATGGAACTTTTACAAAAAAAAAAAAAAAAGGCCTTTGGTTTTATGGACAGTCTTTTCTCTTACAATACCTTTTTCCCTTAACTCTTACACTTGTGTTTTACCAACCTCCCAATAAACATCTGCACTTGATTTACTCTATAATCCAATAATTCCAACTCCATGTTGTCTTCACAAGTAGCAGGGTTCTCTTTTATTTGGCGGGGTCCCAGGGAGGTGAGATGGTGTTTCTCTGTATATCTCTGGCTGTCCTAGAATTTACTGTGTAGACTAGATTGACTTTGAATTCTGAGATCCTCCTGCCTGGCATTAAAGGTATGTACCACTAGCACCAGGTTGACAAGGTCCACTTTTTTAGTGTAGATTCAAGGTTCTAAACATGACCCACAGGATTATCTACTGTGATGTGGGGGCCTCATAACTTACAATGCCCCAATAAAGCCAGAAACATTTTTGACGTATACTAACCCCTTAGTGTTCTTCATCTTCTTTTTCTACAAGTTCATTAATCTGTTCTCTCATGTATGCAGAGAAGCTGCAAGCAGGACAAGAACACAGCCACACATGTGCAAGGGCATGCTCGCGCACACAAACACATATAAATATACCTCTGCAGCCTGGCAGGATTGAGCCCTTTAGTGCCCTATGGGTCACACATTTACCATGGCCCCCAGTACCTATAAAAAAGAATAGCTAACCCATTTTAGAGCCCAAGACATGCGGGGGTCTCCTTCTCCACCTCTGGCATGTAGCATAGGTTACATCAATAACTAGGACTGCTTCCATGTGACACAGGACCTTGCTTCCCCTTGGGAATCTTTAAGAGAAGAAATCTGACTTTGCCTGGTGCCTGGAGTAAACCGAGTGTAGATGTTTATTGGGAGGTTGGTGGAACATAAGTGTTAAGGGAAGGAAGCTTCTTCCTTCAGACACCGTGCTTTCTGCTTTGACGTTAATAACTCCCTTGCATGAAGGACAGTTTGACTGCTCCTTTCTTTAGCCTTCCTTCCTTCCTTTCTCACCCACAAGTTTAACACAAACACTTAAGACTCCTTCCACGTTGTTTCCTCGGAGGTGGCAGTAATGGAAGGTAAGCACAATGGGCGACCTGTCTTAGAAATCTAAACAACCCATTTTTCTCTTGTTATATGTGATCTTACAGTTGAATCAAGGATCTCAACATGAAGACCCAATACCTAGAGTCTGATAGTGGAGAGAGGGAATAAGTTTCAGTTTATAAGCACAGGAAAGGAATTTTGGAACAGGAACCTGATAGCAGAGGCTTTAAGACCAACAATTGACAAATGGGACCTCATAAAACTTAAAAATGTTTGGACAGCAAGAGATGCCATCATTTGACTGAAGAGGTGGCCTCAAGAATGAGAAGAAATATTTACCAGGTATTCATCCAACAAGGGGTTAGTTTCTAGAATACTCAAAAATTAAAAAAAAACAAAAACAAAAAACCCAAAAAACTAAACACCAATCAAACAACCAAATTAAAATTCGGGGCAAGTAATCAAAAGAAGAGCTCCCCAAAGATAAAATACAAATGGCTTAAAGTAATTTTCTTAAATGTTTGATATTCTCAGCCATTAGGCACAGGCAAATTAGAACTACTTTGGGATTTCACCTTACTGCAGTCATAATGGCTAAGATAAAAAATGGCAGAAAAGTACTGGTTGCAGATGCAGAAAAAGCAGAATGTTTATTCATAGGGGTGCAAACTAGTGCAATCACTATGGAAATCATAGGTTTCCTCAAAATGCTATAAATAGATCTACTGTGCAATCCTGTTATATCTCTGCTGAATGCATTTCCAAAGGACTCTATTCTAATACAGAGGCTTACTCATTCACACTCATGTTGGCTATTCACGATAGCCAGGAAATGGAAGCAGCCTAGATGTCCATCCTCTGAAGAAGGGATAATGGAAACAGGGACCATGTGTGCAATAGAAACACATTCATCTATAAAGGAAAATAAAATTAGGCAGGCCTCAGGGAAATCGATGGACTTGTAAATAATCATCCTGAGAGAGGAAGTCAGAAGACGGAGGGGACCATCCCCCTTATAATTCTGTTCTCCGCCTTCTGATGGGATCCACGTGAAAGTTAGATCCTTCCCTTGGGCTGCTGTGTCTGGTTCATTATTGGCTTTCTGATTTCCCTGTTATGACCTTAGTACTCCCTAGAGTCTCAATTCAGTTTAGTGTGTGACACCTTTTACTCCCAGGAATATGTCACTTATCGGTCTGCTTCATGGGTGGAGCTGGACAGGTACCACTGTTCACAAATCCAAAGTCATCCTTCATTCATAAAATGGAGTCAAAAGCTATTTGTCAAATGACATCTCCTAGGGAAAGGAAACACCTGAAAAACTAATTTACATGCTATGGAGTAACTTAAAGTAGAGCAAAACTTGCCCTCAGCACTGGGTATCCTGGCCTTTTACCAGAAAATAGGCATGAGGTAAGCCCCTTACTACAAGGTCTTGGATTCCTGGAAACTTCTAGTGTATTTTGTTCTGCTGATTTTTTTTCACACTTATATTTCTATTTGGAAGTACGATTTAGATGTTGCTTCTCTTCGTAGGAGTTTCTAATTTTACTTACTTTCTTTTCTTACTTTTTACTGATTATCTTGATTATATAGTTCAAGATTTCTATTGAGATAAATAGCATGCATTATTTATCATGTTTCCAGAAAGCATTGCTTTCCCTGCATTTTCTTATCAGTAATCCACACTCATTCTAGTGTTATAGGCATGGTGTCTTCTTTTTCTTTCTCGTCATTGTAATTATGGGATTTCTGCTTTTGACATTTCCCCCTCCTCATTCATTGTCATCCTCTCCTCCCAGTACTCTTCTCTCTCTCTCTCCCTCCCTCCCCCTCAAGTTTATTATCTCACATGTTTTGTGGCTCCTTGGTTCTCTGTTCACATCTGACTCGGATGTCTGCAACTCCAGAGGAGGTTTGTAGCCTGGTGGGCTTTCGACAGCATCAAGAAGCTTTCTGACCAAGACTCCACGCAACAGGCCATCCAGTCTCCTTAAAGTAGAATTACTCTGTTCTCTGCACCATCACTGATGCTCTGAGATCAGGTCAGGGTGCAGATGAGACACCTATGTCCTCCTGGCAAACTGTATCTCATTTCACATGATTATGGAAGCATCACATTCCCTTTGTTTAGCTTGAGCTAAGTCCTGGATGTTGCCTGGGAGACATAGGAAGAAAGAATAAAGTTTCGACTTTCCAAGAAGACAGACAGCTGCAGTTGAAAGAAGAAAGAGAGTGCTTCGTCTAGCGGGAATATTAGCACTCCAGTTTTCTAGGAATGACCTGAAATACTGAGTATGGTGCCTTATTAGTGAATTATAGGAATTAAATAGAGCAGATTTGGAAGCATTAAAATTATAGCTCATGAGTATGTAAACACAGCCTTCATATAGAACTGTTTAACTATATGTTTGCAGAAAATATTTTTTGTGTGTTTGCTTTGCAAGGAATTTAAGACTGTCTTCAGGATCATAGGAATGGTTATCACCTACATTTTAAAATGTGCACATTGCTCTACATTTCATTTATTGGGTTTTGATTGCTTAAGGAGAGGAAGACTATAAATGGTCACTTAAAAATAGTTTGAATAGTTAAAAATGCTGTATAGAGTAGGGGGAGCAACAGCAGCAGTGGCTGGTCCAGAGGAAGGGCCATCAGCAGTAGAACCAAGCTGACAGGGTCCAGGCAGACCCTGCGCCCACGACCACTGGCCATCGCTGGCCAGCCGGGCTGCAAGCAGCGGAGGATTTACGGCGCCTTTCACCACACAGAAGCCACATCAGAACTCTGCCTCCCGCCAGTCAGTTACGAGGCCTCCATATTGGTTCTCGGACGCCAGAGAAATCAGACAGACTGAGGTACACAAATACACCCGAGACCAACATCGCGGGGGGTCTAAGCCCGACAGGCGTTGGCCTGCACCCAGGCACTGGGCTGGTGGTGGTGGGGGGGACCAGGGTGCAAACCTAGCCAGGAGGTTGTTTGCCTAGGCCAGAGCTTTTGCTGCTGCCGTTTTGCCTATGGGAAGCCAGAGAGTCCTAGCAGGCAAAACCAAACCAGCATAGCCTGCAGCAGACATAGCAGGGGTCTCAGACGGTCAGGCCCTGGACTGCCCCCAGGCCCTGGGCTGCTCAGTGGGCCATCTGTGTGCCGACCTGGCCAGGAGGTTGTTAGCCCAGCAGACTCTCCCAGCACTCTCAGGGAGCGCGCGCACACCGCCATCCTGGCCACCTGACAGACCCAACACCACTCACAGCTGAGGGGAACTTTGCTCAGACATTGGCCTGCCAGGCTTTTGCCTAGACTCAGGGCCTGAGCAGCAAGGCTAGCCTTGTGTGCACCAACCCGGTTGGGAGTTCCGCTGGCCAGCAGAGTGATCAGCACGCAGAAAAGGTCCCCTCAGCATACACCCCTCAGCACTCCCTGAAGGAGCAAAAGGGCACCATCTGGTTCACAGTCACAATCTGGGGCAAAGAACACTAGGGCTGCAAAAGCACCCAAGATGAGGAAAGCACATCAGCAATCTGCAACAGGGGAAACCCTGCCATCCAGTGTTGCAGAAATAGCCCTAGAGCCTCTCAGGAGGCTGAAACACCAGCAAGAGACAAGACCAACTAGCTCCAGAGAACAAGATGGCAAAGGGCAAACGCAGGAACACTACTAACAGAAATCTAGGCAATACGGCAGCATCTGAACCAAACTCTCCAACATCAGCAAGTCCTGGTTATGCCAACACACCAGAGAAACAAGATTTGGATTTAAAATCACTGTTCATGATGCTGCTAGAAGAACACAAAAAGGACATGAATGAATCTCTTAAAGAAATACAGGGGAACATGAATAAGCTAGAAACCCGTATAATGGAAACACAAAAATCTCTTAAAGAAATGCAGGAGAATAAGGCCCAAGAGATAGAAGCCAATAAAGAAGAAAGGCAAAAAAAAAAAAAAAAAAAAAAACCTTAAAGAAATGCAGGAGAACTTGCGTCAACAGGCAGAAGTCATGAAAGAGGAAACACAAAAATCTCTTAAAGAATTACAGGAAAACACAAACAAACAAATGATGGAACTGAGCAAAACCATCCTGGATCTAGAAACAGAAGTAGAAACAACTAAGAAATCACAAAGGGAGACAACTTTGGAGATAGAAAACCTTGAGAAGAAATCAGGGGCCATAGATGCAAATATAAACAACAGAATACAAGAGATGGAAGAAAGAATCTCAGATGCCGAAGATACCATAGAAACCATTGACTCAACTGTCAAAGAAAATGCAAAGTGCAAAAAGCCTGTATCCCAGAACATCCAGGAAATCCAGGATACAATGAGAAGACCAAACCTAAGGATTATAGGTATAGATGAGAGTGAAGATTTACAACAGAAAGGGCCAGCAAATATCTTCAACAAAATTATGGAAGAAAACTTTCCTAACTTAAAGAGAGAGATGCCTATGAATATACAAGAAGCCTACAGAACTCCAAACAGACTGGACCTGAGCAGAAATACCTCCCGTCACATAATAATCAAAACCCCAAATGCACTAAACAAAGAAAGAATATTAAAGGCAGTAAGAGAGAAAGGCCAAGTAACATATAAAGGAAGACCTATCAGAATCACACCAGACTTCTCACCAGAGACCATGAAAGCTAGAAGATCCTGGGCAGATCTCATGCAGACTCTAAGAGAACACAAATGTCAGCCAAGACTACTATACCCAGCAAAACTCTCATTCACCATAGATGGAGAAACCAAGATATTCCATGACAAAACCAAATTTATACAATATCTTTCCACAAACCCAGCTCTGCAAAGAATAATAGGAGGAAAACTCAAATACAAGGAGGGAAACTACATCCTGGAAAAAGCAAGATAGTTACCTTCCTTCATCAAACCCAAAAGAAGATAACCACTCAAATATAAAAAGAACATAAAAAATGACAGGAAGCAATAATCACTATTCCTTAATATCTCTTAACATCAATGGTCTCAATTCCCCCAATAAAAAGACATAGACTAACAGACTGGATAAGGAAACAGGACCCTACAATTTGCTGTATACAGGAGGCACACCTCAGTGTCAAAGATAAAAACTACCTTAGAGTAAAAGGCTGGAAGACAATCTTACAAGTCAATGGCCACAGGAAACGAGCAGGAGTAGCCATTCTAATATCAGATAAAATTGACTTTCAACCTAAAGTCATCAAAAGAGATACAGAAGGACACTTATTGCTGGTCAAAGGAAAAATCCACCAAGAAGAACTTTCAATTCTGAACATCTATGCGCCAAATGCAAGGGCACCCTCATTCGTAAAAGAAACTTTACTAAAGCTCAAAGCACACATTGCACCTAACACAATAATTGTGGGGGACTTCAACACTCCACTCTCCTCAATGGACCGATCGGGAAAACAGAAACCAAACAGGGACACAGTAAAACTAATTGAAGCTTTGGAGCAATTGGATTTGACTGATATTTATAGAACATTTCACCCTAAAGCAAAAGAATATACCTTTTTCTCAGCACCTCATGGTACCTTCTCCAAAATCGACCATATAATTGGACACAAGGCAGACCTCAACAAATATAAGATGATCGAATTAATCCCAGGCCTCCTATCAGATCACTATGGTGTAAGAGTGATTTTCAATAGCAACAAAAACAACAGAAAGCCCACATACACATGGAGGCTGAATAATACTCTACTCAATGACACCTTGACCAAAGAAGAAATAAAGAAAGAAATCAGAGACTTTTTAGAATTTAATGAAAATGAAGGCACAACATACCCAAATCTTTGGGACACAATGAAAGCAGTGCTAAGAGGAAAACTCATAGCCCTGAGTGCCTCCAAAAAGAAAATGGAGAGAGCATACACTAGCAGCTTAATGACACACCTGAAAGTCCTGGAACAAAAAGAAGCCAATTCACTCAGGAGGAGTAGAAGACAGGAAATCATCAAACTCAGGGCTGAAATCAATCAATTGGAAACAAAGAGAACCGTACAAAGAATTAACGAATCCAGGAGCTGGTTCTTTGAGAAAATCAACAAGATAGATAAACCCTTAGCCAGACTAACCAAAGGGCACAGAGAAAGTATCCAAATTAACAAACTTAGAAATGAAAAGGGAGATATAACAACGGAAACTGAGGAAATCCAAAAAATCATCAGATCCTACTACAAGAGCCTATACTCAACACAACTGGAGAATCTGGAGGAAATGGACAATTTCCTTGACAGATACCAAATGCCAAAATTAAATCAGGACCAAATAGATCATCTAAACAGTCCCATAACGCATAAGGAAATAGAAGGAGTCATAGAAAGTCTTCCAACCAAAAAAAGCACAGGACCAGATAGTTTCAGTGCAGAATTCTATCAGACCTTCAAAGAAGACTTAACACCAATACTCTTCAAACTATTCCACAAAATAGAAACAGAAGGAACACTACCCAATTTCTTCTATGAAGCCACAATTATGCTGATACCAAAACCACACAAAGATCCAACAAAGAAAGAGAACTTCAGACCAATTTCCCTTATGAACATCGATGCAAAAATACTCAATAAAATTCTTGCCAACCGAATCCAAGAACACATCAAAATGATCATCCACCATGATCAAGTAGGCTTTATCCCAGGAATGCAGGGTTGGTACAATATACAGAAATCCATCAATGCAATCCACTACATAAATAAACTCAAAGAAAAAAACCACATGGTCATTTCATTGGATGCTGAAAAAGCATTTGACAAAATTCAGCATCCTTTCATGCTTAAAGTCTTGGAAAGAACAGGAATTCAAGGCCCATACCTAAACATAGTAAAAGCAATATACAGCAAACCTGTAGCCAGCATCAAACTAAATGGAGAGAAACTTGAAGCAATCCCACTAAAATCAGGGACTAGACAGGGCTGCCCCCTTTCTCCTTATCTTTTCAATATTGTACTTGAGGTACTAGCTTGGGCAATTCGACAACATAAGGAGGTCAAAGGGATACAAATTGGAAAGGAAGAAGTCAAACTATCATTATTTGCAGATGACATGATAGTCTACCTAAGTGACCCAAAAAACTCCACTAGAGAACTCCTATAGCTGATAAACAACTTCAGCAAAGTGGCAGGGTACAAAATCAACACAAGCAAATCAGTGGCCTTCCTATACTCAAAGGATAAGCAGGCTGAGAAAGAAATTAGGGAAATGACCCCCTTCACAATAGCCACAAACAGTATAAAGTATCTTGGGGTGACTCTTACCAAACATGTGAAAGATCTTTATGACAAGAACTTCAAGACTCTGAAGAAGGAAATGGAAGAAGACCTCAAAAAATGGGAAAACCTCCCATGCTCATGGATCGGCAGGATCAATATAGTTAAAATGGCCATTTTGCCAAAAGCAATATACAGATTCAATGCAATCAAAATCCCAACTCAATTCTTCAGAGTTAGAAAGAGCAATTATCAAATTCATCTGGAATAACAAAAAACCCAGGATAGCTAAAACTATTCTCAGCAACAAAAGAAATTCTGGGCGAATCAGTATCCCTGACCTCAAGAAATACTACAGAGCAATAGTGTTAAAAACTGCATGGTATTGGTACAGTGACAGGCAGCCGGATCAATGGAACAGGATTGAAGATCCAGAATTGAACCCACACACCTATGGCCACTTGATCCTCGACAAAGGGGCTGAAAACATCCAATGGAAAAAAGATAGCCTTTTCAACAAATGGCGCTGGTTCAACTGGAGGGCAGCATGCAGAAGAATGCGAATTGATCCATCCTTGTCTCCTTGTACTAAGCTCAAATCCAAATGGATCAAGGACCTCCACATAAAGCCAGACACTCTGAAGCTAATAGAAAAGAAACTGGGGAAGACCCTTGAGTACATCGGTACAGGGAGAAAGTTTCTGAACAGAACACCAATAGCGTATGCTATAAGATCAAAAATTGACAAATGGGACCTCATAAAATTACAAAGTTTCTGTTCGGCAAAGGACACCATCAAAAGGACAAATCAGCAACCAAAAAATTGGGAAAAGATCTTCACCAATCCTACATCAGATAGAGGGCTAATATCCAATATATATAAAGAACACAAGAAGTTAGACTCCAGAAAACCAAACAACCCTATTAAAAAATGGGGTACAGAGTTCAACAAAGAATTCTCACCTGAAGAATTTCGGATGGCAGAGAAGCATCTTAAAAAATGCTCAGCTTCATTAGTCATTAGGGAAATGCAAATCAAAACAACCCTGAGATTTCACCTTACACCAGTCAGAATGACTAAGATTAAAAATTCAGGAGACAGCAGCTGTTGGAGAGGGTGTGGAGAAAGAGGAATACTCCTCCACTGCTGGTGGGGTTGCAAATTGGTACAACCACTCTGGAAATCAGTCTGGCGGTTCCTCCGAAAACTGGGCACCTCACTTCCAGAAGATCCTGTTATACCACTCCTGGGCATATACCCAGAGGATTCCCCACCATGTAATAAGGATACATGCTCTACTATGTTCATAGCAGCCCTATTTATAATTGCCAGATGCTGGAAAGAACCCAGGTATCCCTCAACAGAAGAGTGGATGCAAAAAATGTGGTATATCTACACAATGGAGTACTATTCAGCCATTAGAAACAATGAATTCATGAAATTCTTAAGCAAATGGATGGAGCTAGAGAACATTATACTAAGTGCGGTAACCCAGACTCAAAAGGTGAATCATGGTATGCACTCACTACTAAGTGGATATTAACCTGGAGAACTGGAATACCCAAAACATAATCCACACATCAAATGAGGTACAAGAAGAAAGGAGGAGTGGCCCCTTGTTCTGGAAAGACTCAGCGAAGCAGTATTTGGCAAAACCAGAACCGGGAAGTGGGAAGGGGTGGGTGGGAGGACAGGGGGAGAGAAGGGGGCTTATGGGTCTTTTGGGGAGTGGGGGGCTAGAAAAGGGGAAATCATTTGAAATGTAAATAAAAAATATATCGAATAAAAAAAAAGAAAAAATGCTGTATAGAGAAACAAACCTATCAGTTGTATTTTTGGAGGGTTGTATAAAAATAAATGATTTTATATACTGGAAAAATTCACCACAGGGAAAGAAAGTAAAACTTGATGCTATTTGCAGAAAACATAAAAATGTGTTTCTCATAATTATTTCAAGTTTTTACCAGTAATAACCTTTCCTTAGTTTATAATAACAATAGAAGACTTTCTTTCCTAATTCCTTTGTGGTATTGAAAAGTCTCTTTCAAAACCTCACCCACTGCTCTGCTCTCCAAGAACTTGCTAATTGTCTCTAAATTGTATTGCTAGGTAGAGTTTTTAAATCAGAATAGCTTCTTTGGGGTTGTGTATTTTCAACAGAGGGGTATAATTTTAAGGATTTTCATAACTTAATGGTAAGAATAACATTACTTTCAAAATAAAATTAATGATATTAAAAGAATGTAAATTGCTTCTCAGAAAACACAAAGGTTAGATTCTACACGGGTGCCAGTAATATCTACCTTCAGAAGGAACAGAGATGCTTATGAGTGGGTTTGTTTCTGAGGGTTTAAGCAGCAGAAGTTGTGTTTTCTCACTGTTTTCAGGCTGCAGAGTTGATGGTGAGCAGGCTTCAGTGCTGGTCAGCTGTGCGGCTTTCAGAGGCCCACCTTCCTCTCCATGTGTCCTTTGTTTTGCCTTCTCCCCCCATGTGGCTGCCCCAGCTTTCTGTTATCAGGACACAGTGGATTGGAGCCCAACCTAGTGATTTTATTTTAAATTAATTACCGCTTAAAGCTATATTTAAATAGAATCATAGCCTGTGGGTCTGCAGATGTTAATACTTTAACATACAACATTTCAAAAGGAAAAATGCAGGCCACAATGATACAATTACAAGAATAGTTATTTATCTTTATTCTGTTCTACTTCTTAACTTTTTCCCCCTTCAGAGGTAAACAGATATTTCGGTTGACTCTGGCACATAAAGTCACAAGTTCAAAAGGTTGTGGGTAGATATATAACACATAATAAGTCTAATTGAATAAAGTTACAAAGTTTGATTAAAACATGTCACGGTGAATAGGAAGGACCGTGATCACATGGGGTACCATGGTGTGCTCAGTAAAGCAGGCTCACATTGTATTTGTTGTCTTTCAGCAATGCCACGTGGAAAGATCAACAATTCTGTGGAACTGGCATTCATAGTAAGTGCCCGCATCAGGCAGTGTCCAAGTCTTATGAAACATTTAATAATATTATGAACAATATGCTATAACAGCGTAACCACTAGGAAAAACTGAATAGAAAACAAAATTTAAGTGTTTTAATGTTTTTTCATAGAATTTATATCATAATTTATAGTGTCCAATATTATTTGGACTAATATCCCTTGTGGCTTCATTTTTATACACTGGTGACTATGTTTCTAGTTTTCTTTTTTTTTTCTTTTTTCTTTTCTATATTCTTTGTTTACATTCCAAATGATTTTCCCTTTCCTGGTTCCCCCCTGCCCAAAAGTCCCATAAGCCATCTTCCCTCTGCCCATTCTCCTATCAACCCCCTCCTACTTCTCTGTCCTGGTACTCCCCTACAATGCTGGATAAAGCCTTTCCAGGACCAGGGACTTCTTCCTTCTTCTTGGGAGTCATTTGATATGTGAATTGTGTCTTACATACTCAGAGCTTCTGGGCTAATATCCACTTATCAGTGACTGCATTTCATGTATGTTCTTTTGTGAATGGGTTACCTCACTTAGGATGATATTTTCCAGATCCAACCAATTGCCTAAGAATTTCATGAATTCATTGTTTTTTTAATTGCTGAGTAGTATTCCATTGTGTAAATATACCACATTTTCTGTACCCATTCCTCCATTGAGGGACATCTGGGTTCACAGCTATGAGAAATTTGTTCATTGTTTTTATCATGAAGTTATGAAAAATCGTATAACTTTTCATGGGAAATATGACACCTGTAGCATGAAGCTGTGGGGGAATTCAGTCTTTGCCATGCCTTAGTGGGTCTGCAGAGACAGACATAAGACACGGCCTTTCTCTGAGTAGTTTATATCCACTCTAGGAATAAAAGGCTCTCCTCAACATTCCCTTCATGGAAAGAAGCGGAAGTGCTATGCACCCATGTGTTAGCTTTCTTATGCATTTAATAGCAAAATTAGCTTTCGGGTGTTATTATTCCATATTTATGTACTTATGTATGTATGTATGTATGTATATCTGGCAAGATAAATTGTACCACACAGTTTTGAAAGATGTTCAGAATACCTCAGGTTCTCCTCTGTATATGTGGAAATAAGCATTTCATGAAATTCAAGCAAGCAGCAGTCTCCCTTGACTTGTATATGTCTTAGAAATGTCCTTAGCCTGTGGCTGTCAGGATAATTCCATGCTTATTTTGAAATTCACCAACTCTGTGAACAAAAAGTAGCACAGCTGAGCACAGTGACTTAAAACTCGAGACAAGAAAAATATGGAGAAGAGCCAAAAATATGTCAGAAACCAGCTACAACCTCAGAAAGGACAGAGCAGAATCTGGGATGCACACAGTTATGAAATTTAGTCATCACTTGTGGCAATAAAATTCAACCTCAAAATAAAATCACCATTGCCTTAGTTACAACCCTTTGATTAAAGACAACAAACAAAATCTACAAATTATTTTATAAAAGATATTGTAGTGGGATAATGGTTTGAGGACTGCTGAGGAGTCAGAGTTTTATGTTTAACCAACTATTAATGTGATGTACCATCAGAATTAGAGCCAAATGTGTGTGTATTACAAAAATAAAAATAAAAATGATAATAAAATGATCAGAAAGGAGGTTTGTGGTGAGTTTGAATGATGCTGAAGGTTTCATTACTTATGAAATTTATGGGGAGTTATTTGAGTTAAGATGTATGTGATAAAACTTTAGATCAATACAAACAAATAATAAAGATCTGAGATTGTATCTAAGGGTCAAATGCAAACCAAAGCTTACTCATGAATATTGTACTGGAATTCATGGCATGGATTTTAATTAACTAAAAATCTCTAATATAAATGATAAATTTAATATTTACTCAATAAAATAATAATTACACACACCCCCACACACACATACACACACACACACACACACACACACACACATGCACCACAAGAAAATGCCAAAGCCAAAGTGAACTTGTATAAAGATAAAGAGTAGAAATCTAGGATGTCTTTGCATTTGACTGAGGAAATGTTTGGATAACTCCTTTCTCTACCATTCATTATGTTAGAAATGACAAAGATAATGACAGTAAATAATAAAAACTATTACAGAAAGATACTTCCTGATTTGGATGCAATTATATAGATAATATAACTCCTAAAAGGAGTTAATCCGTAAGTTAGTTTATAAAAGTATAGGACAGCAAAAGACAAGTCTTACTGTGCTTAATAATTTTCAATAAGCTTTTTCCTGCCAACTGTTGAATCAGAGGTACTTTAGAGTATAACCGCAGTGTGTTCCCATTATACGGGGGTGGGGAGAGGCGGGGGGGGGGGGGGGGAAGTATTCACTGGCCACTCTGGCCAGGGAAGCAGCAGGCTAACTGCAGATCTTCACCTTTTCCTCCTGTCCTCCAAATCCAATTCCCCAGTCTTATTCCCAGCTCTGGAGGAGACCGCCTGCTGCAGCCTTCCCTTCCTGTCTGCCCCCATCTCCAACACACAGACTTTCCCCTCCAACCTTCCTTCCTGTGCTTTTTACTTTATCCCTGCCCCCAACTCCAGCAGATGTTTCCTGGGAACCCGCAGGCCACTCCTGCTGGGCAAACCTGTAGCCTAACTGCCGATTCTTACCTTTCACCACCGCTCCTACAAATTTGGGCATTAGTCTCATCCCCAGCTCTGGAGCAGATCACCTGTTGTAACCTCTCCCTCTTCTTTGCCCCCATCTCCAGATGATCTCTCAGATCTTCTCCTTCAAACTTCCTCCCCTTAATCTTGTTAACTTAGCCCCCAAGTGCCACCCGCATTCCTTGGTGAGTCCTCTAGCCAAGCCTGCCAGAGAATCACGTAGGCCTCATAAGCCTAGGCAAGCTTCAGGTCTGCATTTCTTCAATTCTATCATGCTTTGCTTCTTCTAATATAGTTTTTTTTTTTTTAAAAAAGCAGTTTAAATTAATTTTAGTTTTGAATTTAAAAGGAATCCAGGGATATCATAACCATTTAAAATATTTTGGTAATGATTTTGACAAGTTCGTATTTCTATAATTATTGCTTACAGTCATCCTTTGGTAGGTACTGGTACTGGTATCAGTCCCACACAGATATCACCATCCACAGATGCTCAAGTTTCCCACATAAAATTCTCATACAATGTACATGTACACAGTCTCCTTTACACCTCAAGTGTTCCCTAAGTTACCCATGGCAAATGCAATGGAAATGCTATGCAAATAGCTGCTATACTCGACTTTCTATCAAAGCTTTCAAATGTCTGCATAGTTGAGTACAGTCAGGCCCTAATTTGCCTCTGGTTGCTATGACAAGTGATAGTGATTTGGGGATAAGAAAGGGAATTCAGGGCAGGTCCAGACAGGAGCCTGGAGATAGGTACTGAATCACAGTCCAAAGACGAGGCTGCTTATTGGCTTGCTCAACCTTTCTTATATAACCCATATCTACCTACCCAGGAATGGCCCTGCTCACAATGAGCTACATCTTCCTATATCAAATAGCCATCACAAAATGTTCCACAGACAAGAAATAGGCCAATCAAATAGGAGTATTTCCTTTCTTGAGGGTTCCTCTTTCCAGTTGTGTCAAGTTTTCAGTAAGATTAGCCATCATAAGAGTCAGTTACTTCCTGTTTTGCAGCTGATTAAATGTATGGTTGGAGAACTCATAGGTTTTATGATGGTTAATTTATTGTCAAGTTGATATATCACCCAGATCTGGGAAAGTTATAAATTATTTGAGATATCTACATACTATATAATTCATGCACTTAAAGTATTAATTAAATTTAGTGGCTCTTGGTAGAAAAGCATACAACTATCACAAAATATTTTAGGTTACTTTTTGTTGTGTTCTTGTACATTTTAGAAATTGTTGAAATTAACATTCTAACAATTTTAATATTTACATAAGCAGTGTATATACTTACAGGGTATTTGTGATGTTTGAATGAGTGCATATATTACATAATACTCAAATCAACAAGCTTACCCATCTCTTTGAACCTTTATGGATCCACTGTAGCGAGAACACTCAAAATCTTTTGCTGCAGCTGTTGGACACCATGCATTGGCCTTTTCACTAGAATGTAGTGGTGACAATGAAGATAGGAAGGCTGAGTTGAGAGACAGCAAGAAAGAAGACCATTTAACATGTCTTGACTATGGCTACCTTGGTTATCTTCAGGGCATCTGATGCAAGTAACTAGGTGTGTGGTTATAGTAACTGGTGAAGGAACAGGGAGCAGGTGAGAGATTTGAAAAGTCAGTCTAGTGCTGTGTTCATTAAATTTGTAGTCATACATCTCAGGATGAAATATTGCTGTGCACCAGTTAACTTATTATGCAGATCTCTTTCCTTGGATGGACAGGTTGTCTTTAGTTTTCAAGAAAGCCGAGTTATAGAGATCTTAGAAATGAACTGGAAAAGGGACATGTGCAAGGAGAAATGCCATGGTCCTGTGAATTATTGACTATTAGAGTCAATAATCTATGGATGTATTTTGAATAAATTAAGTTTGATTGGTGTAGGGAAAGAGGACTATTTTAATTCTTTTTGAATCTCTCTTAATACATACATACATATACATATACATATACATATACATATACATATACATATACATATATGGTTCTTGTGGGGAGCACTGCCAGACAAAATATATATGCAATACATAAATGTGTTGTAAATAATTTTAAGTAAAGATAAAAATATGGCTGTTATCTTTGTCTTTCATCCCTTCTTCTCTTTTCTAGTGGCCTCCCTCCCTCCCTCAACTGAAGCACCTGCATAATCCCTTCCCTACTGAACTTTCCCAATCAAGGTCAAATAGATTCTCTGTCCTTATACTGTATCTTAAAATCTATTTTCAGTTGCCTTTTCCTGAAATACTTCTGTGGTGTGTGCATGTGTGCACATGTAGGTATGAAGGTGTGTATGCTGTTCTGTGTGTGTGTGTGTGTGTGTGTGTGTGTTTAGAGGCTAGAAATCAATGCCAAGAGTTTTCCTTTATGGACTTCCACTTTATTTTTTTAGGAGATAGATCTCTCACTGAACCTGGAACTTACGTTTTGTCTAGACTGGGTGTACAGTGCTGACCAGGAATTATCCTATCCAGCACTAGGCACGCACTAGGAATTTTTATATGAGTACCAGGAACTCAGCCTTTTCCTGCCACACAATACTTCATCCACTTAACCACTTCTGCAACCAAGAAACATAACTTCTTAATAATAATTTTGTTTGTTTCTGTTGAACATTTTCCTAGTTTGCTATTTTTAAATGGTAGTGAAATTATGCTCAAAATTATACTATACTTTATTTTTTCTCTTGGGCAACATACTTCCAATTTGCCATTCCAAAACTATATGGAATCATGAAGTAACTCTGTTACAGAGGTAACTTGGAAGTTAAGAATGTATTTGTCTATTGGATCTTTAGCATCATTCAAAGGAATCCCTGTTAACAATTATACTTCTTCCTTCTGTTTGAATTGAGTTTATATTTTTAAAAACTATTATTTTGTCTTGATTTGAATTTCAGGACGTACATACATCAAAGGCACAGTAACTCTGGGGGCTGGTGTGGTGTGACTCCGGGGGCTGTAACTCCGGGGCTGGTGTGGTGTAACTCCAGGGGCTGGTGTGGTGTGACTCCGGGGGCTGTAACTCCGGGGCTGGTGTGGTGTGACTCCGGGGGCTGCAACTCCGGGGCTGGTGTGGTGTGACTCCGGGGGCTGGTGTGGTGTGACTCCGGGGGCTGCAACTCCGGGGCTGGTGTGGTGTGACTCCGGGGGCTGGTGTGGTGTGACTCCGGGGGCTGCAACTCCGGGGCTGGTGTGGTGTGACTCCGGGGCTGGTGTGGTGTGACCCCGGGGGCTGTAACTCCGGGGCTGGTGTGGTGTGACTCCAGGGGCTGGTGTGGTGTGACCCCGGGGGCTGTAACTCCGGGGCTGGTGTGGTGTGACTGAATCTGTGGCACTAGGAACAAGTGCTTTGCCTTTCACAGCTCTGTGCACTTACTGTTCCTTCATTAGAAAATCAGTAAAGGGTTTAGTCAATTCCATAATTGCAATGGAACATTAATGAATAAATAACAGTAGATATATTAATAGTTACATAAATATGATTTATTAATGATTCATAGTTAATGATTAATAATTCAACTTTTTGATAGCTGTCATGAAACATAGCCTTCCTGTTTGCCAAGATTCCTTGCTTTGAAGACAGAGTGGAAGAGAATTTCCATCATTATCCCCGTCCCTTTCATGACCCTGAGAGTAGGTATTTCTTCTTCATTTGTGAAGAAATTGACGCAGCAAGTGTATATGAATTCTGTAATGTTTAAGGAGGGGAAGGCTAAGATTAAGCATATAACTGATGTGTGCTTTCTTGTAGGAAAAACACCTTTTCTCAGAGTAGCTTTTGTTGGGACTGGTAGCAAATTGGACCTTGTTTTAAGATATGCAGAATTCCTGAAGCAGTTGAACAACTAATTTGATTAGGCCCTTAGAGTAAAGTGAGTTTTCCTTACTGGTGTGGGTCAGCACAAACATTCATTTGGAAACAAAAGGAAGTGGTGCAATGTAAAAAAGAAGGAAAAGAAAAGAAAGAAAACAGCAAAACAAACCCCAAAGGCCTACAAGTATGGCTGAAGAGTTTTAACCTGCTTAAACAATCTTAATAAATAACTTCGAAAAGAAACATGTTTTAGTTTCCTTGCTTAGAATAATAGTCATGATTAGATCTCTGCATTAAGAAATCAGAAAACCTGCCCTGTCCGCTGCAGCACTCAGGAAAGTTGGCTGTACCTGGACAGCACAGTGTAGCTGACAGTGACCCACAGTGTAGGGTTGGGGTGAGCCAGCCGGAGGGCTTGAGGGTGGGAGAGATGGCCCTGTCCCAACATCTACCCCACCTATGATCTGCTAGGGCAAGTGAAAGGTCCAGTCCTGCAGATCCAAAGCTCCAGGATTCTCATGACGCAGGGCAACACAGGCTATCTGAGAGGAGTCCCTGTGAAGACCCAGTACAGAGAGTGTAGCAGAAAGCTGAGGCCTTGAAACAGACCAATAACCCACTGTAATGAACATTTGCAGGTAAAAGTGTGTGGATACTGTTGGACACACTGTGGCATGCTACAACTTCTATGACAAAACTTTTTAATTCTATCCTCTTTTGGGGGGGAGGGGAGGTTGCAAGGGCAAAGGGTAAATCCAAGGGGACAGGGGGATATGTGGGATTGGAGTACATGATATGAAATTTACAAGGAATCAATAAAAATTTAACAAAAAGAAATCAGAAAAAAACCAATGAAGAAGCATTGAAAAATTATTGTATGCTTATTTTGGGTTTAAAATCCACATGGTTGCTAACATTTCTTACCCTGGAGGGGATGTGAATATCATTGCTTCTTCCTAAGGCTGCAATGACAAACCAATTTAAGGTCCAGATGAGGATACAGATGAGTTTGAGTCTGAAGATACAATTATGTGTTAGGGGATGGTTTTGTGAACTATGTGTTCTGATGCTAATTTCTGTGCCCAGAGATCTGGTTGCAGTCTGGACATTGATATTGTCATATTTGGAGCATCTTCTGTCTCAATGATGTGTAAAGATTCTTTTCCGTCACTTCTGACTGGTTGGTTAATAAAGAGATGATTCAGCCTAGAGTTGGGCAGGGGAAGAGGACAGGGTGGGGATTCTGCTCCCAGTCAGGATGTTCCAAGCAAGAAGAGGAGAAGAGAGAGAGAAGGAGAAGGACCCAGGAGGAGGAGAAAGACCATGACGGATTCAACATGAGGCTGTGATGAAAGTTGCCATGTGGAACAGAAAAAGCCAGGGCAAAACTTAGATTTCAGATAAAGGACTATATGGCTAGGAAGCAGGCAGCCATAGAGGGCTAGAATAGATAAGTATCTGCCTAGCATACTGCCTACAGCTTGTTAGTAAAGTTACTAGGTCTCTGTGTTATTTATTCAGAAGCTAAAATGGGCTACAGCATGCATAGAGACATCCTGTCATTACTGAGGAGCAAGGGCGGTGAATAGCACCTCTACCCAGCATGACAATTATGAAAATATCTTTTACATTCCAAAGGACCAGAACTTCTGTGAGAACTCATAGTTAAGGTAATAATGCAGCTCAGGGTCCTTTAAGACTTAATATGGATATCCTACGGGGTACTCAGCCCGTTTGCTAACTTGCCGTTTAGAGACCAAAGCAACAACCAACATTGCTTGGTGGTCTTGGTATTCAAATCTACTCAGCTCTTATAACCCAAGCTAGTACATAGCTGTGTTCTTTAACTGTGTGATCTTCCATGCCTCTCACCTGAGAGTAATGCGTGTAATAGTTAGCTGAAAACCACCAACAGGTCAAAAAGTGACTTTATAAAAATAAATATCTGCCATGAATGTTGAAAGCATCTGGATGTAGTCTATCTGCAGTGTATATCTGCAGTGTATATCTGGATGTAGTCTATTTGCAGTGTATATCTGCAGTAGGATATCTGGATGTAGTATATCTGCATTACTGTTTATTAACTGGGTGCACAGTCACAGTCCATGAATTAATCCCTTGTCAAACTTTGTTCAGGATTTCCGTAAAGTGTTCACCATCTCTTCCCTTTATGATGCTTTCTGCTCTGTTCAGTAAGAGAGAGCAAAGTCCTTTATCAGGGACAGAACCACAAGACAGCATTTAGGAAGATTACACATAGGTCAGAAACCACAGACAGATAGAAGACGCAGAGAGAGGAGTGGAGAATCCAAACTTGGGATCCTCCCTTGGTTAGACTACTTCCAAGGGGAGGTCTGATTGCTCTCCTTAATGCAACAGCAATGTAGCTGGTGAAGGATTAATAACAGGAGAGTAGGTAACTCCAAAGTACCTGCATTGAAAAGTCTCTCAACATGGAAGATAGCTCCCTCATTGTCCCGTAGATGAGTCCCTCTCCTCTAGTCTTCCAAGTCTAGCCCTCCTCTAGATCCAAGGCCTTTGGACAGTTAAGGAAGAACTGTGTACAAATAGCTTGGAGTGCCTGCACACTCAGAAGAGGTTCTGGTGACCTCCTTCTCCCCTTTGCTCTAAAAGGGAATGTTAAAAGCCACGGGCTTGACTTCCACGAACTTTCACAAGTCGGCACAGCTTGACCGAAGCCTTACAATGTGTGTGCTACATGTAAACTTATTTTCAGTGCAGTTTCACTACAGGTAGAAATTTAGATTACTGGCTATAAATATGGATGCAACATTTTGTATTGGTGCCGCAGTCGGAAGAAGACTAAAGAAAATAAAAACACATGAATGTGATTCTTATTCTTTACATACTAGCCTTGGGAGAATTTTTAAAGACAAAGTTGCAGGTAGTAATAAAATAGAAGAAAATAAACATCTCTGACCAGACATAGTGTGTTTTAGCTGGAAAATATTGAGGACCAAAGAAGCCCACCAGGGGGGTACCCAGAAATAAGCAAAGCCCCTTGACTTTTTTGTCATGATTTTTTGTCATGACTTTTTTGTCACTGTCTTCACAGCGTGTATCCCTGTAGTCATTATTAAATTGTCTCTGAGTTATCACCAACTCGGGTTTCTCATTCATCATGACCTTCTCTCAAGTTGCTATGGCAACAGCATGTGCTTGTGACAATGTGGTGAGCTAAAGCTAAGTTCTAAGTAGCGTGAAACACTTGCAGAAATAGCATTATCTGTCAGGTTTCAAGAGTTTCCAGCTGTTTACATAATTGTAATAAAATTTACTGGAATTCAGATTGCTTCCAAGATTGAGTTTCTTGAACCAAAGATGTAAATGTGATGTAAAAAGCCCAGTCTTCAAGAGACTTACTGTCACTTAGAACCTAGGACATTCACCACGGTGAGGAAAAAGAACATGGTGACCTGGGAAATGTTCCAAGGAGAAATTTATCCAGTCTACACTTCCTGCCCACACTTACCATGGAAAATGAGGTCCAAACCCTTCAGTGGCACCTTTACTTGCTGCCTCCTGGCTTCCTTTTCCTGCCTCTTTCTACTTCCTAATCCCATACAAGCATTTTTTACTTTCCTCTTCCCCATGCTCTAATGTAGCATCCACTTCAGTGGGAGGAAATCGTCTATGGTGTAAATGACCCCCTGGCCCAAGTATGCATTTGAAAATCAATCCCTGTGGGGATGTGTTAAGAAGCTGCAAACTCCAGAATTGTTTGGAGGGGCCTGTGGCCAGTCATTGCAAGGAAAAGGAGAGACCTGAGCTAGGACAGTGTCTGTGTGTATATGATGTTGCATGCAACTTTAAGATCCTCCAGAAGTCCAATGAAGGAGGAGGGGCTTGACTTCTACTTATTAATTCATTGGCCTTCAGAACCACTGACCAAATAAACCTTTATATTTTATAAATTAGCTACTCTGAGATGTTCCAGTTTTAGCAACTGAAAGCAGGTCAAGACAACATTCTAGCCAAGAGCAATTTTTCCATGTTTTTTTAAAAAAATTAAATATTTGCTTTATTTACATTTCAAATGGTATCACCTTTCCGAATTACCCCTCTGAAAACCCGCTATGCCATCCCTCTCCCCCTGTTTACCTTCTACCCCGATTTCCTGACTTGCATTCCCCTATTCTGGGGAATCAAGCCTTCACAAGACCAATGGCTTCTCCTCTCATTGATGTCTGAAATGGTCATCTTCTGCTACATATGTAGCTGGAGCCATGGGTCCCTCCATGTGTACTCTTTGGTCCGAGGTTTAGTTCCTGACGGCTCTGAGGGTACTGGTTGGTACATATTATTGTTCCTCCTGCAGGGCTGCAAACCTTTTCAGCAACCTTGGGTCCTTTCTCTAGCTGCTGTATTGGGGACCCTGTGCTCATTCTATTGGTTGGCTGTGAGCCATAGGTATTTTGATCCTCTTTCCAATAAGGATCAAAGTATCCACACTTTGGTCTTCCTTCTTCTTGAGCTTCATGTGGTCTGTGAGTTGTATCTTGGTTATTCCCAGCTTCTGGGTTAATATCCACTTATTAGTGAGCGCATACCATGCATGTTCTTTTGTGATTGGGTTACCTCACTCAGGATAATATTTTCTAGCTCCATCCATTTGCCTAAGAATTTCATGAATTCATTGTTTTTAATAGCTGAGTAGTACTCCATTGTGTAAATGTACATTTTCTGTAGCCATTCATCTGTTGAGGACTTGTGAGGTTCTTTCCAACTTCTGGCTATTATAAAGAAGGCTGCTATGAACATGGTGGAGCATGTATCCTTGTTATGTTAGGCGTCTTTTAGGTATATGCTCAGGAGTTGTATAGGTGGGTCTTCAGGTAATACTATGTCCAATTTTCTGAGGAGCTGCTAAACTGATTTCCAAAGTGGTTGTACCAGTTTGCAATCCCACCAGCAATGGAGGAGTGTTCCTCTCTCATTGAGCTTAGTGCCTCAGTGTTCTCTTCAGAAATTCTTCTCCTGTTCTAATGCATTCCTCACTTTCTCTTCTATCAGGTTCAGTGTCTCTGGTTTTATATTGAAATCTTTGATAAACAGAGAGTTGAGTTTTCTGCAGGGTAATAAATATGAATCTATTTGCATTCTTCTACATGCAGACATCCAATTTGACAAGCACCACTTGCTGAAAATGCTGTCTTTCTTTCAGTGTGCATTTCTGACTATCAACTCTCTATAGGTGTATGGGTTATGTCCGAGTCCTCAGTTCAGTTCCATTGATCAACATGTCTATTTTTATGCTAATATCATGAAGTTTTATTTACCATTGTTCTGTAGCATAACTTGAGATTGGGAATGCTGAGACCTCCTTCAATTATTTTTTGTTTGTTTAGGATTGTTTTAGCTATTCTGGGTTTTTTGTGTTTCCATACAAAGTTGAGAATTGTCCATGGAAGATCTGTGAAGAATTATGTTGAAATTTTGATGAGGATTGCATTTAATTTGTAGATTGTTTGTGGTAGGGTGGCCATTTTTGCTATGGTAATCCTATCAATCCATGAGTATGGGAGACCTTTCTATATTCTGATATCTTCAATTTCTTTCTTCAAAGATGACGTTTTTATTACACAGATATTTCACTTGCTTGGTTATAGTTACCCCAAGATATTTTATATTCTTTGAGGCTATTATGAAAGGTGTTATTTCCCTGATTTCTTTTTCAGTCTGTTTATCATTTTTATGTAGAAGGGTTACTGATTTTTGTGAGTTAATTTTGTATGCAGCTACTTTGGTGAAAATGCATCTCAGCTGTAGAAGCTTCGCAGTCGAATTCTAGAAAGTCTTTATTTTCATTTCTGTCTTGACCCATTTTTCATTAAGTAGAGAGTTGTTCTTTTTCCATGAATTTGTAAGATTCCTATTGTTTCTCTTGTTGATACCCAACTTTAATCCATGGTAATCTGATTGATTTCTGGGAGTTATTTCAATGTCTTTTGAGACTTGCTTTGTGCTGGAGTATGTATCTTTTGAGACTTGAAAATGTATCTTTTGAGTCTTGCTTTGTGCTGGAGTATGTAGTCAGTTTTGGATAAAGTTCCACAAGGTTCAGAGAAGAAGATATATTCTCTTGTGTTTGGTTGAAATGTTCCACAAATACCTTTTATATCTATTTGTCTTATAATGATGTCTGTTAGCTCCAGCATTTCTCTGTTTAGTATTTGTCTGGATTACCTGTCTATTGGTGAGAATGCAGTACTGAAGTCTTCCACTATCAGTGTGTGAGGATCAATATGTAAGTAGTTGATCATTTATAGGCTTGTGCTTTGAATCTGAAGAGCAGATACTGACTTAACAGTTTCTTTCAGAGGTCTCTCTTCCTGCCATGTGTATAGTAGTGTCTTCTCCAAGTCTATACATAGCATACTACAGCGTACCACTTGGCAGGCACCTACTGCTGTTTTGGCTTAACAGAACTCCTATTGTGTCAGATAAGGAACACCTCAAGAACTTCATTGAACCCGTTTCTGCTATTTAGGTCCTTGCTCCTGTTCTTTCCTGCATGCCTATATGCCTGGAGGCTCCCATATATACACTCCCAGATGATGCACACTAACACTCAATTTAAATATAATTATGTATAGTGTGCAGTGTTAGGCAAAGTGTTAGAATGATAGTCCCTGCTTTCAGTCATGCTGGAAACAACCTCTGGACATAAAAGACAAGATTATTACTGTGAAGAAGCAAAGTCCCTTCAGAACCCCAGAGAGTAGGACTCTGGAGCATCTCCTACCTGCCCTGGACACTATGGGCTGCCATAGCTGATAGTTGTCCCTGGCTTAGGGCACAATCGTAGAGCTTCATCCTGTACCAGTATGGAGCCTGGAGTCTTTTCATGTGGCACAAGCTGGGTGTGATCATTCCCTGGGCTTATTTTCTGGTGCGTTGTGTCATCTCCCTGATCTGCCCATGTGCACACACACACACACACACACACACACACACACACACACACACACACCTGCTGATACTTACTGCAACTGTTTCTACTGCTTTAGCCCAGGTCCTGTTAAAGTTCACTTCAAGGATCACATTACGCTTCATACACTTCCTCTCCTCTCTGCCAGTATAGCACACTGAGGTTAAATCAGGACTTCATCACAGGGATCTGTATATATTTCTCCCAGCATACAGCCCAACACACCTGCAGTTCCTTCAAAATCCCAGACCTCACACCAACACCACAGCCTTTAACCATGGCAATGGGCTATTATATGAGGTAACAGAGGCCTGACCACACCTCTCTCCAGCCTCTTCCTATGTGCCTAGATGTAACATGAGGAACAACCGTGCTTTCCCTCTCAAAGCCTGACCATAAATTACCCTGTCTCATGTAACTGTGTGTGTATTTGTAGAGCAGACTATATGACGACATTCCATGTCCTTCTCATACACTTTCACATATATGGATGTGGCCCTGCAGACATGAGCACACACATAAGCACACATACAGCACACATACAAAGTAAAAACATGTATCTAAGTACAGAATGAGAGGGGAAGGTGCTGCCATGGTGTTTCCCATGATACTGACCTTGATGTTTGTCTCATATTGTGGCAGCTCCCTGAATACAGATGAAAAGATTGATACTGCCAGGGATTAAAAGTCCTCAGGGAAGATCAGACACCAGTGCCAGGGATGCTTTGCCTCCTTCCCTAGACAAGATATGGGTGATGGTCAAATGTGGGCGTGGCAACAGCACCACTTCCTCCTTCCTGTCCTCGGCTGGGAGCTCAAGTCCTGGTCCAGATAAGTGTTTGTGGCTTCTTTCCAAGGCCTCTCCTGGTGACTGAGGGGTTCCTCTCCTTGCAGTCTTGGGTGGCCAGTCCCACTGTGAAATTTCTGAAGCTAGAAAATTTCTGTTTCTAGCTCTCTTAGGATGTGCTGTCTTCAGTAAGAAACACTTCAAGTCCCTCTCCATGTTTAAGTCTCCCCCATTTAAGACCCCAGTGAATAGCTAGGCGGTGGTGATGCATGCCTTTAATCCCGGCACTTGGGAAGCAGAGGGAGGTGGATTTCTGAGTTCGAGGCCAGCCTTCTCTACAGAGTGAGTTCCAGGACTACACAGGACCCTGTCTGGGACGGGGAGGGTGGGGGGAGACACCAGTGAAGAAAGGCCTCACACCAAGTCAGCTAATCAAATGATTAATTTCAGGTAATCCATCCCAGGAAAGAGCCAAAACCTGGGCAGACACACGTGCTCAGTGTGAAGCCCAGCCCTCCTTGCTAGACTCTGAGCTGTCCTCTGGCTAAGAACTCTGCTGTTACTAGGTGAGGTCACAGAGGCCTCACCTCACTGTACTCTGAGAATCACAAGGGGCATCCAGGCCTCAGTCATCTCCCAGCTTGGCCCATCCTGTTCTCTACAAACTGTTTCAAGCATCCTTGTAGTGACCTAGCTTTTGGGAAGTAGCTGGAAGTGTTTCTCAGAGACAGCTCCCTGGGAATCAGCTACAAGCATCTCCTGTCAGCCCTCCATCTTCCCACATTACCTTCATCCTTGAGGGGAGGAACACAGTGGACAGCACTGCTTCCTCAGCTCAAATGTCTGACCTTACACTGGGCCTCATCATCTCAGATCCTGTAAAGCCACCGTGGTTTATTGCTGCTTCTCAGCCTAAAGGGTGTCATTGTCTGCCTCTTGTCTCTGACTCCAACAGTAACCATACATACATATGTACTTACATACATACATACATACATACTTATATACATACATACTTACATAATACATACATCACACATACATTTGATTAAATTTTCTCTTATTTTAAACTACCCAATCCATCACATTTGTTAAAGAAAATGACATATCTTGCATGCTAGAGAAATGGGTCAGTGGATAAGATCACTAGCTGCTCTTGTAAGGGACCTGGGTTTTAACCCCACCAACCAAATGGCATGGCTCACAACCACCTGTACCAGCTCCAGGAGACACAATGCCCCTTTGGGCCCTTCTTGGATACTTAAGTGCACAAACCCCACATTCAAATATACACATTGACATATAATTTTAAAAATAAGCAGCCAGGAGATGGTGGCACATACCTTTTAAACCCAAAACTCGTGAGGCAGACGCAAGCAGAACTTTGTGAGTTTGAGGACAGCTGGTATACGCAGCAAACTTCAGAACACCCAAGGCTACACAGAGAAACCGTCTTGAAGGAAAAAAAAATCAATAACAACAATAATGATAAATAAATAATTTAAAAAAGAAAGTGGTTTATCTTGCCGCCTCTCTGTTACAAAACCTTAGCAGTTGTAGCTATAAGAACAGTGCAAAGACCAACCACAGCCCCAGACGCTTACAGTCAGCCTCATACTGCCCCAGTGGATTAGAGGTCAGCCTGAGAAGGGACAGCGGTGGGCAGTGTAAGAACCTGAGGCTCCTGAGATGTTGAGAGCCAGCCATCTCCATGTCTGTGCAGCTGAAAACACCGGGAAACCAGAAGACTGGTTGTCAGAGTTCAGTTCTCTTATTCTAGGTTCTTTAACTGCAAATGAAAAAGAAGCCTCGGCTCTGAATTAATCTACTGGATAGAGATTTCTAGACTGTATTGTAGAGTGAGAGAACTTAAACAGAGAAAACCAAAACAGTGTGGTACTTTGCATAGGAATGGCCCCCATAGGCTCAAATATTTGAGTGCCTGGTCATTTGGGAGTGCCGCTACGTAGAGAGATTAGCAGGCAAGGCCCTGCTGGAGGAAACGAGGAAACGAGGAAACGTATCACCAGGGGTGGGCCTTAGGGTTTCCGAAGCCCGAGCCAGGCCCAGTGGTTCTCTCTCTTCCTGATGCTTGTGGATCTAAATATGGAACTCTCAATTTTTCCTGTACCACAATGTCTTTGTGCATGCTAGCATGCTTCCTGATCATGATAATGATGGACTAAACCTCTAAACCTGTATACCACCCCCAATTAAATGCTTTCCTTTATAACTGCTGTGATCATGGTGTCTCTTCACAGCAACAGAACACCGATTAAGACACTTCGGAAGATTAAAATTATAGAAATGTCCTTGGGTCTCCCTAATTATTTTTTCCTCCCTCCTTCTTCTCTTTTCTCTCTTCCCATCCTTCCTTAGCCATACCTACTCCATCCTTCCTCATCTCTCTGCTGTTGTACCTTTCAATGAGGTCTAATTGAGAGGTTAGTTAATCCATGTGCCCGCCATCTTTCACATATTATAGAGTTGGTAGAGCCCTAGACTCATACTTCGATGGTTTTTCTACCAGAGAAAGAGTCTTGTTTTCTTGGTTCTTATTTTAACCCTCCAGAGAATCCATTTGAGCCTGGCTTGTATCCAGTGCTCATTCCAAGGCAGGCAAGAAGAACAGGAGAAGTGGGCTGTAGTCAAGTCCTACTGTTAGGGCAGGGGGTGGGGAATCTCCCCCAGAACAGAATACAGTTCCAGTGAAAGTCAGGGAGGCCTGATAGGTATGAAGAACCCGGAAGAGCTATGAACCTAGAAAGCAGGGCAGATTTTAGAAGCATTTCTAACAACAAAGAAGAAATTGTGCATAGGAATTATACCCATGGGTGCTAGAAACATGTGCTGTCCCCATAACACAGTTACCCTTCAGTGATTAGAACAGACTTCAGCTGTCTGAAGTTCTGGCCTCTCTCTCAACCCAGGCTCCCCTGCTCAGGGTCCTTCCCACAGCCCTGCCCTCCCTGAGGGGAGATAGAAGAAAAGCTAAAAAGTAGTAGAGGAAAAAAAAGACTGTATTCCTCCTCACAGAAAGTGAGTCCCAAGCCTTATCACCTCATAAATACATTTTTCTAGGGCAAAAAGGCCTTATTGTGTTCTGAAGATCCTTATAGAGCTCCAAACGCCACTCAATGTCAGCCTTACAGCCTTCTACAAATCCATCTTGAGAACTTCTGTGGCCTTAGCAATGTGTGGGAAGAGATACACTGAGACGCCCCTAGCCATTATTTCTGGATGAAGGGATTTTGAATGGTCCTGTTTCCCCAGAGTTCTCTGATCTCCTTTTCCAGACACATGTGTTTTGCATCTTATAAATTTAAAATATATTTATATGAAATATTCATGCATCCTCAAACTCTTCTATAGCCCCTAGTTACAATAAATACAATGGAAATGACACTTAAAGGATATCCAGTGAAGTTACTTATGAGTTAAAACAATGCTATGAGACAATGTCTCTGGAATTAGTGTGAATGTCTGTGTACCTATATTCTCTCAAACACTGGGTTATTTAAATGATGTTTATCAATGTTTATGTTTTTCTTTAAAATCACATTTACTTTCCTAGTTGGGTTGGCTAAAGCTAACATCAAATTAATTTGCATTCCCTGAGCACACAGCATGTGAACCAGTACTGAGCGCTTGAGGGAAACTGACCTCAGAAGAAACATTTGCTGCCAAAAATAAAGTGCCCAATCTCCACAAAGATAATGAAGAATGGGCAGTAACAGTTATCAGACACAGGAGCAAACCGGAACCCATGACAACCCTCAGGTGGTGTCATTTTTGAAAGCCTCCATTTGCATCAGAGATAATAGCTTAAGGCTTAAAGCCAGTCAAAATGTAAACAAACCTGGAGCAGGCAGAGTCCCTGAAAGAGTTCTCTGTGTGATGAGAAACCTGGCCAGTTAGCATGAATGCAAAGCCAGCATCACAACCAGCCATTGTGCAACTGTCTTGTGTAACCAGCCCTTTGTGCCTGCCTGCTGCTGCCCATGCTGTTTTTCTTCCTACGTCTTTCTTCCCTCCCAGCCACACTGCACAAGGAACCTACAGGAGTTTACAGGGCATGTGGAGAATGAATGGGGGAATAAAGAGAGTCTGAAAAGTAAGAGAGCCCGTCCCCAAGTCAGAGGGGAAACAGAAGAAGCTTATTCACATCATACCTACTTCCATACATCTGACCCTGATTTTCCTGGTAACCAGAAGTCCACAGGCCATTGCATGGAATGCACAGCTCCTGTAGGGCACTGAACCACTCCTTCATCAGCATTCTCCTCTCCTCTCCTGGATTACATTTACTGTCATAGTAAACTACCCAAAGCACAGTCAGTGTATGCAGCACCACACAAGCATGCATGTGTGCTTGCACATACACAAACACATACACACACATTCTCTCCCTCTCTCTCTCTCTCTCTCTCTTTCTTTCACACACACACACACACACACACACACACACACACACACACACACACACACACTGTGGTGAGTGACCATGCACTTGGGTAATCCCTATATTCCAGGCGCTGTGCTGAGCAATTTATACACATTTTATCATTTAAGTCTCATCAAAACACAAAGTCCTTATGATATATACCAGTATTATTCCCAGTTTAGAGATACTGCTTTTTAATTTAATTTCATGCTCAGGATCTATGATTTAACCCAGAGACAGAAAGCAATAAGAAACATTAGACATCATTCAAACTAAGCCTGTCATACTTCCAAGTTCACTTGTACTCTTACCATTATTTGACAGAAAGATGTCTGAAAATACAGCCACACAGTTTGCATCTGGCTGGTGAGACACTCAATGGAATTCTCATTATTGTTCTTATGCATGAATTCAAAAATACACAAAGGTGAAAAAACCCATATACTTGTATAGTACTCACTATCCAAACATCACAAATTTTAACCTTCTTTTATATTTCTTTATATTCATTTTTAATTGCATGTATACTTAAAAACCCTCTGTCATCCAGTTGGAACCTGGGAGATGCAGCAGATTGCACCTTATCATGGAAGCAGGAAATGCTTTTTTTTTCCAAAGTGGTTGCTGTAGCAGATTCTTAGGAAGGTCAAGTGTAATCAAAGAGAGCTCACAATTCTGTAGAGTCGGGTGAGATGTGAGGATGGGTGGATGAGGGGGGCCAGAGCAGAGGTGAAGCAGCCCCTGGGCTTCTGATCCAATGATAACTATCTTGATAAGGAAGAGGAGTAAACTGTGAGCCTCACCATTAACTGCCAATACCCATCATAGATTTTTAAGTAACTGCCCACAGCCATCACAGATTTTTACTTTGGGTGGAGGTTAGACATTAGAAAAATTTTCTGTTAGGGGCAAATTCTCTGGCCCAGACAGTCAGAATCCATGTTCTCTATGGGACGGATAGTATGGACGTATCATCTGGTTTTTCTCTAACTGGAAAACCGCCCCATCCTGGCCAAGATTAAGTTAACAGATCAGCTAACAGATTTCCTAAGAGCAAAGGAAAGCCCTTTTTAAAAGGCATTTCTAGGTCCTCAGGAACAAGGAATAATTAGGCTCCTAAGTTCTTGTAACACCCAAATCACTGAATTCTATTTTTTAAAATAAATTCTATAGTTGGGACTTACATGGAAGAGACTTTGTAGACTGTCTGTTTTCATTTAATGAAATACCTTGACATCTGTTTTCATGGCATTTAGAATTGAATATTTCACTTTTCAATGTATTGAAGCTTATCTACCAAGGATATTTGGATATTTTGTTTACTTACAAGTTTTGTCAGTTATGAATGGATTTATATAAATATTAATGTAACGATCTTTGCATGACATAAAATTTCAACCAATTTGACTAAATACTAAGCAATAATTTAACACTATGGTAATAATATGTATAATTTAATAAGAATCTGTCACACTCTTTCCAAAAGGAACTCTACCAGTCTGATCACCTTCCAGCAACAAGGGAGACTTCCCATTAATATCTACTAGCATTTAATATTTTCAGTGTTTTCTTTTTTCTCTATTCTGATGAATATATAGTGAAAAATCTGACTTTGTATATGGCTTGTCCAGGGTGGTGAGAAGTTTTACATCATGTGATATAGTTCAGCATAGCTTCCATGATAGAGACCATGAAGGAGCCAGGCATTATAAACTGAGAGCTGTGGAGTGTTAGCACAGACTGATTCTTAACTCTGTCTCAGAGAGGTCTGCAGGGAGTCATGGTCTGATTCAAGCTTCAACATACAGCCATGTCCTAATATTCTCTGGCTCCTTATTTTTACATAAAAAGAAATCGAGGAATGGTTTCATGAAAGGGGAAAGCAGAGAGGAAGATAGGGCCCAATGAAATGGCACAGCAAGTTACAATCATTGACTCCTTCAATTTGGACAGAGCTGAAGGTACAGATGGTACCTCATTATCTTGACCAGGTAGCCAGGCCAGGGTCGCTTGGACAGGTCTTGGCTCCCAGAGAATATTGTCCATATAGGTCCATGTGGTGTGTTGAAAAACAGAGTATATAAACTGAGTCAGGCAGACTAGAGGACATCTAATTCAAAACAGTTGAAGTAAGGAATAATTTATTGTGGTGTTCAAACCCACAAAAGGCCATGGACTCGATTCAAATTTAGATGAGATGAATTTATTATTATGGCTAGCAGAAGGACAGCTTTAGGGTCAAAGAGCATGCCTTGCTGAAGGGAGTCCCAGGAAGGCTTTTGGGGGTGGCCATCAAAGGTGTATGTTACAATTATCGATGGAATCTGAAGCTGGGCCAGAAAGTTGTTTTATTCTTCTCAGTTGTTCCTCTTTCCCATTGTACAGCTATGAAAAGACTACTTTATCCCAGTCCTCCTCAAGATAAGACAGTTTATAAAAGCAGAAAGCACGATTATTCTATTCTTATATCACCTACAGGCCACCAGGATATCACAGGCATTCCAGGGTAAACATCAAAGGCCCTTTAGGGATGCCTGGTACCATATTACACTTTTTCCGCCATCATGGGGGAGATGTGTAAACTCTAGCACAGGTCGGAGCACTCTGCAGGAACCATCACTAACAGCCAGGGATAGAACAGGCAATAACACAGTGTCATCGGTTTAGGGATGGCTGCTACATCCCCAGACTGTCATAGGCCTAGAGGTCCAGGGAACATCTGAACTCCCCACAAACAGGGCAAACATTCTCTCAGAATGTAGGCACCTTTCATCAGAGAAAGGCTGAAGAGAGAAAAAAGGACCATGTACTGGGGTGGGTGGTTAGTGGGGGGGAGGGAGAGGAAAGGAGAAGTGAGGGGAAGGGAGGAAAGAGGGAAGGGGAGAGGAGAGAAGAAGAGAAGAGAAGAGAAGAGAAGAGAAGAGAAGAGAAGAGAAGAGAAGAGAAGAGAAGAGAAGAGAAGAGAAGAGAAGAGAAGAGAAGAGAAGAGATGAGATCTAGGTAAAAGCATATTCCAAGCTAATCAAAAAAAAAAAAAAAAACAAAAAACCAAAAATAAAAAACAAAAAACAAAACCTTGTGGGAAGAGCTGGGTGAAGAGTTGTTTTAGGGCCTGTGAAGACCAAAGGAGCTTTGAGAAAGTTCTGAGTAGGAGGAGATTTGGGGATTTGCTGGGCAGAGATGGCATGAAAGAAAGGGGGAACTTCTTTGCTTCTTTGATCTCTTAAATCAATGTTTGTAAATACTATCACGATCAAATCGAAATAATCCTAATTACTGAGTATATATCACCATTTAACAAAAGATGTATTAATGTATTATTTTTATGTATATGAGTACACTGTGGCTGTGCAGATGGTTGTCAGCCTTCATGTGGTTGCTGGGAATTGGATTTAGGACCTCTGCTCGCTGTGGTCAGCCCTGCTCGCTCCCATTAACCTTGCTCGCTCTGGCCCAAAGATTTATTTATTATTATAAATAAGTACACTGTAGCTGTCTTCCGACACACCAGAACAGGGCAGTCAGATCTCATTACAGATGATTGTGAGCCACCATGTGGTTGCTGGGATTTGAACTCAGGACCTTTGGGAGAGCAGTCAGTGCTCTTAACTGCTGAGCCATCTCTCCAGCTCCAACATATACCATCTTAAAGGTCATCATCTACACTGCTTATATAACCTAGCCCAATATTCATAATCTGATTACGCATTCTGATGCTCTTTTTCTTATTTTAAATGCTGTATGTAGCTTTACAGTTATCCTTTCAAATTACACAATAAGTTGAACAGAGTGAGATATAGCCTCACAACAAAACAACAGAAAATAAATCGATATAATAAAAATTCGCAGTCAGTTTAACCTTTCTTCTTCATATTTGAAAGTAGAAATAACTTGTTACCTGAGGTGGGTCGTCATAGGATCTTCTGAGTTATAATGTACAGGTTCACCAAACATCCAGGAAAACAGAACAAAAGCTGTACTCAGAGAGTAGGTATGTGAAAATTGAAAGTAAAAGCCACAGAATTACTCCATAAGCTGGGGGAAGGCTTGAGGAATGTGTGGCTATGAGCCCCCTTGTTATTTCCTGATCTCCTGGCTTTTAATTGCACAATGGAGGGGAAGATTCTATAACAGATTGCATCTTTCTTTGACTTACATAAGGCTACGCTTACTGTGTGTGCGGACAGCTGATGATCCTCACTGTATAACCTTGTGAATGAGACATAGTCCATAGACACTAACTCTAAAGGGATGTTATATTCCAGCGATCACCTTGGGATGTGCTTCTTCTTTGGGGTGAATCCTCTTCTCTAGGGAAGTTCTTTTCTTTTCATTAAAAGTAGATTTTCTTTCCATACAATATTTTGACTATTGTTTCTCCTCTAGGGACTACTCTCATATCCTCCTCATCTCCCCCCATATCCACATCCTTTCTTGTTCTTTCTCATTAAAAAATGAACATGCATCTATAATAATTAATAATAATAATAATAAACAATAATATAAGGTAAAAGCAAAAATATCCTTGAATAGGTCAAAACAAACAAACAGAAAAAGGAGCCAAAGAAAAAAGCACAGAAAGACACAGGGACACATACATTTGCACACACGTTTGCATACACAGACATCTCATAAAGACACAAAATCAGAAGCTATAACACACGTGCAAAAGATTAGCAGGGGGAAAATACCCAGATAAAGCATTACGAGAAACAAAACAAAACAAAACAAAACTCTCCAAAAATACCATTGAGTTCATTTTGTGTTGGCCATTTACTGCCAACCTTTGAGCTACCCTTAAGTGTGATTTGTATACTCAGTAAAACTCCATTGAGGAAAACTAATATATTTCCTTATGAGGAGCTACCAATTAAAGATAGCTTTTGAGTTAGGGATAGAGACTTGCGTCCACATTCTTTGAAGAATCTTTAACTGGATTTTACTTTCCGATAGTGGTCAGATATTTTCCTGTTCGCTGGAGTGCTTTGTATAATCCAAAGCACTGACCAGGGCAATCCAAGGGCAATCAGATATTATCCTCTTTGTTGGAGTGGTTTGATTATACAATTTAAGGCACTGATGAGGCTATCCAAGGGACAGCCTTTTGTTTTCTAGGTCCTGGAGTTACCCTTCCTATTATTCATAACCATGTCAGCATAAAATCAAGTGTCTCATCCCAAAGGCAATAAGAGAGTTTAGTATGGAGCCAATTGTGAGTGATCACGGCCTGGGAACATGGATTTATGTTGCCCAAATTCCATGTTCCAATGAGTTAGCAGTTTGATGAAATTTGTATAGTAACAGAAAAAGAAAATTTATACTCAAAGGACTATTGTATTCATACATGCAATTTTCAAAGAAAATATGATCAATTGTGCTGGAATCCTTATACTCAGCTAGAGCTGTCACTTAAGAAAAAAAAGTATCAGTGGACCATGTGAGCTTTTGGATGTCATGGAAAGTCCAAATCCATGGATCACAGTCATAGAGAAATGAAGGAAAGGAAAAGAACAGGCAGGATAATCATTTCATGGTCAAGACATAAAGTAATAAATAAATAAATAAATAAATAGGACAGTTTCAATAAAATCATAGAAGAAAATTTCACAAAAGTACTGAAATTTCTTATGTCATATTATAATGAAATCACTAAAAATCCACAATATAAAAGTGTTTTGAGGGCAGGGCATGGTGGTACACACTTTTAATCCTAACACTCAGAAAAGAATGTCAGGCAGTCTGTTCAATACAAGAACTCAAAAAAAAAAAAATGCCAATGAAACAACTCAGTTTAAAAGTGGGCCTTAAAACCATTTATCAAAAGAAAAGATCTGAATGGTTAATAAATGTCCTAAAATGTATTCAACAGTCTTAGCCATCTGAGATATTAAAGCTAAAACCACTTAGAGATCCATTTATCTCGACCTATGGCCACCATCCAAGAACCAAATGGCAAGAGATGGAAAGGATATGAGGAAATCTGAGTCCTTACTCCCTCTTGGTGGGTGTATAACCCATTGCAGCCCCGGTGGAAATCAATGCTGAGGTTTCTCCAAAAAGCTAGAAGAGAGCTATCATATCACCCAGCTGAAGTACTTGTGGGCATATAATTTAAAAGACCATTCACATTCACAAGTTCTGTAGGTTAACAAAGGAACATCACATACATCTCATACAATGTATGATTCTATAGCACTAAAGAAGACCACACCAGCCATTGGAGCCACCACTTCATTTGGCCGATGACTACATGCTGACATTCCGGTTTTGCATGTGGTACATGTGGTAATTGACAGGTGACATGATACCTTGCAACTGCTGCAACTTTTAAGTTCCGATGACAGCATGATGCTGGGAAATTCCTCTACTACTGTAGTTGCAACATTGTCTATTCCTCAGTAGACTAAAATATTGGTAGTGCTTTGCATATAGCTCTTTCAGTTACGAAGTGCATGCTCACGAAGCTGATGTGGGGGGGGGCTGTTGTGCATTGCTCTGGTGCTGTTTGTATTTTGACGGTGAAGATATTCCTCAAACCTTGTTGACTAGGATACGGTCAACAAATGAGAGCAGAATATCCTTTCTACATTAGTGTCAAACTAGAGCTATCTGACTGTTATTTACAGTTTCTCTCACTCGCCCATGTGAGAGACAGCATTAGGGATTGCTGGCATATGCTGTTTGAGAAGACGTCATTAAGAACCCCATTCCAAAATGGTCCCACTCCATACTCAGAGAGGTAATAATTCAGTTGAGGGGTTGTGAACTCTCACAGACAGTTTGTGTTGGGTTCCTGCCTCTATTTCAATCAACTCACACCCCTTGTCCAATTCATGGTTCCTTGTGGCTTCTCAGACATAAGCTTCTTTCCCTGTTATTCTCATCCATCCTGAAAATGGTGGCAACCCTCCACCCTCTGATCCAGGTTATTTAGACTATGTTCTCATTCTTTGGGTTCTCTTTTCAGTAGACCCTGGACTCCCCCAAATTCTTATTGTAGAAATTGACATTGTAGGTCAATTTCTCGGCTCTGTGCTGGTGCCCCAAACCCAGCCTGAACAGTTTGTAGGAGCAGGAAAGTTGTCATTTCATGCCTGGGTTTCATTATTAGCTACCTAAAGTTATATTGCTGCATATGATAAATAGATTTTTTTTCAAATGTTGCAGATTATGGAGCAAGGTAAAACAAAGCAAAACAACAACAGCAAAACAAAATACAAAACAAAACAAAAAACTAGGGGCAAAAGCATCTCAGAGGGAGGGAAGATCATTAGACTCCGTCAAATGTTTCTAAGGCTATTGATGGGGAAGAAAGATTTCTTTCTGTTCAGCAGGCAGATATTGAAAACAATAACAATCTCAACATGAGTCTCAAAAGAATATAATTAGCTTTGGGGGAAATGAAAAGCTGGTTTAGACCAGCAGTGTCTAGCACTCTGTGTATGTTAACATCATCTCTTTAGAGGCACAGAAGTCTCCTTGCTAATCCTGTAAATAATAGGACCCACTAAGACAGGCATGCTAAATTGCTCCCGGTTTCCTTACTCCATAATTATGATTAAGGTACCCCACTGTGCATGGCCTGCTCAGCTAGAGGTAGGGGCAACCTGACCATCAGCAGTTATTAAATCTCCCTGATGTTTTTTAAAAAAGTTTAATCAGACTTGCAACTACCAACCCAGACCATCATTTGTCTCTTATTCTTGTTCCCCTGCAAGACGCCTTTAGTGATTGCCACCCCCAAACTCTCTTGTGTTAGCCTTGCTCTCACATGACTGTCAGTGGGGTGAGCTGATTTTGGGGGCAGGGCTCTGAATTTGTAGACTTGCTTGTTCTATCTCTACCTCCATGGGTGGCTCTGAGCACCACTCTGCTGCTCATGTAGGAGGAGTTTGATTCCAGGCATCTCCTCACAGTGACACACCCACATGTACAGTGTCATGCTCACATGTATGATGAGATGCTCACATGAATGATGGCATGCTCACATGTGTGATGGCTTGCTCTTCTTGCCACTACCCTTCAGTAAACAGCTGGTGGCAGAAGAAATGGTAACATGGAACTTATCAATTGTCTTATTTAACTTCACATACTACTTACTTTTGTTTTTGTGTTATTTATGTTTTTGTCTTTAAAAAAAGTCTTTAAATTTTAATTATAACTTGCTTACTTCTGGCTGTGGATGTGGCTTCCTGGTAGAGCTCTTGTCCAGCACACATTCGCATCTAAGTTCAATTTCCAGCTCCCACAAAAAAGGAAAAGAAAAGATATCTGTTTTTTTTTTGTTGTTGTTGTTTTTAAGATTTATTTATTTATTATGTTTAAGCACACTGTAGCTGTCTTCAGAGACTCCAGAAGCGGGCATCAGATCTCTTTAGTTGTGAGCCACCATGTGGCTGCTGGGATTTGAACTCAGGACCTTTGGAAGAACAGTCAATGCTCTTAACCACGGAGCCATCTCTCCAGTTCTGATGTCTGCTTTTCGTGATGAAAAACCAGATAGACTGCAATTGAAATCCCTTGCAATAGTCACTAGGTTTCCTGAGATGACTTGCATATTATAATCGTTGGAGAATGTAAGTAAAATTGTTACCTGGTTGTCTAGCATTTAACCTTAACCACACATCTGTGTCTTGATGCCCCTTTTCATAGCATAATGGAAAAAATGAGATGTAACAGGTTATTGAGAATGTTCTTGAAATAAGACCATTAAACTGCTAAAAAATGAATTTCAGAGGCTTATGTAGTTACTTCAGGCTTAGATTTTAAGCTTATATAGCTGTCTCCATCCTGTCTCAAGTGTTAGTTAAATTTAGCAAGGTGCATTCATGTACGGCTGAGAATTATTGTTGTTGTATGGACAGAAATGGTTTTCTCTATTTTTGATGGAGCTATTTTTCTATTTTATTATAGTTTTAAAATTTATTTGATGGAGCAATGTAGTTCTCTGTCTGACCCCACTTATATATTATTAAACTTACATAAAACATTTGCATATCTTGTCAGAACATTATTCTGATAATGGAAAAACAGCTTTGTAAATCAAAATGAGTTTGTTTTGACACAAAATGTTCCCTTTGTGCCACTTTTTGGTATTTACAATCCTTTTTATAAGTTCTGGAACAATACATTTTCTAATCCCATATAGTATACATTTTAGTAAAATAAAGACTTGCAATACAAATACACTGTACTTTGGGTTATGTGTGAAGTGTTTTTACTGATTGGGAATAAGTCTACTGACTCTGTAATCACTGTACCTATTTGGATGTTGGTCAACATCTCCCAGCCTGTGAAACTTAGTGAATATCTATTGCGGAGAGAATTCAGGCCCATTAGTTACTGTGGCAACATCCTCTGTAAGGCCTTCAGAGAGAGATTGGCTCTAAAAGAAGAAGCGCAGTGCTGATCTACTGCAGCAAAACAAAGTTATTTTAGCTGCTGTTCTATGTATGTGAGGAAATATCATGTGGCTTGTGGGTTTGTTTACAGTCTCAGAGGGTGAGGATATGATGGTCATGACAGGGGAGTATGTCAATAGGCAGGTAGGAACAGTGTTAGTGAAGCAGCTCAGAGCTCACATCTGATCAAGAAGTCTCAGGCAGTGAGTGGCACTGGGTCTGGAATAGACTTTTTCAGTCCATTTCTAGTGACATTATCTTCAAAGAGGCCACACCCTCCTCATCCTTCCCAAACATACATTTCCACTAATTGGAGACCATTCATTCAAAACTATGAGCCTGTGGGGGCCATTCTCATTTAAACCATCACAGGAGACCTCTCTCTCTGTCTGTCTGTCTCTCCCTCCCTTCCTTTCTCCCTCCCTCCTTCCCTTCCTTCCTTCCTTCTTTCTTTCCTTTCTTTCTTTCTTTCTTTCTTTCTTTCTTTCTTTCTTTCTTTCTTTCTTTCTTTCTTTCTTTCTTTCTTTCTTTCTTTCTTTCTTCCTTCCTTCCTTCCTTCCTTCCTTCCTTCCTTCCTTCCTTCTTTCCTTCCTTCCTTCCTTCCTGGAAGTAAAGAACTAGGACAGTGGCCTGGAGCTCAGTAGTGAGAACAGACACGAGTCTCTCAGCACTGTCTTCTTCTGTGTGTAGGCATCACATCCTCAGACTTCCCCCGTATCTAACATAATGATCCAGAAGGACAGTTTCTTTCCAGCTGGTTGATGCCAAAAACCCACTGGATGCCTGGTGATTTAACAAGTTAAGTAATGTAACTAAAGGATTTCTCTGGGCTGTGGCATGAACCCAACCTATGAGAGTATGATGAAGAATGATGCTCTTGGCCATTCGTTTTAGAATTTGGTGGTGCAGCAAGGAGGAGATAGAATTGCCAAGGGACAGGTCAGCAACTACTAGAAGGTAAAAAACTCTAACGGGCAGACAAACCTATTATGTGGAATATAAGAGCAATGTGGAAAACAGTGCAAATTAACATAATTTCCTTAACGATAAGCTTAATGGGGTAACAGTTTAGTAAAATGTTCAGATAAATCTTCTCATCAAATTACTTAGCCAACTCCCACAACATCTTTGTGAATAAAGCAAGTATTATGAGCTGTATGGCAGCTCCTTGTAAGTTTTTAATTTGGGCAATCTGAATTCACTCTTTTCTGAGGTTTAAATAAGCATTTCATAGAACTCAATCTTCACCCTGTGGAACTCTTTAAGTAGCTAAGGCAGTAATTCAATAAGCGATTACCAAAAGATTATCCAGGCAGAAAGTCTTCTACACTATTGAGACAAAACATGGAAGACTCATTATCTTCTCAAGGACCTCATTATCTGCCAAAGTAGACAAATACAGAAGCAGGTAGCTCCTTAAAAGGACATTATTTTTGTGATGATTAGGTTTTTGTTTTGTCAACTTGGAACAAGCTAGAGTCATTTGGGAAGAGGGAACTTCAGCTGAGAAACCACCTCCATTAGATTGGCCTGTGAGCAAACCTGTGTGGAATTTCCTTAATTAATGATGGACGTGGGAAGGCTCAGCATATTGTGGGCAGTACCATCCCTGCACAGGTGGCTTTAGTGTGTTTAGGAAAAAACAAACACAGTTGAATAAGCCAAGAGGAGCAAGCCAGTGAGCAGCAATTCTATAGGCCTCTGTTTCAGTTCCTGCCTCTGGTTCCTGCTCTGACTTCCTTCATAATGGGCTAAAAGCTGTAAGCTAAAGTAAACCCTTTCATTCCCAGATTGCTTTGGTCAAGGTGTTTACCACAGCAATAGAATGCAAACCAGGACATCTTGTTTATTTGTTTAAAGCAAACAATTCCAAACTAAGCAGCTGTAACGAAGTTCTCAGCAGTGGCGAGTCTTGGACTGTCTCTTGAAGTAGAGCAAAAGTCAGGAGAAACACATTCCAGGCCTGAGCCACAGACTAGGAAAGACATTGGATGCTTAGGATCTGCGAGAAGTTATGTAGTTAAAAATCTGGAAAGATTTTAAAATCCAGCGGTGGTGGACGACTTGAAGGAGAGTTTTCCAGACATAACAGGGCAGAAACACATATAAACTCACAGAGACTGTGGCAACATGCCCAAGATGAAGCCAAAGTGTATGCAGAAGGTGAACTGGTCACAAAGTCCTTCTAAACAAAAAGCTGTTTGCAACTGATAGAAGCCAGGAGAGAGGAGCAACTCATGGGAGTGACACTGGGTATAACAACCACACTCCAGAACAGTGCCCAAGTATAGTTAGTCAAAACAAACTGGAATCCATAGTTTGTTACTGTGACTTTCTTTGTTTCTTTGTTTCTTTCTTTGTTTCTTTCTTTCTTTCTTTGTTTCTTTCTTTCTTTCTTTCTTTCTTTCTGAGAGAAAGAGAAAGATGAAGTTGGGTGGGTAGCAGGAAGGGAGAGGCTCTGAGTGGTGGTAGGGGAGGGGATAGAATACAATCAAAGTACACTGTAGGACATAATCAAAGAATAAATAAAAATATTTTAACAGAATGAAAAATACAGATAGAGTGTAACCCTATAAACTAAAATAGACTGTATGCTTGTAGCTAGCATTGGTGGTTTGGGCCAGAGGAGCTTAACAGGTAGTGGGTGGTTAGATCTTCAGTCAGCTCCGTGAGGGACATAGTAGAAGCCCGATGATTGCAGATGGGGCTTGGTAGCTATACGCATTTCAAAAAACAAAACAAAACAAAACCCCATAGTTTACCTGTGGTTTGAAAGCCTAGTAAAAGCATCCTAACCTTGTTCTAATAAGAGAATTCCATTTTAAACCTCTAAGAAGGGATCTCTAACAGCTATGCTGAGCATGAAAATTGTATGTTGTCAGATGTCCAATAATCCTTTGTGTCTCCTTGGGGAATGCATCAACAACTTTGTTTGAAACAGCCAAGCTCTGAAATGTGGGGGTTTGTAAAAATATTCCTCAACTCTGTCTGCATCCCACAGATGTGCACAGACAAGGCAGATAAAGGGGGAAAGGAAGAAGAGAAGCCTTTTTTCCTCCTCAAGTTGAACTCCTTGTATGATAGAATGTAGGCTGGAACAGGAAGGGTGAGGGGGGAGGTACAACTGGGGATGGTGGCCAATTGCTCAATCAAAGTACACACACACACACACACACACACACACAGGTATACAGACACACATAGAGGCACACACACACACACACACACACACACACACACACTTCATAAAGAAGGTTCTTCTCTTGCAACCAGGAAGACTGTAAGCTATGTGCTAAATGAGAGTATTTAAAGACAGTATAGCAGGATACGGCTTAAAAGCAAGAAAACATCCAAAATCACTGTCCAACCCACCCTCCTGCTGTCACCTTCCCTCAGACAGTCTTAATAAAACACTGGCCTGGAGCTGGAGAGACGGCTCAGCGGTTAGAGCACCGGCTGCTCTTCCAGAGATCCTGAGTTCAAATCCCAGCAACCGCATGGTGGCTCACAACCATCTGTAATGGGATCTGACGCCCTCTTCTGGTGTGTCTGAAGACAGTGACCGTGTACTCACATACATACATATAATAAATAAAATCTTAAAAAAAAAACCCAAAAACCCACTGGCCTATCTATGATAACACCTGGAAGGATGTACTGCCACAGCTGTACTGTGTGGAACTGTGTGATGCTGGAAGGCGTGGCCACAGGTTTGCTCAGCTGGGTCTGAGAAAGTCATTCAGCGCGAATTCTGTTGTTCATAGAAGTGACCTGAGGGAGCTTGACAGCTGGCCTTTTCCAGACAGCCACCTGATTCCTTGTTGTGTCCATGTGAGATTCTGTGCCGAGGAGCCAATCACAAGCAGACCTGGAATTTCACCCCTAGCAATGGTGAGTTAGTAAATTGTGTTGTTTTGTGCTGAAATGTGTGTGGTAATACTACACACAACAGTAGAAAGCTAATACACATGCGGATACCATTCATGATTGTCAATGTTTACAGAAAACACGGAGAAATCTAGAGAAATAAAAGCTAATTTAGGTAGAGAGTGGTGTACTGGCTGGTTTTGTGTGTCAACTTGACACAGGCTGGAGTTATCACAGAGAAAGGAACTTCATTTGGGGAAGTGCCTCCATGAGATCCTGCTGTGGGGCATTTTCTCAATTAGTGATCAAGGGGGGGAGGGCCCCTTGTGGGTGGTGCCATCTCTGGGCTGGTGGTCTTGAGTTCTATAAGAAAGCAAGCTGAACAAACCAGGGAAAGCAAGCCAGTAAGAAACATCCCTCCATGGCTTCTGCATCAGCTCCTGCTTCGTGACCTGCTTGAGTTCCAGTCCTGGCTTCCTTTGGTAATGAACAGCAAAGTGGAAGTGTAAGCTCAATAAACCCTTTCCTCCCCAGCTTGCTTTGTGGTCATGATGTTTGTGCAGGAAGAGAAACCCTGACTAAGACAGTGCTAAGAGTTGGGCATAGAAATGCAAGATGGTTTTCAGAGAATGAGGGTGATACCAGCTTGTTGGATCCAAGTAGAAAAACTCTCCAAGAGTGGGGAACTCATCCTGACCCTTGCTCAGGAGCTTTCTGAGGCAAAAGGAAGGAATGACAGATAATGTTAGTTTGAAAGGATGGATATACGACCAAGTGATTGGGTCTCTGCAGATGTCTGTGAAGGATTTTGTTGAGTAGGTTAACTGAGATTGAAATTGGCTTGGTTAGGGTTTCTAGTGCTGTGACAAAACACCATGATCAAAAGCAGTTTGGAGAAAAAAGAGTTTATTTCAGCTTATCGGCTATAGTCAGTCTATCTGTCATTCAGAGAAGTCAGGGCAGGAAGGGACTTAAGACATGAACCTTAAGGCAGGAACTGAAGCAGAGGCCTGGATGACCGCTGCTTCCTGGCTTGCTTCTTCCTGGCTTGCCCAGCCTGCTTTCTTAGAGCACCCAGGTCCACTTGGCAGGGACGGCACCACCCACAATGGGTTGAGTCCTCCCAAATCAATCAGCAATTAAGGAAATGCAGTATGGCTTACAGGCCGATCTGATGGAGGTGTTTTTCTAAATGACTCTAGCTTGTCTCAAGTTGACATAAAACTAGCCAGAAAAGAAAGAATGCAGTATTGTGGGTAGCACTGTTTCCTGCCGGAAATCCTGGACTGTTTAGAGAGAGGGACCTGAAGAGCCTTGAAGAACAGGCAGTCATCCCTCTGCTTCCTGCCTGTGGATTTAATGTGGGCAGCTGCTTCAAGCTCTCACCATGTTGACTGATGGACTGTACCTTGAACTGTAGCCAGAGTAAACCTTTTCCTATGAACTTAGTTTTGTCAAGGGTTTGATCACAGCCGCAGCAAAGGAACTAAGAAAGGAAACATCAATGCATTTTAAACATCTCAGTAGGCAAAGGTGATTTGCATATTATACAGACCGATCCCATAGTCTGGCATTTAGATTTAATTTATAAATTAGGTGTCTACTTTTTTTTATTCGATATAATTTATTTACATTTCAAATGATTTCCCCTTTTCTAGCCCCCCCACTCCCCGAAAGTCCCGTAAGCCCCCTTCTCTTCCCCTGACCTCCCACCCACCCCTTCCCACTTCCCCGTTCTGGTTTTGCCGAATACTGTTTCACTGAGTCTTTCCAGAACCAGGGGCCACTCCTCCTTTCTTCTTGTACCTCATTTGATGTGTGGATTATGTTTTGGGTATTCCAGTTTTCTAGGTTAATATCCACTTATTAGTGAGTGCATACCATGATTCACCTTTTGAGTCTGGGTTACCTCACTTAGTATGATATTCTCTAGCTTGCCAACTGAATCCAAGAACACATCAAAACGATCATCCACCATTATCAAGTAGGCTTTATCCCTGGAATGCAGGGTTGGTTCAATATACGGAAATCCATCAATACAATCCACTACATAAACAAACTCAAAGAACAAAACCACATGGTCATTTCATTGGATGCTGAAAAAGCATTTGACAAAATTCAGCATCCTTTCATGCTTAAAGTCTTGGAGAGAACAGGAATTTAAGGCCCATCCTAAGCATAGTAAAAGCAATATACAGCAAACCGGTAGCCAGCATCAAACTAAATGGAGAGAAACTTGAAGCAATCCCACTGAAATCAGGGACCAGACAAGGCTGCCCCCTTTCTCCTTATCTTTTCAATATTGTACTTGAGGTACTAGCTCGGGCAATTCAACAACATAAGGAGGTCAAAGGGATACAAGTTGGAAAGGAAGAAGTCAAACTATCATTATTTGCAGACGACATGATCGTCTACCTAAGTGACCCAAAGAACTCCACTAGAGAGCTGCTACAGCTGATAAACAACTTCAGCAAAGTGGCAGGTTATAAAATCAACTCAAGCAAATCAGTGGCCTTCCTATACTCAAAGGATAAGCAGGCTGAGAAAGAAATTAGAGAAATGACCCCCTTCACAATAGCCACAAACAGTATAAAGTATCTTGGGGTGACTCTTACCAAACATGTGAAAGATCTGTATGACAAGAACTTCAAGACTCTGAAGAAGGAAATGGAAGAAGACCTCAAAAAATGGGAAAACCTCCCATGCTCATGGATCGGTAGAATCAATATAGTTAAAATGGCCATTTTGCCTAAAGCACTATACAGATTCAATGTAATACCCATCAAAATCCCAACTCAATTCTTCACAGAGTTAGAAAGAGCAATTATCAAATTCATCTGGAACAACAAAAAACCCAGGATAGCTAAAACTATTCTCAGCAACAAAAGAGAATCTGGGGGAATCAGTATCCCTGACCTCAAGCAATACTACAGAGCAATAGTGTTAAAAACTGCATGGTATTGGTACAGTGACAGGCAGGAGGATCAATGGAACAGGATTGAAGATCCAGAAATGAACCCATACACCTATGGCCACTTGATCCTCGACAAAGAGGCTGAAAACATCCAATGGAAAAAAGATAGCCTTTTCAACAAATGGTGCTGGTTCAACTGGAGGTCAGCATGCAGAAGAATGCAAATTGATCCATCCTTGTCTCCTTGTACTAAGCTCAAATCCAAATGGATAAAGGACCTCCACATAAAACCAGACACTCTGAAGCTACTAGAAAAGAAACTGGGGAAGACCCTTGAGGACATCGGTACAGGGAGAAAGTTTCTGAACAGAACACCAATAGCGTTATGCTCTAAGAGCAAGAATTGACAAATGGGACCTCATAAAATTACAAAGTTTCTGTAAGGCAAAAGACACCATCAAGAGGACAAATCGGCAACCAACAAATTGGGAAAAGATCTTCAATCCTACATCAGATAGAGGGCTAATATCCAATATATATAAAGAACTCAAGAAGTTAGACTCCAGAAAACCAAACGACTCTATTAAAAAATGGGGTACAGAGTTAAACAAAGAATTCTCACCTGAAGAACTTTGGATGGCGAAGAAGCATCTACTTTTTTTTTTTAGTTTAGAATTTTTTTTTATTCGATATATTTTTTATTTACATTTCAAATGATTTCCCCTTTTCTAACCCCCCACTCCCCGAAAGTCCCACAAGCCCCCTTCTCTCCCCCTGTCCTCCCACCCACCCCTTCCCACTTCCCCGTTCTGGTTTTGCCGAATACTGCTTCACTGAGTCTTTCCAGAACAGGGGGCCACTCTTCCTTTCTTCTTGTACCTCATTTGATGTGTGGATTATGTTTTGGGTATTCCAGTTTTCTAGGTTAATATCCACTTATTAGTGAGTGCATACCATGATTCACCTTTTGAGTCAGGGTTATCTCACTTAGTATGATGTTCTCTAGCTCCATCCATTTGCCTAAGAATTTCATGAATTCATTGTTTCTAATGGCTGAATAGTACTCCATTGTGTAGATATACCACATTTTTTGCATCCACTCTTCTGTTGAGGGATACCTGGGTTCTTTCCAGCATCTGGCAATTATAAATAGGGCTGCTATGAACATAGTAGAGCATGTATCCTTATTACATGGTGGGGAATCCTCTGGGTATATGCCCAGGAGTGGTATAGCAGGATCTTCTGGAAGTGAGGTGCCCAGTTTTTGGAGGAACCGCCAGACTGATATCCAGAGTGGTTGTACCAATTTGCAACCCCACCAGCAGTGGAGGAGTGTTCCTCTTTCTCCAGGGTGTCTACTTTTAATACAATGTTTCCATATGAAATTTAGATTTAAAAGAAAGTGGAGAGTTGAGACAGATGTAACTGAGTGCAGAGGTTGGGGACCAGAATGAACTTTAATTAGCCCTGAGCAGATTTTCGAAGTTAAGCATACTCACCCTGATTTTGGTCATTCACTGAATCTGGGAGTAGAAGAAAAGAGATTCAAATACTGAATGTGCTGATTTATATGCCAAAAGGTAGGTAGCAATACTAAAATACTGTTCCAAAGCATCAAGTCAACAATTCTCATATAGATGTGTAACAAATGTTTGCCTAAAGTCTTAATAATGTTAACTCATTTAACTTATAACGTATGTAAACAGTGAGATGTTTTAACAGGCCAAAGGGATAAACTTGAAGACTGGAGTAACCAAAAATGCCGAGATGACCTTATAACATTCCAAATTTAGTGTCAGGAATAATTAACTCTGTAGATTAAAAAAAAGTTCAACTTCTCAAAAAAAGTATTTGTAAGTTCTGTGACTGAGAGCTAGAGTCTCAGTTTTCTTCAGTTTATAGAACTGTGAGACAGGCAGAGATTGGAATACAAGCAACCCCCCACACCTGGAGTTGAACCTAAAGGGTCTCATTAATTTCTCCTCGGCTTGCGGTTTTTCAAAAGTTTTCTCTGCAATAGTGTGAGAAAAAAAATGTATCCAGGAGGAAAAGTATACTCGTAAAGGGACAAATGGCAGAGAATTCCATCTGTTCTGTTGAGAGTGAAAGACACAGGGGACACAGGGCAGATCCTTTGTCGGGGTCTTTTCACAGCTCCAAATTAGAGTTGGTTTTAGGCAGGACTTTATACAGTTTATACAGAAACTTCAAATAGGTACTAAGAGAGCAAGAAGGACTAAAAATAAGGGTACATTTCTCCCAGGAATAGCCTCAGGGAGGCTTCAGGCATACAGGAGAATTGACCTATTTGTCCAAGCCCTTGCATACAACATTGATGGAGAGAGCAGACTAAAAATCTTTGAGATTAAAAGACTAAATATACAGGCTTGAGGCTACGCTCCTGGCTCCCTGTGACCTGTGAAAGGCAAACGTGGAAAAAGAACTGACCTTTCTTTCCACACCACAGACCATGCAGGGATGCTAGAGGACTGGGCAGTGTCAGCATGCTGTCTTAAGAGAGGAGTAATCACGCCTGCCCATGTGTGTTTCTGTCATGTTGAGAACTTGTTAGACACTCACCCTTGCTATGCTGATAAGGACTGTTCTCCCTACTTTACTGCATTTTCTTTTAGAACCAAAACTCTAACCTTTTAGGGAATTACATGTTCACAGTCATCTCCCTTCTTCCCGTAATGGTTGATCTTCATTGCCAACTTGACCGCATTGAGTGAGGCCTAGATGATGACCTACGTCAGAGTACGTCTGTCAAGATGTTTCCACAGATGATTGGCTCACAGGTCAGCAGGCTGAGAGGGAAGGCCTGCTCTGAATCTGAGCATCTCAGTCTAGTAGTGTGTACACCCAGAAACAAGCACAATTAAGTACAAACGTTCTAATAGTCAAGTCGTACTCTTCTTGATCCAGTGCCTTTTATTTCTCCATGCTGATGCCATTGTGCAGACATCAGATTCCAGATTCCTCAGCCTTTGAATGTGGACTCATACTGGTGACTCTTGAGAGGTTTCCAGGCTTTTATATTCCACTGTAGTTAGGTCATTGATTTCTCTTGTTCTGAGGCTTCAGCCACATGCACTGAGAAGCTACTGCTATGCCCAGCTCTACAGCTTGAAGACATTCATTGTGGATTATTTAGTGTGGGATTCTGCACGACAACCCCCTAATAACACAGCAGGGAAGCTTTGTCCTTACTAAAGAGAACATGCAAACAAACAAATCACAACCAACAAAAAAGTCACCGAAAGGGTCCTTGCGTGCTTTGACATGTCCTGAATGAGGTGGATGACATTCTTGCCACCACTGTCTACCACAAGAGTACGTGATGAAGAAGACCATTGGATTTCTTTAAGAACCCGAGGAGTTCTTCATTGGCCAGCTAAAGTTCAGAAGTCAGCCACTGTGCTTCTTCTGTTTAAGCTGTGTGGAAAAGATTGGGAGTTAAAGTGAATAAAGAGTGTTTCCTGATATCATGACTGCTGTGCTTTATTCATATGGTTAAATGTAATTGGGATGCTGGCTGGAGCCTGCATCAGGGCCCTGTAGAAGGAGAAGATCAGAGAAATGTTCGTCTCTAAATCAAGGTTGACATGTTTTGTTTGATTGAAGCACAACTGTGAAATAGCTCTTCATAACTTACTCATTGGCAGAGTCCTCTTAGCAACAGATGATCCTGTCCATGTACCCATATAATGCTTGAAGAGCGCTAAGCCCAAATGAAATCTGGATTCTAATTTTGTTGTGAAAATGAAAATATATTAACATCCAACTGACTTTCCAAGACAGAAATACAATCCTTTTGGGTCTTGTCTTCTCAGGTTGTCCCATAGACACAGGATACTCAGGTAACCTAAATAATAATTTTGAGCTTGACGTTAAAGTATCTGGCAGTCTCCTTTAATCATGGTACACTGATGGCTAGGATACACAAGGGACACAATCTTACACACAAAGAGAGTATTTCCATACTTTGTAAAATCATACTTTGTTATGGCCTCAGCATTTGGTAGTTTTGCTTGGATACACATAAATACTATAATATTAAACTGAATTGAGGTTGTGATGTCCTATATCTGTGTAGCACTTTTCTTATCAAGAAGAAAATCATCAGTGAGAAATAGTTAACTAAGTAGCATCTCATATGGTTAGGCTTAATGTCAGAGGAGTTCACTTCCTTGGATTGGTAAAAAGATATAAATAATTTAAAATCCTTGTTTTACTTTTCTGTTGGGCATTTAAGACCATGCACATGGCAAAAAATAATAATTTTCTTTGTCAATGACAAAGCCAGTTGAGGATCTATTAGTTTCAGTGTGTCAGGTTTTATGTGGAGGTCCTTGATCCACTTGGAGTTGAGCTTAGTACAAGGAGATAAGAATGGATCAATTCACATTCTTCTGCATGCTGACCTTCAATTGAACCAGCACCATTTGTTGAAAAGGCTATCTTTTTTTCCACTAGATGTTTTCCACTCCTATGTCGAAGATCAAGTGGCCATAGGTATGTGGTTCATTTCAGGGTCTTCAATCCTGGTCCATTGGTCCACTTGCCTGTCACTGTACCAATACCATGCAGTTTTTTAACAATATTGCTCTGTAGTATTGCTTGAGGTCTGGGATACTGATTCCCCCAGAAGTTCTCTTATTGTTGAGAATACTTTTAGCTATCCTGGGTTTTTTGTTATTGCAGATGAATTTGAGAATTGCTCTTTCTAACTCTATGAAGTACTGAGTTGGTGTTTTGATGGGGATGACATTGAATCTGTAGATTGCTTTTGGCAAAATGGCCATTTTAACTATATAATCCTGCCAATCCATGAGCATGGAAGATTTTTCCATTTTCTGAGGTCTTCTTCGATTTCCTTCTTCAGAGACCTGAAGTTCTTGTCATACAGATCTTTTATTTGTTTGGTTATAGTCACACCAAGATACTTTATATTGTTTGTGGCTATTGTGAAGGGTGTGATTTCCCTAACTTCTTTCTCAGCCTGCTTATTCTTTGAGTATAGGAAGGCTACTAATTTGCTTGAATTGATTTTATAACCAGCCACTTTGCTGAAGTTGTTTATCAGCTATAGGAGTTCTCTGGTGGAAGTTTTTGGGTCACTTAAGTATACTATCATATCATTTGCAAATAGTGATAGTTTGATTTCTTCCTTTTCAATTTGTATCCCTTTGACCTCCTTATGTTGTCTAATTGCTCTAGCTAGAACTTCAAGTACTATATTGAAAAGATACGGAGAGATAGGACAGCCTTGTCTAGTCCCTGATTTTAGTCGGATTGCTTCAAGTTTTTCTCCATTTAGTTTGATCTTGGCTACAGGCTTGCTGTACATTGTTTTAACTATGTTTAGGTATGGTCCTTGAATTCTCAAGACACAATTAGCATGTCAAATGATACCTAAGAAGAGTGAAGAGAGAGCCCTGGTTCTGAAAAGAGTTGATCCAGCATTGTAGGGGAGTACCAGGACAGGAAAATGGGAGGGGTGATTGGGAAATGGGCAGAGGGAAGAGGGCTTATGAGATCAATGGGGATTAGGAAACTGGGAAAGGGGAAAGCATTCAGAATATAAACAAAGAATATAGAAAAAAAAGATATAACTGTTCAAATTGACCTTTAATTTGATTGGTCCTAAGTTGAGCCTGTGGTTGTGGAATTTCTTAAGAATAACAAACCTCATAACAGGCTATGTGATCAACTCTACTCTTGAGTCAAACTATTTTCTGTATCAGCAATAATATGAAATGGTTGGCATGCATGGAACAAAATATGGCTACAGCTGGAATATATAGTAGGCCTCAACAGCATGTGTAAGACTGGCCTTAAACGTATCTGACCAGCCTGAACTAGTCAGTTGGAAGTGGGTTCCTCCATTCTGATGGGAATAAAGACTTGCCAGGCTTTAGTGTCTGGTAAAAAGGAATCTGAAGAAGCTAGAAATTAGCCATCGTCCTCATTTATCAGTGGCCCCTATCTCTGTCTTATTACAGGATATTTGAACCTGTTTCTAGTTAGTCATGGCTCAGTCCTTACCACACATCTTTTGTCCTTCTGACTGAAATACAAACACATCTATAGTACTCGACTTTAATCCCAAACAGTGAAGATGGAGTTAATTTGTAGAAGGAAGCAGCCATGTTTAAAAGTGACGGCTAATTGAATGACAGACAAAGTGACGAGTCAGAGAAAGATCTGACAGAGTGGGATATGCCCAACTCTCAGGAGAAGAGAGGGGAAAGGGAAGTTACTTAAGGGAGAGACAGACAGTATGGGAGGAAAAGAGTGCAGTCCAAGAATACAGTTGAGTTAGTGAGGAGCACAGGAGAGTTGAGAGGGAGAGTGAAGCAGTTCAGAGAGGGAAGAAGAGACTGGAGGAGTTTTACAGGGACAGGGTAAAAGGACAACAAACTAGACACAGGCTAAGAGAGAATGAGAAGGAGTCAGAAGCTTATCACACACTGCCAAAGTTAGTACAAGGTCAGGCAGAATCATTCAAGAGAGGTCAAAAGAGAGAAGACAGATTTAACAAATCAATTTGGAGAGGTGTTTGAGCCAGAACACCCAAGTTGAACCAGTCAGTCATACCTCAGAAAGAACTAGAAAGAGTGAGCTTACTCAGCAGTAAGTCTCAAAGGCTGAAAACATTCTAGATCTAGGTCAGATTATATGGAGAGTAGAAGCTTCCAGGACTAGGCCTAGGTTACCAGACTGAAGCAATATGCCTCCAAGATGACAATTACTGCAGGAGAATAAAAATTACTTTTGCACTGTCTTTCTGTCTGGTTCCGTCCAACTCCCAGTTCCTCACAAGACTGACTGGAAAGTAGAACATCAGGAAGGCCTCATGCTAGAAGCATGAATACAAGTTTTGTGGTTGCTAAGTTGACCAAATGCTTTTTAAAGTTTGCTAAGTAGCATATTGACTTCAGAATGTTTTATTGGTTAAGTTGAACATTTAATTACCTATTAATTAGCTTTAATTGTTAATGTTAAGTATTCTTAAGACATGAATGTTGGCCAAATCTTTTAGAAACACTTATGCATTAACATGGTGTAAACAGCTTTGTAACCTGGACCTTCAGGAGATTTATACTCTAAATGGTCCTGTGTCTAATGATTGTAGTAGAGATTTCTTGGCTACCAATGCCCACTTCATTCCAGGAAAAGAAAACAATCTTTCTGGACTGTGATGTATAAGAATTTCAATAAAAGTAATAGTTTAAATATGTGGATCTAGAATAACATTGCATTTACTAAACAGTTTTTGTTTTGTTCCTTCTTGATAAGGAATTTTATTTTAATAAATGAGGCAGAGTTTGGTCTAAGGATGGCTGACCCTGTGATCAGGTTGGGATTTTAGTATGGTAGTAGTTCATTCTTAGGCAAGTGCTGTTATTTTCTAAACAGGTAGTGTTGACTAACTGATTAACAGATCAAGTCAGAGGTGTGAGTGGCCTAACACCATGCATGCTTCTCTTGCTCATGCATAAAGTATGAGTGGGAACTGTGCGAGAGAGACAGGCTTCTAGCTCTACAGTCATCCAGACATCCAAGGGGTTAGGAAATACTTTCAGGATTCTGCTAGTCTTAGTAGTCAATGATTAGAAAGAGAAGTTAAGTGGGAAGTCTTCAGGGCTTGGCCCAGAAGTGCAAACATTATCTCTGGATTTTTCATTGGCCAAAGGTTAATCAATTACATAGTCTTCCTCAGATATTAGTGAGCTAGAATATAAAATTCCCTGGTAAAGAAAATCCCTCTTATAGCTCCTCTAACAGCAAGAATACTTATATAAGAGAGTGAAAACTTTGTTCAATAGATAGGCTCTCCACTAGTGAACCTGAAAACAGATAGGCTCTCTACTAGTGAACCTGGGAATAGATAGGTTCTCTGCTACTGAACCTGAGAATAGGCTCTCTACTACTGACTTAAGTTTAGGTTGGTTCTCTGCTACTGAACTTGAGAATTATTTAAAAGTAGCTGCTTTAAATCAGCTGCCCAAATTCCCCTTAGAAACATCTTTTTTTTTGTCATTTATGAAAAACATAACATTTTAGAAGCAAGAGTCTGTTTTATGTATGATAATGAAATATTAGTATCTGAGGCATAGTTTACATGATGTGCACTGAGTTGGAGATGTAGCAACTAAAAACATTAGTGCTTCATGTTGTCAGTTATGTTTACTAGCTCCAGAGGGATCATCCAAAGAAATTTAAATAATTCTAACAACAAACTTGTGCTTTACATTTACATTCATATTCATATATATCACATTTATATATCATTCAGCTTTCCACACACATAGAAATCTGCCTGATCTTTGTAAGAGCTGGGCAGATATCAACCCTCAAAGCTATTTTATGTACGTCTCTGTCAAGAATCCTGAGATATCACTGGCATGTTCCACCTGGGCTGCTTCTACTCCAAATCATAGTTCAAATTTAGTCACAACAGAATTGTGCCTCTCGTATAAGATAAAGAACACAAACAAACAAGTAAGAGATGATAGCATGAAGCTTGACATTCTTGAGTTCAATAAAGGGATTTTAGAAAGTTCTGGGACAAAATTAAGTACACCAATGTAAGGAGAGATACCTTGAGGTCAGGACCAGTGAGGACTTGCAGCCTGAAGGTTCAGAAAAGAAGAATCAAGCATTTGGAAGACGACAGAGAGTGGTCAATACCCAGAGGCCACCACCTGTAGTCAGGGTGTTAGTTGACACATCTCTACTGGCTTCACTTGTCTCCTGTCCCCATGGGTAAAGAATAATGACTAAGAGGGTAACCATATGGTCTAGAGCCAGACCATGTTGTGGTAAATATTATTTGGGGGGGGGTTCTACCCCCAAATCTACCCCCTTAGATCGTTTACTTCCCAAATAAAATACAGAAAACCTTTACATTTATAATAAATCTTAAAGCACAAGAGCTGGGCAGATCTCAACCCTCAAAGCTACTTTATGTACATCTCTGTCAATTATCCTGAGATATCACTGGCGTGTTTCACCTGGGCCGTTCCTACTCCTACAGGTTGACCCTCCTGGCCATGCTCTCATGATCCACATACTCCCAAGCGCCTTCTTCCTCCTCTGCCTCAGTTAGTAAGCCTAGGAACTGAAGCCCTGCCTACCTCTCTTCTGCCCAACTATAGGCTATAGCCATCTTTATTTAACCAATAGTTTTAAACAAAGGAGCAAGATGCACAACAAAAGCTGGCATATGTGGGAACTCCCTCGTCTTGAGGCTACGAGATCTTGGGACACAGGATTTAGCATCACAGTACCCAGCCACAGAGCCAAACCCAACAAGACTGGATTTCAATTCTCATTTTGCCACTTAGGAACCTGTTTTCTGCTTCAATTTTCCCATCTGAAAATAGAAACTTACCTTTGTTGAAAACCTAAGTGATTTACTATCACTTAGAAAAACTAGTGATTTACTAGTTTACTAAGCTAAACTCTTAGTGACGTGTCAGACACATGGAATGTGTCTCGTGTATGTTTTATTGTGCTTCTTGCAGTTTAATTTTCTTGATACAGAAAATTATCTGTATCATGTAATCATACCTTAAGTCATGCCTTGGATTTCCAATCGGTAGAAATAAAAATTGCTACATGGAAATCAACCTGGAAGACCGTTACAATGCCATTAGTTTCTTTAAAAACTAGCAAGTTCACAGTCTTTTCATGTCAATTCTAAGCACTAGAAACTAACTTAAAAAATTGGCTTATCTCATTTGATCTTAATAACAATTAAGAGACACGAGGTGCATGTTAGTTTGTATTCATTTCTCAGTTAAGTTTGGCAAATAAGTTCTCAGAGTAAGCGCATGCTATAAAAAGTGATGTTTGGCAAGTTATGTTTACTGACATGGAAATGTATAAATTCATCCTGTTGGGAAAGAAGGTACCAAATTTAAAGGGGAGGAATCACTTTGATATAAAAATAGCACCTCTACATGTACACATGTATATTTCATGAGATGATGTCCAGATAAAAGCATATATTTTAATATCTCATGCATTTATACATTTTCAGAGAAAAATTTAGAAAAATGTTCAGTGTGAACAGTGAACGTATATTTAAGTATGTATGCGTGTGAAATTTTATAAAGTTGATTTTTCCCCTAAAGAAATATTTGGGAAATTGCTGTTTTTCTTGAAATAAAATTTCAAGTCATGCTAAATGTTCTTAATTAATAATAATTAATTAGCATTGGAATATTTAATAATATATGTACTATTTTTTTTAATTTTTTTAAATTTTTTTTGTACTATTTTTATTAAAATAATATAACTTAAAAATGCCAATAACTCCTTAAAGACTATAAAATCCTTACTGAATATCACAACATAAGGAGGAATAATAGGCTAAAGGAAGAATCCTGGCTGGGCTATCACATCTTCCCTCCTGGATTCATTCTTTAAAGTATCACTCACTGGGGAGTGGTCATTGTGGTAGATGACAACTAAAATGTTGAGCAAAGTAGAGCAGTTTCTGATAATCCTAATGCACAAAAAGCTTTGGAGAGGCATTTCCTGGACCTAATGGAACTTAATGTTGCCTTTGCCTGTGTGTGTTCTGAGTGTGACTGAGGGAAGGCAGTGGAATGAACGGAACAGTAAGGAAGGCCATCACACAAAAGAACTCACTGTTCTTGGGGTTGGCTGCTGTGCACAGGTAGAGCCTGTGACCAGTTCCTGGATGGAGCAAGTAAGGAATCCAAAAACCCTGAGTAGATTACCATGTTCCTCTCGGAGGTCTGTCTCTATAAACCTCTCAATCTACCACTTTTATAATTTTCATTCATGAGGAATGCCATACCTCTGTAGTGGCTTCTATGTGAGTGTGCACTTGTGCACATACAACTGTGGAGAACACTGACTTCATGTATGACCCTCCCTGCCCCCAGGGATCATTGCTCAATATTGGTTCTTGAGGGCAAATGGAACAAAGATGATGAACATGGGGCACAGAAGCCCTGTGAGTACCTATGGTAAAGAGGACACTGGGACCAGCTGCAGAGAGACAGTTAACTTTACTTGGGGTGATTAAATGATTATATAATTTGGGGGATGGGTGGGCAGGGTAGGAATATTCAGAATAGGCAAAGGTCATTGGTTTAACATACCAAGATGCCTCGGCAGAGAGAGTCATTCCAGGTATCTCAGATGCTAGCTGAAATGGTTCTTATTGGAAGAAAGGAAGTTGATCCTGTAATCTTAACTAAAGCTTCTTGACATTCCGTAGCTATGTGACATTCTGTTGGTTGATGTGTCTGGAGGTTGAGGTCAGAGAAAGGGAAGCCCTGCTAATAAGAGGAGTTCTCCATTTTGGGCCTAGCCCAGAAGGCTATCCAGATGAAGACAATGCTAGACTTTGACTTCAGCGTGGCAACAAACACATTCTAATATAAATGAGCAAATTTATTTCCAAAACAGAGAAACCTAATATAGTCAAGAGAGTCTGGAAACATGTTCTTGAAGTTAGAGTGAGAGGCTGTCCGGGCTCTGGGAATACTGGGAGAGGCTCATTGCCACGTAAAGACCATGACTATTTAAAGCTCATCCTTTAAATAACAACAGGTCTTCTGATGAGGCCCTCTTGGGTAGCAAGAACTTCTCTAATTTAATCTTGACTTTAGTTTCTGTTCCTAAAGCTGGTGTAAATGCTTTGTTAGAAGCAAGAGATCATATAATCTATGATAGAAATTCTTGTTGCTAAGTAAGATTGTTTAGAATTATAACCTTCTCTCCCTATCAAATCCTCCCACCATGATTTCCAGAAATATTTATTTCTAACTGCTCAACTTTCAAATAACACAATATTTTAATTAGGAATATAGTACACACACACACACACACACACACACACATTCCCCAAAGAGTGCTGGAGGCTCCATATTGAGGACCTTAGCTAATCCTGATTACCATTCATTGAGCCCATGTGTGGCCACCAGAGTAAGGTTGTGTACAGCCTCAGCACCACAGTAGGAATTATGTTGTAAACCATTAGGAGCATTCATCCAAGGGGAGATAGCATTTTGGTTATAGTCCCAGGACAGATAGCCAGATTTTCTTGGAGAAGTAGGCTAATATTAGGAATAGAATATTTTTGTGTTCCAGAAGAAACCTAGTGGCCAGACCCTGTATGTGATACACCCATTGCTAAACTGTGACCTAAGTTCTTCTTCAGCTGCTAACCAGAAAGCAGTCACTTGCCACCTCGCTGCCAGTCAGTAGACAGAGGACAATCATCAGGGCAACTGCTGTCAGCCCGCAGACCTTAATTGAGTAATTGCCAACAGGTACACCTCAAAGAACACACTCCTTCCCTTCTTTCTGTAAATACAATGAATTCGGGGGCTCAGGTTTTTATTGCCTTCTACCAAGACCTGGCATGAAATATTTACTTGAAGAAAATGTGGTACTGTTCTAGAGGATGAAGTTAGAGTTTTAATGAGTGTCAGACAACCAGAATTTTTAACTAAACAGTCAGACCTGGATCTACTAGAGTAGGTCAATCTGACTGTCTTTCTCAGACATGAAGTTTGGGCCAGGTTGACAGGTCTAGGGGTAAAGGTGCTTGCTGTCAAACATGACAACCCCAGTTCTCTCTCTCTCTCTCTCTCTCTCTCTCTCTCTCTCACGCACACACACACGCACGCGCTCGCTCATGCATACACGCTAAATAAATGTTAAAAAAATTGAGTGAGAGTCTTACTAAAATCTCACACTTTATTGAGGATTTAAATGTATCGTGTCCCTTTATTTTGCTTTTGGTCACTAAGAGCTGCAATTTGAACAGCTATTATCTATCAGCCCACAGGTTTTCAGCAGATGCTTGCCCAGCATTCCCTGTGCTGACTTCCTGGTCTTCATATTGATCTGAGCTGATCCCAGCAGCGAGACATGAACTATCCCTGTTTCTGACTGAATGCTGTTGATGAGGCCCACAGTGTGACTTCCTGATTAGGGCCACAGACTCCCCTGAGAGTCACTTAAACTAATTCATGAGCAATACCACAGAGTCTGTGCTGAAGTTTTCAATTACAACACTCATAACACCCCCGTGATTACCAGCCGACATTACTTGCTAGAAACCCCACTGAGATCATCCATATTTTTTTTGGTATATCCCATCAACTGGGCAGCAAGAATCATACAGAGAATGAAGAGAGATATGTTGTAAGTGCCCCATTTAAAGCAATAACCTTACTTCAAACTGAAGTAAAATGGCTCTGGTGCTTTGTATTAGCACTGCTGCTCATTCATATGCTACCAGCCTAAAACTTTGGCTGGTAAAAGGGTCTAAAATTCAATATACTAAAGCACAGCATATATACTTAGCTGCTTAATTTGATTAATAGTGTTTCAGAGAGCACACTTGACATTTATCTGTGACATATGAGTCCTTTGGGAATTATTTTTCTACTCAGCAATACCTATAAATTCAAATTAATGTTCTCTTCCAAAACTAAAATTTCCCAATAAACGAATCATGTCACTTTTGGCCATTTTTTAAGAAATGAGAATAGAGGATGCTTTTATGCAACGATTCAGCAAAGCCAGAGGAAATGCCCATTTCTCTGTCATACATAAATGACTTCTATCAGCCAAGGGCAATAAGGCAGATGACTGTGTTTGCACCTCCCAGGGACAACTATGTTTAACGTCTGCTCCAAAATAAGAAAATAAATTGGATTTATTTTATTACATTTATTATGAAATGTGACAGGACATTCGTTCAATTTGAATACTGCAAAATTTCTGTCTCTCTCTTTCTCTTAATGGGGACTCACCATTAGCAGCCCTGGCTGGCCTGGAACTTTGTACAGATCAAAGTACTCTTCAATTTGCAACCATTATGTCATCTCCACCTCCTAATGGCGTTCATTAAGCATGGGCCACCATTCCCAGAACACAAAAGTTGTTGTATTTAGTGATGCCATGTGATTCTATCTTAAAAGAGGCGTGAGGATTTCACCTCACTATGAATGAATCCTGCTGTGTAATCCTACTAAGAGAGCATAATTACAATTGTAGATATTACTCAGACTGTCTGCTTTATCGCCGAGTGATTTTCCTGCAGAGTGGAAGGAGCTCAAGGAGAGGATGGGCGCTAGCAGGGTTGCCAGATAAAAATAAGAGATTCTTTGTTTTGGTTTTTTTGATTTTAGGTAACATTTAAGAAATGTTTCTGTTTGTTTTAGATTAAGTGTATTTCACAATACATGCATATGCACACTAAAATAAATGACCCTGTCTACGCGGAATTCAGTTTAAACTGTACATCCTTTATTTTTGGTCACATAATGGGACAGCTAGGTTGAAACTGAGGAACATGGGGAGTTTGTATTTCAGTTGAATCTGAGCTCTGAATGTTTTCTTTTAAAAGTGGTGATTCTAAGGGAACACTTCCGTAAGAAATAATTTTGAACTGAATCAAAGCCTCTTAAAACAACAACAACAAAACTTATCCAGGTCTTTATTTATCTAAGACAGGCAAGCTTCAGTTATTTGGGAAGAATGACTCAGTGCAATTTGAAAGGGGCTGGAGATGGAGGGATGCTGGGACATGGGCTGCCGGTAATTTGTAGACTGCCTGACAATTTTGGTTCAGGGAGGCTCTACGTTAGTAAGTCATACTGACCTTTAAAATAGGACAGAGTTGAGTCCAGCTGCAAAGATCCTGATTCAAGCAAGAGCATTGTTAGCTGCTTAACATTGTGTATGAAAACCGTAGCAATAATCCTGTTACCAACATGACAGCACCCAACACATACAAAGATACTATAAATGGAAGCATATCTTTTGTAGCTTTCCAAGCCATAGTATTTTATAATAAGGTGGGTATTTATGTGCTTTAAAAATATTTAAATCTATTAAAATCATTTAGGGCAAAACATTCATTTCTTAGATAAATTAAACTGAGAAACAGGAACAATAGGAATAAGGAAGACATTTTTTTTCTAAAGAGTGGGATGATTTTTTTTTTGCTTGTATGTCCCCCCCATTCAAATTTTATCCCCTACTTTGTTTTGTGGGCCATAAAAAATTTCACCTAAACTATTTTAAAATATATGTTAGTAGCCCATTTTTATTATCCAATCATCGGTTTATGAACATCTAAATTGTTTCCTATGTGTTGTAACTTGAGCAGCAATGAACAAACATGAGGAAGTGCTTCTGGAGTGGATACAAAGTCCTGTGGGCATATGCCTAAGAGTCGTATAGTCAGGTTACATGGCTGGTCTGGTACTAGAATTTAAGGGACCACCATACTGATGTGCTCAGAAGCTATACCAGTTTTGTGATGGTTTGTATATGCTCTGCCCAAGGAGTGGCGTGATTAGAAGGTGTGGCCCGGTTGGAGTAGGTGTGTCACTGTGGGCGTAGGCTTTAAGATGCCATCCTAGCTGCCTGGAAGCCAGTCTTCCCTTAGCAGCCTTCAGATGAAGATGTAGAACTCTCAGCTCTGCCTGCATCACACCTGCCTGGATGCTGCCATGTTCCTGCCTTGATGATAATGGATTGAACCTCTGAACCTGTTAGCCAGCCACAATTAAATGTCCTTATAAGAGTTGCCTTGGTCATGGTGTCTGTTCACAGCAGTAAAACCCTAACTAAGACAGGTGTGTATTCCCACCAACAAAAACCACGGTTCTCTTTTCCCTCAAGCCCTAGCTAACATTTGTTGCTATTTGTTATCTTGTTAGAATTCTGACTGGGGAGGTAAGATGAAATCTCAAAATATTTTTAATTTTCATTACCCTGGTAGTTCCAGATGTTGAACATTTTAAAAGATATTTCTTAGTGGCTTTTATTTCTTCTCTTGAGGACTTGCTGTTCAGCTCTGTGACCTATTTTAAAAATTTGGGATGATTTGTTTTCTCAGCATTCATGGTCTTTTCACTTTGGTTTTGGCTTTTGCTGCTGTTATTATTTGTTTTTTGTTTCTTTTATATTCTAGAAACTAATCCTCTGTCCGATGTATAGCTGGAAGAGAATTTTTCCCATTCTGTAATCTGCCTTTTCACTCTGTTGATAATTTCCATCAAAACAATAGAGACCATTGCCATCTCTCCTGGTGACATGTCAAGACTGTGTAGCTTACATTAGTACACAATTGGGTCACACAGAACAGAGAGAAACCAGGCTGGTTTCTGGATGTTTGCTCCCTTCTGGTTCATTTTCACAGCGCCAGAAGTTGCTATACAGGTTGTTGGCAGAGAAAAGTCATTAACAGTCATATCCAGTTGTGAACTTGCAAGCTCTAATAACAACTGGCCTGGCTATCTGTGCCCATTGGTGTAAAAATACAGTGAGTGTTATGACGTAATCAATCAATTCCTGATTGGATTCAAGGTCCTTTTCACAGGATGGAACCTGACTATTAACAAGTAATCAGAAAGGTCATTGCCCTCTTGGACAACCTACTATTATTTTGCTGAATGGGCATAGTTTCAAACTTTCTTCCAAGTACTTGTCTTTAATAACCACAGATCAGTATAGCTTTCAACCCTCACTGGAGAATAAAATAGAATTTTGGAATGCATAGTGATAAACTAAAAATTGGCCAAAGTACAAATAATAAGCGATTCTGGAGGGCTCAGCTATAAATGAGACATCTATATCAGACATGTCATGCTTTTTACCTCCAAGGTTCGAGGAACATTATGCTGCAAGAATAGCAGAAATATTGTAAAAGCCAGAAGTTGGGAAGACTGCTGGAAAACTGTCTTCTGGACAGGACAAGGTAGCTCACACTTGACCTCACAGCAACTGTGGTTGTTTGCCCAAGACCTGCCCAAGATCAACCAGTCAACACTCTAGAATTTGTGGGTGAGAAGTTCAAGAAGGCTCACCTTAGCCAAGAATCTATAGGTACTAGAAGGTTGTGTTATGGAGTTTGTGACCTCTGGGAAACGACAGAAGACTCAATCCAATTAAAAGATTTATCAATTAACTGCTAGCAAAATAAACAATCTCAGAGCCAAATTGGAGAATGCATTGAAGGGGTTGAAGGTATAAGGAAGAACTTTTAAAGGGGAAAACCTACCAAAAGACCTTCAACATCTATGCAAACAAGTATAAACTGCTCTGACAAGCTAAGTGGCTAAGACGACTCAAAACCATCTTTGCGTGTTTGTGTAATCAACTTATAGAAGCAAGAAAAGCAGTTAGTCATATTATAACAAGTAGATAGTCATGGGGTGAGTGGGTAGGGTAATTGAGTTAGGTTATAGAGAACTTAATCTGGTGGTGTGATCATAAAAGAGAAAGCTGGCTGGGCAGTGGTGGCGCACGCCTTTAATCCCAGCACTTGGGAGGCAGAGGCAGGCGGATTTCTGAGTTCGAGGCCAGCCTGGTCTACAGAGTGAGTTCCAGGACTACACAGAGAAACCCTGTCTTGAAAAAACCAAAACCAACACAGGGGCGGGGCGGGGCGGGGGGGGGGTTGGGCACGAGAGGGGAAGAAGAGAAAGCTGTGTAAGAATATGTTTCATGGGGTGTGGGGGAAGGGGGTGCCTCAGCAGGCCCATGCCAAGGCATCCCTTCCCCCTAAGGGACCAGACACACAGATGGTAAAGTATAGAATAGAGTTTATTCAGTTTATTCACTTCATGGGAAGTGAGTTAAAGGAGTAGTAGAGGCAGAGAAAGGCAGAGAGAAAAAGAGTGTAGAGAAGTAGAGGCCAGTCATGACCACATGAAGAGAGGGGGGAAAGGAAGGGGAAGAGGGAGGGGGAAGGGAAGAGCCCAAGAGGGCAAGAGGCCAGAGAGAGACAAGAGAGTAAGAGGATAAGAGAGAGAGGAGGGGCAAGCATCCCCTTTTTACAGTGGGCTAGACCAACCGGACTGTTGCCTGGTAACTGTGGGGTGGAGCTTAGAATCCTAACAACTGGAGTCAGAGACAAATCACTGGTGGGTACCGAGATGAATGCCTAGCATAAAACAGAGCTTCTTTCTGCGATAACATTTCCCACTGGCTCTAGACCATATGAATCTAATCATTGATCCACACTTTAGTAGGGGTAAAATTTGATATTTAACTAAGCCATTCAATCAAATCCCAGCCCTCATCTTGAGTAGTCCTTTTTGTAACTGTCTGATATTAGCAGGTATTTCTAATACTGAAGGAGCCTAGAGGTCAACCTGAAGTTTGGTATGCTAATAAGCACCATAAACAGCTATTGTTCCTCAGTCATAGGGAAAGTGGTTTCCTTAGAACCTAACATTCCAGACTTTTGTTAATGATAAGGGGAGATGTTGTTTCTTCTGTAACTGCTCCTCAGCTGAAATAGGATGTTGTTGTCAGGCCCAGCAAGGCTGGAATACTGGACAAAGGCTGGGAGAGGTCTGGGTACCTCTGGCTTGCTGTCCATGTTTCCTTGGCCCATCTGAGCTAGTGAAGTGCAGGTATCTTTAGAGCAGTCTGGAAGGCTGGTCCAAAGCTGGTGCTCAAGCTGGTAGGACATTTTCTCAGAAGCACCTGTTTTTACATGGACTTGAAGTTCAGGGCTTGCTAGTTTTGAAGGACCACCTGAGGCTGCTGTGTTTGGAGCAGTTTGCTTTAGTTGATTGGAAATCTGCTGGGATAAATATATAGACTAAGAACAAAAGTTTGAGAACTTGAAGTCTTACATTTGAAACTTTTAGGCCCATTATCCTGATAGTTGGGGGAGGGGAGGAGTTCCAAGACCAGGGAGAGAAATAGGGAGAGGGAGGAGGAGGGAGAAGGGGGAGGGGCAGGGAGGGGGAGGGACAGGGAGAGGGACAGGGACAGGGAAAGGAACAGGGACAGGGAGAATGAATAAGATCTCGATCTGTGAGATGTGAATCCAAATCATATGACTCCCTTGATGCCCTGAATTTTACATGAATGTTTTAGTTTGAAACAAAGATAAACTGTTTATAATCTGTACTAAAACCCACACTGTAGAAAAAAAACAGCTAACAGGTGTAAGATATCTGGAATAGACTCACAACTTCAAATCATAGCATAAGCTATGGCTTTAGGTTAAAAAAGCATGAACATTTTTCAATTTTCATATATGACTAGAAGACAACCCAAGGAAATGTAAAAGCTTGAGCTTGTGATTGAATAGTAAGTAGCGAGTGCTCTACCAGCTTACCAGAACTCCATTGGTGGCTTTTGTTATTGTTACTGGCTTTTGGTTTTGTGGTTGTTGTTGTTGTGGTTTTCTGTTACTAAATTGCCTCTTTCCACAAAAGAAGGATTATGAATGACCTGATATCGTCCAAAAGTGAAAGTGCAGCATCATCAACTTAGGCCAGAGACAATGAAATTAGAGCTCAAGGCCGCTGGAAAGTCCATGCCCAGAAATTGTGACCAGAAGCAGTTTGGGTGTTGCATCTCAACTCTCACAAGTTTGCTCACATTGTAGCTAGTTATACGCATCCCAGGGGAGTGCTTCAGTAACAATGTATCAGATTCCTGACGAAAGAAATACTTTAAAAATGAGTATTACAATGGAATTAAGATAATAAAATATTTAAAATGTATTATAATAATAGTAAGGATGTGCCATGATACTTACATATATTTTTATTCTTTGAGAATTACATGCTTGCATACAATGTAAAGGAGGATGACAGGAACTGAGAAAATACAGAGGCAGTCAAAACGAAGTCGTGCTAGGAGCAGCTACACAGCCAACAAATGAAATGGATTTTCTAAACTTAGAGGAAATTGTGTTACGACTTGTAAAAGTCGTTCTTTGGAGATGTTCTTGGAACCATCCAGTATTTCCACCAGAGGGCAGTAATGCTCTCTCCTAGCTCTTCCTGGATGATGCATACTCTCAGTAGGATGAGTAGTAAGGGTTGCCTAGTCTGTAGACAATAGGGTAACAGTAACCACAAGCTAACTTATCAGCATAACAACATTAACTATAAGGTAACTTACCAGCATTTAATAGACAGAGCTTAATGCTACAGATTGTTTTGTTGAATATTTGCAACTTTTAAAGTATAGAGTTGATAAGGTACCAAGGTCAATATGGGACACAGTGGGGAAACAAATGTACATGTCAAAGGCTTTTAAATTAAAAGTACAAATAGAATAACATAATTGTTAAAATATGTGGAATTCGGGGCCAGTGAAATGGTTCAGTGGGTAAAGGTGCTTGCTACCAATCTTGATAACCTGAATTTTGGTACCTGACTCTCACAAGTTGTCATTTGAGCTACACAATCATGCCATGGTGTGTGTGTGTGTGTGTGTGTAATGAAGGTGAACATAAACTTTCAGTTCATATCCCTCCCCCACATAAAAAAAGCAGTAATAGGGTGACATTTTGTCAGGAGCTCAAATGTCTAAATGATTTTGCCTCATGCAGCAGAACAGATCTCTTGTTTTGATCACACATATCTCTGATTCTGCTATTGCGGATTTGATTTATTGAAATCAGAAACTTCTGGGGGATCAGGGGTACATAAAGGTTATGAGCAGTCACACCCCATGGCAGGAAATTGAAATCAAATCTAGACAGAGATGACGCTGAACTGTGACACCCTGGTGTAGCTTGACTCACTTGGCTGGTAGGTCTGGGTAAGAGTTTTCCCTCAGAATGCTGTAGCAGGCTAGCTGTTTGGTCTTTTTATACATCTCAGTCACATGTGGATAAGTTACCACAGGAAGGGGCGGGAGAAATCTTGGAGTACTCCAAATGGTTTGTTTTTATTTACATAGATAAACTCTGTGTGAGAGTTTAATAAAGTTGTAAGAAGGACTCACTCTCAGCCATTCTGAAAACCCCTCCTCCAATGAAGTCATATGATAAGTTTTCTACAGAACAGGTTTGTCCTGTCATAATGGGATCATTCCCCAAATACATTATTGAAAGAATCGCACATGTTACCCTGGTGACCAATTCACTGTGTGAATAGGGTGTGAGACAGGGAGGTTGAGAATAGCATTCTAAGGCTGGAATGTTACATGTCTTAGTCAGGGTTTCTACTCCTGCACAAACATCATGACCAAGAAGCCAGTTGGGGAGGAAAGGGTTTATTAACTTATACTTCCACATTACTGGTCATCACTAAAGGAAGTCAGGACTGGAATTCAAAGAGGTCAGGAACTTGGAGGCAGGAGACAATGCAAAGGCCATGGAGGGGTTACTTACTGGATTGTTTCTCCTGGTGCTTGCAGCTTGCTTTTTTATAGAGCCCAGGACCCAGTATTTATATATATTCATATATATGTATCTATACATATATATGAATATGTGTATGTATACATGTGTATTTCTTATATTTATATTTCTTATAGTGCTTTTGGATGGTACCACCCACAAGGGTCCCTCCCCCCTTGATCAATAATTGAGAAAATGCCTTACAGCTGGATCTCATGGAGGCATTTCCCCAACTGAAGCTCTTTCCTCTGTGATAACTCTAGCCTGTGTCAAGTTGACCCCCAAAACCAGTCAGTACACTAAGGAAGGCAGATCTCAGAGCTCATTCTAGCTTTCTAGTTTCCATTGTAAAGTGCCCACCTGCAAACTGGCCATACTGTTGTGGGCACCTCTTTAGTCATCAACGTTAATACAACACCAGCACACATGGGAATGCATGCGGTTCCTAGCTGCAGTGATTTCTCAGTGAAACCATTTGATATGGAAATCATAATAGTAATCTGTCTCAGTCTTTCTATCACCCCCTTTCTCTTTTTTTTACCATTTTCTGTCTGTCTTGCGGTCATCCATGTCCCCAGTGTCAGATGACTCAATCTGGACATCACGCTTACCCCTGTTTCCCAGCTCTTAATATCATTCCTTCAAGTCAAATTCAAATTTGTCTCTTTACTGTTTTTCTTCTCCTGATCAGGAAGGAAGTGCCCGATACTGTTTCTTTTGGCTCAGGGAACCAGTAACTGAGGACAGAATTAATGGAATATTTCACATACACCGTCAGGACAGAAGGCAAATGTAAGGAACGTGGGATTAAGTGTTGGAAGGAAAATAAGATTCATAGCTAGAGGACATTTGCATTATGCGCCAAGTCCGTCTCGACAAGAATCGACTGTTACACACAGTAACAGACTGTTATGTTTGACGATTAGTGATATGTATTCTCTGTCAGCAAAACGAGCAGATTCAAGCCAAATTAAAGTATAAAAGCAGGTTTATTGGGTGTGTAGCTCTTGGGAAAGTTCATCAGCCATACAGGAGGGGGTCAGTAAAGTTGCCATGCAGACGGAGACAGAGGGAAGAGGGAGAGAAACGGAAAAGCATGCACAGAGAGAAGAAAGATGCAGAGAGACAGACAGACAGACAGACAGACAGAAGACAGACAGACAGAGACACAGAGACAGAGAGAGACAGACACACACACACAGAGACAGAGAGACAGACAGAGGAGAAAACCAAAATAGCTGGATTTGTATAGCTAGGTGAGAGAAAGCCCAGTCCCTACGTTGTTAAGTTCAGCATAGAGGGGTGGAGTATGTCCTCTGTGCCCTGTGACAGGTAGGGACTGAGGGATGCTGGGAGAACCTGCAGGCCAGGCCCACTTTGGTATGTTAGATATGCACCTCAGCGGCTTGTCCTGGGCTTAGAGACAACTGGTTCCTTGGCCCACCCCACTCCGGCCAGAACCCATCCACAGTGAAGAGCTACATGTTAGTGTCCTTATCACAAATGTTAAGAGTTCTCCAATAGCTTCCTGTCTAGACCTTATGGGGGAGAGAGATTATCACAGAAGCCTCTACATCTCCCATTCTCAACTGTGAGTCTGTAGTTATTCATATGACAGCAAATGAAGCTTCCTTGCAGTTTATAGTCAACGGTAGCACAAATCAAGGACTTCCACATGCTTTCTGGCTACAGCATAGGTCACAGCTGTCTGTAGTTTCGTTGTCTAGTTTCGCTGTCTGTGGTTTCACCATTCTCTTCCATGCATCTGGCTCTGTTCCGTCATCTTTTCTTCCAGTTTCTTGACCCCCCCCCCCCCATTGAAAGCACCTTTCCATGGACCTGCCTTTCTCTAGTTTTTCCAGGGACACTGTAGCCTCTGCAAACTCCTCTGCTGCTGCCACTTTGCCTTCCCTCGGAGCCTCCGTGGGTCTCTCAGGCTCCTCTGACCTTCTCTGAGGGGTGGGTGCCTCAGGTTTTCATCCTGGGTAGCGATGACTTGTTCCTGGATCTGGTTTGGCAGCACAGCCTCTTCCATCTGTTCCATTTAGTGTTGGGTGTGTGTATATGACTTCGGAATTGACCATTTGATATTGGATAATTAATTAGGAGGTCTCCTTCCTGGGAAAGACTAGTTCTCTGTCTCTTAACAATCATTAGTTGGTTGTAGTTCTTTGTCTTGGGGTGGAGCCCATGATATTGACCCCTTCCTGGTTAGCATGTCTATGGGTATTTGTCATTGTTTATGGCTTATTTAGGCAACCATATTGTTGAGATGTTATAGGTATAGCATCCCTGTTATTTTTAGACACAGTCCTAGCAGACTTACTGGTCATCTGATTTTTACAGCCTATCTCCTGCCTATTCTGTGATGTTCGCTGAGCCTTATGTTCTGGAGTTGTAGTGTAGATATATCTGGCAGTGGTTGCTTTCTGCTGAAAATGGAGGTTTCTTTAGTGATAAGTGAGAGCTACACTTATCTGGGGGTACAAACATAAATATTTAGAATGTATCCAGGAGTTCAGCTTGTTGAGGCCTGCCCCCTAGCACAGCTGTAGCCATTTTGTTCCATGTCTGCCAGCTATTTCATATCGTTGCTGTAATATGCCTGCCAGTCACTGATGCAGAAAACTAACCTGACTCAGAGCAGGGTCAGGCTGACCACACCCTGTTATGTTCTTTATGTTCTGAGGTTTGCTAATCTTAAGACATTCCACACCTATAAGCTTCACACAGGACCCGTCCAATCAAAGGTCAATATGAAATGTTATGTCTAAAATGGCTTTAGTCAGGGCTGACCACCATGCAGTACTTTCAGCACCTGCATAAGAGCTCATTGTGGTTTTTGAAGTTTTGGCCTTTATAAGCGGACAGAAAGATGTTCTGGGTTGCAACTTCAGTCCCAAGTTCTGAGCTACAGCCATGATCTATCAGTCTTTAGGTCTGATGGGGATGGGTGTTCATGTGGTTTGTGGGGCAACACTTGAACCCCAACAATTATGATCTAGTAAAGTGGTAGCAGTATGTTCTGCTCTAAGATCCATACCCTCTCTAAGCCTGAGCAGCTGTCCAGGTTCTTAGTATCAAGTATGCTTTCTCTCCCATTGAACAGGCATAAAGTCCAAGTAGACAGCGGTTGATTAGTGCCAATACATGAGCACCATGCCTGCATGTGTAGGCGTGTCTTGTCATACTGGTTACTGTTGTGGTTCACAGGCATCATCTAAGACCTCAGGAGCTTTCAGGTCAGATCCAGCTCAAATTTTCCAAGTCCTGTGTATGAAGAATGTGGCCTCTTCAGCAAAAGTGATTAGCCTTCTGCCTCTGGGAGGTAAACAAGGGCAAACAAGGCTATTATTATAGCCTACATACTGCTTTGGGAGTCTCTTGGAGAACCTGACCAAGAACTTGAAAGATTTCTCATACCTGGTACTGAGGCTTCTGATGAACCGTCTATGACTCTTGGTGGATTGTCAGCATTGTCAGCTGAAGTGTCATGACTTCATTTATGTGATATATATATCACATAATATACATATCACATTACATATCTATCACTTCTCTATCATCTGTCTGTCTATCATCTATCATCTATCAATGCATGTATATCTATGCATGTTTATCTTATCTGTCTATCATCTATCATCTATCTATCAATGCATGTATATCTATGTGTGTATGTATATATGTATGTATGTATGTATCTATCTATCGTGAATGTAATTCTTTGAAGGTTTTCAAACATCCTGGGTATTATTTGTGCTTCCTTCCTCCCTCTCCTTCTGTATTTTCTTCCCTTCACCCTCCCCAGTAAAGTGCCCCTTCCTCCTCCATTAAAGCATTGAGATTTCATAGCTGAGTGTCTGTCTCTTCCTTCTTCTGCTGCTTTTGTTTACAACTGACTTCTCCTAATTACTATAAAAGCCTCAGTCAAACTCTGCCCTGGCTAATTATCAGCATTTCTGAATTCGGATGTAGAGAGGCTAATACTAAGTATGCAAGTTTCCTTCTAACATCAAAGCACATTTGAAGTAATATGACTGTGGCCTGGGGCTATGTGATAGGTCACTAGGTGGTCTTAGTTGTAACACATCCTAAATTACAGGCTTACATATAAGTTAATCATTTTGGTCCAATGCCTTGACTCTGTCTGACACAGCTTTGGTCTCACTCCTGTGTCACTGCATTCCTTCTGCTCATCTGTACTCTCTTAATTGCTTTAGTGTATGTGTTAGTGCAGTTGTCTGTTATCTCTCCCGAAAGCCTTATCTATATGATTTTCATAGCTTAATTCTTTTCATACTTTTAAAAAAGGATGACCGAATAAATGCTTAATGACACGCATATTTCTAGGCTCAGAATACACACCAATCTCAAGCTCATTATTTTTAATAAGCCCTGTAATTTGTATATTAAGTTCAAAGTATATGCATGTTTAGGATCACATGCTTGCCATGATGCATAAGAGATAACACATGCTTGGGTGAGCATCTTACTCCTCTCAGATCATCAGTATTTTCAGGTTTTCTTGGGCATCTTCCCACAGTCACTAGATACTTTCTTTCCCATGCTAGAATAATCATTTGAAAACTCACTCAGCTGGATGTTAGAAAAAATCATTTAGATTTTAATTGGATGTTCAGCAGCTCTGTGAGATTTTGCTATAAAGACCTTGAAATCAGCCACTAAATGAAAAAGAGGGATAACTTCTCTGAATGTTATTTTCAATTCTCAGTACAGCAGAAATACAAACTGCAGGAATTAAAAAAAATGTCAGAAGAGAAAGTTTATAAAGTGAAGTCCTTAAAATGGGCTGAAAGTAACCCTGTGATAGCCTGCGCTGGTTCAGTGCTGTGAATCTAGGCCTCAAGACATTGGAGGATGGAGTCACAGAAGCCCAGTCCTGTGAGCAGGCATTTACTATGTACTACTGAATTTCTCACACAGCAAGTATGAGGTACCTCCCCAAATGTACACATTGTGACCCCACTTGGGAGAGGAGGGGAGGGAATTCACATATGACTTTGTAGAGGGACAGAGGTCTCCAGTACTGATAAAGTAGAGAGAAGATTGCTGAGCAAAATCAAGGGAGAGCGTCAAATGCTTGGGAACATGCAAAACCATTTGTTGTACTTGGCGTACAATGTGAGAAGTGGAAGAAGGTCCTGGGTGGAAGCAGAAAGAAGGTGGGGTGTTGCAGGATAGTTGATCATACTGTGAGCCCCAAGATTATGAACTAGAAAAACCCAGTAGTGTGACTCAACCCTAGCACACACCTTTCACCCAAGAACTTTCTGTTTATTGACAACAAGTAGTTATGGTGTGGCGCAGCCTGAGTACACACCTTTAATCCAAGATCTAAATAAAGTCAACTCTACGTCAGGAGGCAAAAAAAAAGTGTCCAGATGAGAGAGAGTGAACATATGAAAACCCAGGAGAGAGAAAAGAAGGTCTTTGACTTGAAGAGCATTTAAGACAGAATGAAAAAGGAGCAGGAGCTTTTCCCCTTCTGGGACATCTGAGGTGTAGGAAGGTCAGCTGGGTGCTTTCTCTGCCTCTCTGAGCTAGCAGGTTTTTACCCCAGCATTTGGCTCCTGAGTCTTTGTTAGTAAAATCTAACAGTTGGGATTTTTGTCTGTAAAGCAACAGTGTGGTGAGTTCACAGTGGTATTACTGAGATGAGCTTATCCTTTAGGAAGCAGGAGGCTGAATAAAACATGAGGCATGACTTAGGAAACCCACAGTCAGTGCTGGGTAGAAGATGCCAAGCAGGATGGGGAGAAGAGCAAGGATGGAACATCACCGGGAGGTATTAAAAAAAGTAGAAACTCAGCTATGAGCTTTAAAGCTGTGATCTTAGGGAGACAACTGGTCTACTAGCTAAGGCCATCAAGGCAGAGACCAGTGGGTGAGCAATGGTGGTTTCATTAGAAGAGATAAACACAGATATTCTTGTATAAACTCTGTCCTTTGCCAGGTCAATTCCTTGTGACCAAGGCAACACGATGGCCAATGAATGCATCTCTTTTCTTTATAATTTACTTAGTTTGTAGTATTGTGCTATTAGCAACAGAAAACAGACTGAGGTGATGTCTACTCTCTCTGTGCTATGAAACAGTGTGGCTGTGGGCTTTTGTAGGGGGTAGAGTCTCTTCAGCTTATCAGAATTTTGATGGTCTACTGAACATGTCCAAGGGGACACCTATTGATGGAATAAGTTTATGGTTTTTCTTTTTGCCTTCAGTGGATTTATATCTGCAGCCCAATTAAGTTCTTGTTTAATTTCTGAGCTGACATGTACTGGTTCAAAATTTTAGAAGTTTCACAAATGTTCAAAGCAATGGCAGTTTTCTTCCTTTATCCTTTGGCTCAAAGCACATTTTCCTGTCTAGATGGGTGAGCATCCGTCTTAAGGCTTAAGTGAAACACTTTGTGAAATTAACATTGATTGCTGTCATAGCCTGTGTTTTATTTACATTTTCTTTAGTTGATTTTATCCTACTTTTTTTCCTTTTTTGATTTTAATACAGATTTCCATCCCAGAATTCTATTTGACAACATTGGCTTTAAAATACAGAAGGCAGATTTTCTTCTAGAAAGAAAACAACAATTTTTTTTTCTCTCTACATTGCATTTGGCACATAAGGAGAATTCTAATATGAATTAAAAGCTATCTCAAAATCAGCATGTAATTTTCATTTTCTGAAGAAATAAATAAAAACTGGGAAAGTATGGCTCAAAGGCATTATTTTGTAATTACAGAAAAATAACTATCAGCAGTCTTTTTGAAAAAGAATTTTGTTCTTTAAGCAGATAAGAAACTAACAAAAAAGCCCATTGAATTTTATCTTCAAATGTCTTGAGGTAAATGGGAGCTATTTTTGTTATCAAAATTTCTATTTCTGGTATTTTTCCTAAGGAAACAACAGATAGTCAGAAACTCTTAACATTAACTATTCGCTGATTTCATGTTAGAATTTTAAGAATCAGAGATAGGGATTAGGATTGATTAGAATTAATTTCTCTCTTTATAAGAAAAAGAGAGGCAGGGAGGGAGGGAAGAAAAGGGAGAAGAAATAGACTAAGACCGTGTTTTGTTCCTTCCTTTGTAGATGTTATGTAGCTCTGAGGGTTTTTCTGGCATCTTATAGATTGGTTATGAAAGCAGAAATGTTCCCTCAATGTTGATAACACTGAGGAGCAGTTTGAAGAGGATGGATAAACCACAAGTGAGTTGTAGCTTGGTGCTAACATGTTTAATGGTTTGTAGCTTGAAGGGTCTTAGAGATCCATGAACCACTTCATGGGCTTTAATTCTGCTGGCCACTTACTCTCTTCTTACTAGCTCTAATATGGGCACAGGTAAAGCCTCTCACCAGACCCAGCATCAAAATTCAAGACTGATTGACTAGCACAGGTATTAAATATAGCCTCTGTGCACATCCTTGAATTTTTGGAGAATTACCATTGTAGGCTTGTAGGTTTTCAAAGCCTACTTTAAAACTTGGACCTAAAAGCTTTAACCTTCCATTTAGCCCACCACCTACCAGAGGTAGTGGAAAGGAAAAATTAATAGGGAAAAGGAGGATGTAGATCTGTTTAGAAATAGTTCTTTGTGGGAGATTCCAAACTGCGTTGTTAGGGCTATCAACAGTTCAGGTCACATGAATCAGCACTGATATCTTGATCCACTCATAAACCCAATTCATGAATTACTAACAGCAGTTAGATACAGAAGAAACTGAGAGGCTCTGTCAATTAGCCTGAGTTGGCAGAAGTGGCAAGAAGTTGCCAGAACACCACCAGAAGTTCTATGGTGTATTTCTCTCTATTAAGTCATGACAAACGATGATCATAAAAGAGTGGCAAGGCGAACCGATACCACACATCATCAGTGAAAACCTCAGCAAAGCCCAACAAAGACCAGCAAAGAGTGACAAGGTGAACCAATGCCACACAGTGCCATACACTGTCTGTTGGGTTATATTTATACCCTTTTTAAGTATCACATGTTCTTTCAAGCATCCACTTTAGCAAAACATCACATGTCCTTTTCCCAGGAAGCTTCCAGAAAACACCATGTATCTGTTCTCAGCAACCATCCATCCACATGTCTGCCTCAGCAAAAGCATCCTCTCATAAGACAGTTTCCAGGAAAGCATCACATGTCACAAGTGAGTCTCCAAAGAAACTGGAAATTTCCACTTCACACCATGGTTAAGATAATGGGCAATAAATATAGTTATCAGTCTTAACAAACCAAGTAATATCAATTGAAAGCTGCATCAGGTTTACTATACAGCAAGCCTAGATTTTACTTAATGGAGAAACTGATGAAGCTAATATAAAATATAGAGCTTATAAAATTAACACTCTGTAAACAGCTACTCCCACTTGGGTCCAAGCAGAGATACAGTCTTAAGGAGGCTCTGGGGTCTCCAATAATCAGGGTGATGATTTGGATTTCACCCTGTGCTTGGAGAACACCTGTGCTTCTCACTTGGAGATTTATAAACTCCCTGCATTGTGAAAAGAACTTGGGATTTATTCATTAAAAAAAAAAAAAAAAGGTAATGGTATGGTCTATTCCATTTCTAGTAACAAACTCCCAGAAGTTAAGAAGTTGTCTTTGTTTCTTTACACTGAAGCACAAAGAAAGTCTCTGCTTTTGGCAAATGTGAATGGTCAATTGGAAGCCAAACTCAGAGAATGCTTTCTTTCTCTCTCTCTCTCTCTCTCTCTCTCTCTCTCTCTCTCTCTCTCTCTCTCTCTCTCTCTCTCTCTCTCTCTGTGTGTGTGTGTGTGTGTGTGTATGTGTGTGTGTGCGTGTTTTGAGATAGGGTTTCTCTGTATAGCCCTGGATGTCCTGGAACTCACTCTGTAGAGCAGGCTGGCCTCCAACTCAGAAATCTGCCTGCCCCTGCCTCCCAAGTGCTTAGAATTAAAGGCATGGGCCACCACTGCCAAGCAAAGGAAATGTTCAGGGCATAGATAGGCCACCAAGTTATTCCTCAGCTAATAATCATTTTAACCTTTTAAAATATTTGAGGATTTGATCTTCATATATTTGAAATTTATGCACCTAAAAGATTATTAATTTAAATAATAACTGAAAGGGCTTGATTTTTCAACCCTACTTTTAATAAGGGTTCTCAAATTTTTTGACCGCCCTTCTAGCCCACCATCCAAATGTAGGAAAGAAAAGATGGTAAATAGGACAAGGGGATGTGGACCTGTTTAGAAGTAGTTCAGTAGTGTCAGGATACCAAACATGAATTAGCAGCAGTGGCAAGATCTAGTAGAAACTGGCAGGCCTCTGCCGAATGGGCACTAATTAGCAGGAGCAATCAGGACCAGCCAGAATGCCAGGAAAAGTTCTCTGCTGTGCCTCTCAACAAACTGAAGATTAGTAAAGATGAAGACACTGGACAAAAATCACTGCTCTCTCCAAACATCACGTGTCCTCCCATGGGTCTAGCCTCAGCAAAATACCACGTGAGTCTGTGTTAGCAAAACACCACATGAAACTTCACGTGTTCAGAAACTTCCACTTCAGGGATACAGATGTTTCAAAGGTGATAAAGAATTAAAGTGATTCATTCAATTTACTTGCAGATCATATTTTCCACACCACTGCTGTGTACATGTCAGAGGAAATGTCTTATTCTTTCTCCAGATATGCTAGAAGAGAAGGGTTGCTCTAACAGGCAACTTGATGCTTGATATTTTAGAACAAGCATGTTTTATAGCTGAAATGCTCCAAACTTCTTGAAATGTTCTTTGAAAGACTGCAATTCTCCTAAAACATTTTTTAATGTGTTTTAAAAATAGTCCAGTGAGATGGCTGTATAGGTAAAGGCACTTGCTACCAACCTGAGTTCTGTCCCCAGATATCACATGGTGGGAAAAGAGAACAAATTCCTGCAAGTTGCCCTCTAACACCCATATGTATATTATGGTAGGTGCATACCTCCTCTGAAAATAAAATAAAAATAAATAAATGTCACAAAAATTAAAGGCAATACATGAAATTTAATTTTGCAATTATAATAGAAATAGTCACAAGATATTCTGACAGTAGTATAATGAAGAATACACAATTGTTGGTAGATGAATTAAAATTCAAATCCAGGATACAGAAGATGATATGGTGAGTGGGGAGGTATTAAATGGGATTACTGAATATTATAAAATGTATCTTTCCAAATAAATCTCTATGTTAAATATGATCAGATTTCTCATAAGACTATTGAAGTTCACAGGGAAGAATAAAGATTCATGCATAAACAACTTTATTTGGAAAAGGGAATATAGACGTTTTCCCTTTTGGATTGTCCTGTTTTCCCTGATAATATTTTGTACACTCTACATGTTTCTTTGTACATATATATAAATAGCAAAATTTAGCACTGTGCTTTGGTTTGAAACAAATAGCATCTTAGATTTGTAAAGAATATTTTAAGGAAGTAACTTCACTAGAGACTTTCTAGTATGATTTGCAACAGACATTACAGGAAGGAGAAAGTACTGCCTTGCTATTTCTTACCTGATTTGAGCATCAACTCCCATGAGCTACAGAGGCAGAACTATGTTAACCCCAAGAGTCTGAGTGTGTGGTGTCCTCATCACTTAGATCAGCAAATGAAGCCTTCTGTTTAAACGGAGGTCTCTTCAAATCATTGTTTAACTTTTCCATTTCATTGAGCACTGGCAAACTTGGCTCTCTCGTGTGTATGTGAATTGTCACAGTTGTGATTTGCTAACAAGGGCTAAGGCAAGCTAGAAAGTTCACTGAATAAGTTCCCCGGAGCATCGAGTTCTCACTTAATTTAATTAAGTACTTAATTAATCAAGCTGCTAATGGCAGTTTCTTTCTTTCTTTCTTTTTTAATAAAACACTGTACAACTGTTAGGATTTAAATCAGGCTAGGAAACAGTTTGCCTTTAAAAAAACAAAAAAACCAAAAACCCTGAAACTTTCGTCTGGAGTAATGAGTACACCTTCTACAGGTGTTTATCTTCAAAGCTTCTGAACAAAGGCCTTTGAAATAGAAAAGCTTTTTCTTTCCTTTCTGCTCTTGAGATTGAGGCTTATGTAGACTGACAATTTTATTGATTCTATTTCTAACCAAAGGTTGTGCAGGAAACCGAAAGCAAAAGCTATTTTCCCACTGCAAAGCATTCCTTCTTGTCATTTCTTATCAAAAATCAGACTTTTGTGTTAATTAGTATATCGAAAATATGATTTTAAGGGCTACATCTCAGTTTGAAAACTTGTCATGTGTTTCACAGTCTGATTTTTACACACACACACACACACACACACACACACACACACACACACACATGAACATTTTACCTATGTTGCCTGAAAGTATAGAAAGGTGATATTAATGAGAAAGTAATGGCTCTTCCTCTCACATATCAACTATAGCTGTCTTATATTTGTGTATTTGAGGATGTCACTTGATTTTTGGACTAGAATAATCAAGAAGAGAAGCAAATGTCCCACAAACGCTGCAAAGGGAACCCTTGTTTGTTGTGTTGGATCTGTGTGGCAGGACCCATAAAGAGCTATGGATTTTCCTTTATTGCCAAATCCTGGCATAACTTATATAACCAAATATTCTTCTCCAAAGATATTAATATAATTTCACATGCAAAAAAATCAACCATCCATTCATCCAACCCACCCACCAAAACCAAAACCAACTAACCCACCAAAACCAAGCCAAACCAAACCAAGCCAAACCAAACCAAACCAAACCAAACCAAACCAAACCAAACCAAACCAAACCAAAAAAATCCTTTGACAAACAATCTGCCTTTTCTGTAAGTTCCTGTACTCTGGTGATCTAACTCAGCCTACAAAGATGGAGAAAACCCTCTAATTCCCTTCCCGAGACACTATATTATTTGAGATGCTGATGACCACAGAATAATTCTCCTTTTATACATCTATTCTTTCCTTTGAATGTATCAAGCAAATAGAAATTAATGATGAAAATATGCAAATATAATGAAAAATCTTAAGCTTATCCTTAGAACAGAAATAAGTTAATATGTCCACAAATAATTGTTCCATGATCATATAAATATTTATGAAAAATTTCAGTTCATTGCAGGAAACCTAAGATCTTCATGTGGTAAGCCTACTTCTATAAGTCATTCATTAATTTGATTAAAAATTATACCTTAAAATAGACACAGTATCATAAAGATTATAAGTATGTTACTTAATTTAAATAAATCATATAGACTTTCAAAAGTTCTTTTAAAGTGTTGGTGAGTTGGTTCACTTGGCCCCATGTCAAGGCCTAAAGTTCCTGGAGCTCAGATGGTGTGAGGGGAGAACAAACTCCCATGGCTGTTTCTCAGTCTCTACAAGCACACCATGGCCCCAAACCAAATAAATGTAAAAAAAATTAATTCCATTTGCTAACACATGAAAATGTATTCTAATGCAGTTAAATTTTAATAAAACATGTGCTATGAATAAATTAGTGTTTCTGACCATTTTCTACACTGTCACAGTGAGCAGAAATTATATCTAAGATTTTCTTGTTTCTAAAATTTTTCTCATTTTGCCTGAATTTTAAGTATTCTATCTCATCTATCAAGACAAGTCTGTTATATGTCATGTAAGACTCTGGGTATCATGAATATGCAATAACTTGAAAAGCTTTTAAATGTTTAAGAAGTCCTTAATGGAAATAGTGCCTTTGTCATTATTCCTGGGTCTATGTAATTAAAAGTAGCTCCAATCAAGTGACTTCTCTTTACATACACTGTTCACATGGTTCACACGTTCACACATACTTCTTTTTTTTTTTTTTTTATTTTCAGAGCCAAGGGAGCATTTTTATTTTTTATTAGATATATTCTTTATTTACATTTCAAATTATTTCCCCGTTCTTAGATCCCCCTCCCTGAAAGTCCCATAAGACCTCTTCCCTCCCCCTGTTCCCCAATCAACCCCTCCTGCTTCCCTGTCCTGGTACTCCCCTACACTGCTGCATTCAGCCTTTCCAGGACCAGGGTCCTCTCCTTCATTCTTCTTGGACATCATTTGATATGTGAATTGTGTCTTGGGTATTCCAAGCTTCTGGGCTAATACCCACTTATTAGTGAGTGCATACCCTGAGTGTTCTTTTGTGATTGGGTTACCTCACTTAGGATGAAATTTTCCAGTTCTACCCATTTGCCTAAAAATTTCATGAATTCATTGTTCACACATACTTCTTAAAGGCATACTTTAGAATGGGAAGTCTGTAGCAAACATATGAGAGCCCTGGGTGGATCTATGACATGTGACGAACAAGTCTACTTGCTTTGTTGGTAGTGGTGCACATCTGGAAATTCACATGTATGTGCATGCTGTGCTGATGGACTAGAGAGAGCTTGTTCATGGCATCATGTTTCAGAGAGATTAAAATTCACATCACATGTTTCAGCCAAAGTTTCAGTGTTACCAAGGTTCCTCAAAAAAAAAAATCATTTTTTTGGTGAGGGAGGGTTCACAATTTCTGTCTGACATTTGACTCTTTGGTGCACAGACTTGATTGCTAGAAGGGATCACTAGATAGCAAGTTGGTTCTCTCATTGTAAAATTCCCCATTAATTCCTATGTGACAGTTTTCCTACCTATTGGAAATCAGTACCCTGTAGGCTATTTCATTAGGAGTGGTAACGTGGTGACTGTTACAGTCTTTTCAGGCTGCTATAGTAAAGTAGCTTAGCATGAATAGTTTATAAACAATAAAATATTATCACACAATCCTGGAGACTAAAAAGCCCATGACAAATGTTCCCACAGTCAGTTTCTCGTTTGGTCTGTTCTCAGGGATGATGCTTTCTATATGTCTTTATGTCTTAAAGTACAGACTCACTCCCTAAGGTCTCCTTTAGCAGGCAATAATCCAAATAATATGGGCACAGCTTTCCAAACCTCATCTTCTTCCCGAATCCCTTTCTATTAATATTACAGTGGTCTAAGTTTTTTTTTTTAATTGAGTATCTTCATTTACATGGCTAATGGTAAAACCTTTCCCAATTTTCCCCCCTCCCAAAAGCCCCCTCCCCAAAGATTCCCAACCCCTCCTTCCACCCCCTGCCTCCATGTATATGCTCCTCTTCCCGACACCCCCCCCCCCCGTCTGTTTCCCTTTGTTGTGGCCTCTATTGAGCCTTTACCTGACCAAAGACCACTCCTCCCACTGATACACAAAAAGGCATTCCTCTGCCACATTTTTGCTGGAACCATGTGTACCATTTGGTTGATGGTTCAGTCCCTGGGAGTCTTGGGGTGTCTGGGTCTCTGAAGTCATTGTTCTACCCATGGAGCTGTAAAACCCTTCAACTCCTCCAGACCACCCTCCAGATCCTATGTTGGGGACCCCAAGCCCAGTCCAATAGTTAGTTGCTAGTTTCTGCCTCTGTATTTATAGGGCTCTAGCAGGGCCCCTCTGGAGACAGCCATGGCATGCTCCTGTTGGTACTTCTTGTCTAGTGTTGGTGTTTGTTGACTGTTTATAGGATGAATCCCCAGGTAGGGCAGTCTCTGGGTGGCCTTTACTTCAGTCTCTGCTCCACACATTGCCTCCCTTATTGCTCCTGTGAGTATTATGTTCCTTTTCTCAGAGGAACCATAGCACCCTCACTTAAGTCCTCCTTCTTCATGAGCTTCCTGTGTTGGGTGAATTGTAAATTATTTTGAGCTTTTGGACTAGGATCCGCTTATTAGTGGGTGCATACCATGTGCATCCTTTTGTGACTGGGTTACCTCTCTCAGGATGACACTTTCTAGTTCCATCCATTTGCCTAAGAATTTCATGAATTCATTGTTTTTAATAGCTGAATAGTACTCCATTGTGTATATATACCACAGTGTCCGTATCCATTCCTCTTTTGAGGGACATCTGGGTTCTTTCCAGCTTCTGGCTATTATAAATAAGGGAGGTGTAAACATAGTGGAGCATGTGTCCTTATTACATGTAGTAGCACCTTTTGGGTATATGCCCAGGAGTGATATAGCTGGGTCCACAGATAGTACTATGTCTAATTTTCTGAGGATTCACCAAACTGATTTCCAGAGTAGTTTTACCAGCTTGCAATCCCACCAACAGTGGAGAAGTGTTCCTCTTTCCCCACATCCTCTCCAGCATCTGCTGTCCCCTGAGTTTTTAATCTTAGCCATTCTGACTGGTGTAAGGTGGAATTTCAGTGTTGTTTTGATTTGCATTTCCCTGATAACTAAGGATGCTGAACATTTCTTTAGGTGCTTTAGAACCATTTGAGTTTCCTCAGTTGAGAATTCCCTGTTTAGTTCTGTATCCCATTTTTTAATAGGGTTATTTGATTCTCTGGAGACTAACTTCTTGAGTTTTTTGTATACGTTGGATATTAGCCCTCTATCGGATGTAGGGTTAGTAAAGATCTTTTCCCAATTTGTTGGTTGTCATTTTGTTCTATTGACTATGTCCTTTGCCTTACAGAAGCTTTGCAGTTTTACGAGGTCCCATTTGTCAATTCTTGTTCTTAGAGCATAAGCCATTGGTGTTCTGTTCAGAAACTTTCCCCCTGTGCCCATGCGTTCAAGGTTTGTCCCCACTTTCTCCTCTATAAGCTTAGTGTGTCTGATTTTATGTATAGATCTTTGATCCACTTGGACTTCAGCTTTGTACAAGGAGATAAAAATGGGTTGATTAGCATTTTTCTGCATGCAGACCACCCGTTGATTCAGCACCATTTGTTAAAACTGCTCTTTTTTTCCACTGGACGTTTTTAGATCCTTTGTCAAATATAAAGTGACTGTATGTGTGTGGGTTCTTTTCTGGGTCTTCAATTCTATTTCATTGATCTTCCTGCCTGTCTGCATACCAATACCAAACAGTTTTTATCACTATCGCTCTGTAGTAGAGTTTGAGGTCAGGGATGGTGATTCCCCCAGAATATCTTTTCTTGTGGAGAATAGTTTTTGCTATCCTAGGTTTTTTGTTATTCCAGATGAATTTGAGAATTGCTCTTTCTAGATCTATGAAGAATTTATTTGAAATTTTGATGGGGATTGCATTGAATCTGTGGATTGTTTTGGGCAAGATGACCATTTTTACTATATTGATCCTGCCAATCCATGAACATGGGAGATCTTTCCATCTTCTGAGACTTTCTTCGATTTCTTTCTTCAGGGGCTTAAATTTCTTGTCATATAGACCCTTCATTTGCTTTGTCAGGGTCACACCTAGGTATGAAATATTATTTGGGACTATTGTGAAGGGTGTCATTTCCCTAATTTCTTTCTCATCTTGTTTATACTTTGAGTAGAGGAAGGCTACTGATTTGCTTGAGTTAATTTTATATCCAGCCACTTTGCTGAAGTTGTTTATCAGCTTTAGGAGTTCTCTGGTGAAAGTCATGGGGTTGCTGAAGTATACTATCATATCATCTGCAAATAGTGATAGTTTGACTTCTTCCTTTCCAATTTGTATACCCTTGACTGCTTTTTGCTGCCTGATTGCTCTGTCTAGGACTTCAAGTACTATACTGAATAGATAGGGAGAGAGTGGGCAGCCTTGTCTGGTCCCTGATTTTAGTGGGATTGCCTCAAGTTTCTCTCCATTTAGTTTGATGTTAGCCACCAGTTTGCAGTATATTGCTTTCACTATGTTTAGGTATGGGCCTTGGATTCCTGATCTCTCCAAGACTTTTATCATAAAGGGATACTGAATTTTGTCAAAAGCCTTTTCAGCATCTAATGAAATGACCATGTGTTTTTTTTCCTTTAGTTTGTTTGTGTAGTGAATTATATTGATGGATTTCCATATATTGAACCATCCTGGCATCCCTGGGATGAAGCCTACCTGATCGTGGTGAATTATAGTTCTGATGCATTCTTGGATTCGCTTGGCCAGGATTTTGTTCAGTATTTTTGCATCAATGTTCATGAGGGAGATTGGTCTGAAGTTCTTTTTCCTTGTTTGGTGTTTGTTTGGTTTAGGTATAAGCGTGATTGTGGCTTTATAGAATGAGTTGGGTAGTGTTCCTTAAGTTTCTGTTTCGTGGAAAAGTTTGAAGAGTATCGGTATAAACTCTTCTTTGAAGATCTGATAGAATTCCCTGCTAAACATATCTGGTCCTGGGCTTTTTTTTTGAAGGGAGACTATTAATGACTGCTTCTATTTCCTCAGGGCTTATGGGACTATTTAGATGGTTTATCTGATCCTGTTTTAACATTGGCACCTGGTATGTATCTAGAATGTTATCCATTTCATCCAGGTTTTCAAGCTTTGTTGAGTATAAACTCTTATAGTAGGATCTGATGATTTCTTTGAATTTCCAGTTTCTGTTGTTATGTCTCCCTTTTCATTTCTGATTTTATTAATTTGGATACTGTCTCCGTGCCTCCTGGTTAGTCTGGCTAAGGGTTTATCTATCTTGTTGATTTTTTCAAAGAACCAGCTCCTTGTTTTGTTGATTCTTTGTATAATACTTTTTGTTTCTGCTTGGTTGATTTTGGCTCTAAGTTTGATTATTTCCTGCCATCTACTCCTCTTGTGGGCATTTGCTTCCTTTTGTTCTAGAGCCTTCCAGTGCACTGTCAAGCTGTTAGTGTAAGCTCTCTCCATTCTCATTTTGGAGGCACATAGAGCTATGAGTTTTCCTCTTAGCACTGCTTTCATAGTGTCCCATAAATTTTGGTATGATATGTTTTCATTTTCATTGAATTCTAAAAAGTCTTTAATTTCTTTATTTCTTCCTTGACCAAGCTATCATTGAGAAGAGCATTGTTCAAAGTCCATGTGTTTGTGTGTTTTCCATTGCTTTTGTTTGAGCTTAAGACCACCCTTAGGCCGTGGTGATCTGATAAAATACATGGAATAATTTCAATATTTCTATATCTGTTGAGGCCTGTTTTGTGACCAAGTATATGGTCAATTTTGGAGAAGGTGCTGAGAAGAAGGTATATTCTTTTGCTTTAGGGTAGAATGTTCTATAAATATCTGTTAGATCCAGTTGGTCCATAACATCAGTTAGTTTCACTATATCTCTGTTTAGTTTCTGGTTCCGTGATTTGTCCATTTTTGACAGTGGGGTGTTGAAGTCTCCCACTATTATTGTGTGTGGTGCAATGTGTGCTTTGAGCTTTAGTAAAGTTTCTTTTATGAATGTGGGTGCCCTTGTGTTCAGAGCATAGATGTTCAGAATTGAGTGTTCATCTTGGTAGACTTTTCCTTTGACCAGTATGAAGTGTCCCTCCTTATCTCTTTTGACAACTTTTGGTTGAAAGTCAATTTTATCCGATATAAGAATATCCACTCCAGCTTGTTTCTTGGGACCATTTGCTTGGAAAATTGTTTTCCATCCTTTGACTCTCAAATAGTGCCTGTCTTTGTCACTGAGATGGGTTTCTTGTATGCAGCAAAACATTGGGTCCTGTTTACTATCCAGTCCTTTAGTCTATGTCTTTTTATAGGGGAATTGAGACCATTGATATTAAGAGTTATGAAGGAAAAGTGATTTTTGCTTACTGTTATCTTCTTAGTTAAAGGTGGCATTCTGGTTGTGTAGTTATCTTCTATTGGGTTTGATGAAAGATTACCTTATTGATTTTTCTACAGTGTGGTTCACTGTCTTGTGTTGGTATTTTCTACCCAATATCCTTTACAGAACTGGATTTGTGGAAAGATACTGGATTTTTGTAAATTTGCTTTTGTCATGGAATGTCTTGTTTTCCCCATATATGGTAATTGAAAGTTTTTCTGGGTATAGTAGTCTGGGCTGACATTTATGTTCTCTTAGGGTCTGTATGATATCTGCCCAGGCTCTTCTGGCTTTCATAGTCTCTGGTGAGAAGTCTGGTGTAATTCTGATAGGTCTGCCTTTATGTGTTACTTGACCTTTTTCTCTCACTGCTTTTAATATTCTTTTTTTGTTTAGTGCATTTGGTGTTTTGATTATTAAATGATGGGAGTAATTTCTGCTCTGGTCCCATCTCTTTGGAGTTCTGTAGGCTTCCTTTATGATCACGGGTATCTCTTTCTTTAGGTTAGGGAAGTTTTCTTCTATAATTTTGTTGAAGATATTTATTGAGCCATTAAGATGTAAATCCTCACTTTCTTCTATTCCTATAATCCTTAGGTTTGTTCTTCTCATTGTGTCCTGGAGTTCCTGGACATTTTGGGTTACAAGCTTTTTGCTTTTTGCATTTTGCATTTTCTTTGACTGTTGAGTCAATTATTTCTATGGAATCTTCAGCATCTGAGATTCTTTCTTCTATCTCTTGTATTCTGTTGTTGATGCTTGCACCTATGACTCCTGAATTCTTTCCTAGGTTTTCTATTTTCAGAGATGTCTCACTTTGTGATTTCTTTGTTGATTCTATTTCCAGGTTTAGATTCTGGATAGTTTTGTTCAGTTCCTTCACTTGTTTGTTTGCTTTTTCCTGAAATTCTTTAAGGAATTTTTGTGTTTCCTCTTTAAAGGCCTCTACCTGTTGATCCATGTTCTCCTGTGTTTCTTTTAGGAATTTTTGTGATTCCTTTTTAAGGGTTTCTGCATGTTGACCCATGTTCTCCCATAATTCCCTATGGGATTTTTGTATTGCCTCTTTCAACCTGTTGACCAATATTCTCCCGTATTTCACTGAGAGATTCATTTCATTAGATGCTGAAAAAGCATTTGATAAAATTCAGCATCCTTTCATGCTAAAAGTCTTGGAAAGAACAGGAATTCAAGGCCCATACCTAAACATAGTTAAAGCAATATACAGCAAACCGGTAGTCAACATCAAACTAAAAGGAGAGAAACTTGAAGCAATCCCACTAAAATCAGGGACTAGACAAGACTGTCCTCCCTCTCCATATCTTTTCAATATAGTGCTTGAAGTTCTAGCTAGAGCAATTAGACAACACAAAGAGGTCAAAGGGATACAAATTGGAAAGGAAGAAGTCAAATTATCACTATTTGCAGATGACATGATAGTCTACTTAAGTGACCCAAAAACCTCCACCAGAGAACTCCTACAGCTGATAAACAACTTCAGCAAAGTGGCGTTGCCTTCCTATACTCAAATGATAAGCAAGCTGAGAAAGAAGTTAGAGAAATGACACCCTTCACAATAGCCACAAATAATATAAAGTATCTTGGTGTGACTCTAACCAAACAAGTGAAAGATCTATATGACAAGAACTTCAGGTCTCTGAAGAAGGAAATCGAAGAAGACCTCAGAAAGTGGAAAAATCTTCCATGCTCTTGGATTGGCAGGATTAATATAGTTAAAATGGCCATCTTGCCAAAAGCGATCTACAGATTCAACGCAATCCCAGTTCTTCACAGAGTTAGAAAAAGCAATTCTCAAATTCATCTGGAATAGCAAAAAACCCAGGATAGATAAAACTATTCTCAACAGTAAAAGAACTTCTGGGGGAATCAGTATCCCAGACCTCAAGCAATACTACAGAGCATAATAGTGTTAAAAACTGCATGGTATTGGCACAGTGACAGGCAAGTGGACGAATGGAATAGAATTGAGGACCCAGAAATGAATCCACACACCTATGGTCACTTGATCTTCGACAAAGGAGCCAAAAACATCCAGTGGAAAAAAGATAGCCTTTTCAACAAATGCTGCTGGTTCAACTGGAGGTCAGCATGCAGAAGAATGGAAATTGATCTATTCTTTTTTTGTTTGTTTTGTTTTTATTTTATTTTATTCAATATATTTTTATTTACATTTCAAATGATTTCCCCTTTTCTGGTCCCACACTCCCCGAAAGTCACATAAACCCCCTTCCCTCCCCATGTTCTCCCACCCACCCCTTCCCACTTCCCTGTTCTGGTTTTGCCCTATATTGCTACACTGAGTCTTTCCAGAACCAGGGTCCACTCCTCCGTTCTTCTTGTACCTCATTTGATGTGTGGATTATGTTTTGGGTATTCCAATTTTCCAAGCTAATATCCACTTATTAGTGAGTGTATACCATGATTGCTCTTTTGAGACTGGGTTACCTCACTTAGTATGATGTTCTCCAGCTCCATCCATTTGCCTAAGAATTTCATGAATTCATTGTTTCTAATGGCTGAATAGTACTCCATTGTGTATATATACCACATTTTTTGCATCCATTCTTCTGTTGAGGGATACCTGGGTTCTTTCCAGCTTCTGGCTATTATAAACAGGGCTGCTATGAACATAGTGGAGCATATATCCTCATTAGATGCTGGGGAATCCTCTGGGTATATGCCCAGGAGTGGTATAGCAGGATCTTTCAGAAGTGATGTGTCCAGTTTTCTGAGGAACCGCCAGACTGATTTCCAGAGTGGTTGTACCAATTTGCAACCCCACCAGCAGTGGAGGAGTGTTCCTCTTTCTCCACATCCTCGGCAACACCTGCTGTCTCCTGAGTTTTTAATCTTAGCCATTCTGACTGGTGTAAAGTGAAATCTCAGGGTTCTTATCTCCTTGTACTAAACTCAACTCCAAGTGGATCAAGGATGTATGTAAAACCAGACACACTGAAGCCAATAGAAAAGAAACTGGGGAAACCCCTTGAGGACATGGGCACAGGGGGAAAGTTCCTGAACAGAACTCCAATAGCTTATGCTCTAAGATCAAGAATTGACAAATGGGACTACATAAAATTACAAAGTTTCTGTAAGGCAAAGGACACTGTCATAAGGACAAAACGGCAACCAACAAATTGGGAAAGGATCTTCACCAACCCTACATCCAACAGAGGGCTAATATCCAATATATACAAAGAATTCAAGAAGTTAGACCCCAGGGAACCAAATAACCCTATTAAAAATGGGGTACAGATCTAAACAAAGAATTTTCACCTGAAGAAATTCGGATGTCTGAGAAGCACCTTAAGGAATACTCAACATCATTAGTCCTTAGGGAAATACAAATCAAAACAACCCTGAGATTTCACCTCACACCAGTCAGAATGGCTAAGGTTAAAAACTCAGGAGACAGTAGGTGTTGGCGAGGATGTGGAGAAAGAGGAACACTCCTCCACTGCTGGTGGGGCTGTAAGATGGTACAACCACTTTGGAAATCAGTCTGGCGGTTCCTCAGAAAACTGGACATGTCACTTCTGGAGGACCCTGCTATACTTCTCCTAGGCATATACCCAAAGGATTCCCCAGCATGCAATAAAGACTAATGCTCCATTATGTTCATAGCAGCCTTATTTATAATAGCCAGAAGCTGGAAAGAACCCAGATGTCCCTCAATGGAGGAATGGATACAGAAAATGTGGTATATTTACAAAATGGAATACTACTCAGCAATTAAAAACAATGAATTCATGAAAATTTTAGGCAAATGGTTGCATCTGGAAAATATCATCCTAAGTGAAGTAACCCAATCACAAAAGAATACACATGGAATGCAATCTCTAATAAGTGGATATTAATTAGTCCAGAAGCTCTGAATACCCAAGGCACAATTAGCATATCAAATGACTCCCATGAAGAAGTAAGGAGAGGGTCCTGATCCTGGAAAGGCTTGATCTAGCGTTGGAGGGGAGTATCAGGACAGAGAAAAAGGAGAGAGGTGATTGGAGAATGGGTGGAGAGAAGAAGGTTTATGGGACATATGGGGAGGGGGGAACTGGGAAAGGGGAAATTACTTGGAATGTAAACAAAGAATATAGAAAATAATATATAATAAAAAAAGAGTTTTTTGTGTTCCCTCTTTAAGGGCTTCTACCTTTTGATCTATATTCTTTTGTCTTTCTTTAAGGGATTTTTGTGCTTCTACCTGTTGACCCATGTTCTCTTGTATTTCTTTAAGGGAATTGTTTATGTATTTCTTGAAGTCCTCCATTTGTGATATGAGATGTGATTTTAAATCTAGTTCTTGCTTTTCTGATGTGATGGAATATGGATTTGCTGTTGCGGGAGAGCTGGGTTCTGATGGTGCCATGTTGCCTTGGTTTCTTGTGGTAATGATCTTGCATTTGCCTTCGGCCATCTCGTTATCTCTGGTGTTAGCTGGTCTTGCTGACACTATCTTCTCTATCCTGCAGGCCTATGTTTCTGTACTCCTGGGATTCTCTTTCTATCCAATGCCCTGCAAACAGCTAATACCCTGCTCCTATTGGTTCTCTAGAGAGTATCAGGAAGTGGTGTCCTCTCCATGCCAGATGTGGCTCAGGTCTCCATGGTCTAAGTTTTAATGTGTGAACTGGGCAGAAGGGCAATCATTCAAATCATAGCAGGATCTAATTTGATAACTTATTATGCATTTACTAGCTAGCCTCTTTCTATTCAATTCAGTAATCTTGTAATCTGTCTGCAAGAAGTCAATATCTAGTCTACCATCATTAGACTTTAGTGACCTGATGCACTAAGATAGTTGTCTTGACTACTTGAAACTCACACATATCAGGCAATCTGCTAGTCAGTCATTTGCCTTTCAGCTATTTGAACACTACACCTGTAGCTGCTGGTAATCATTTCAAGTGGCCGCAATAAGGTGTAACGCCTGTTGCAATTACCTAGACATGAAATGACCCACATTCTCTATTTACTTTTTGCCTTTAGTCCAGAGTCAGTGATTTTCCTGTGGTGTTCTCTCACTGAAGGAGATTTGTAGTCATAAAGCACAGTCAGGGTGCAAGGGACACGTGAATGAAGGGAATCTCCTGGAAAGGATCGAATCTTCCTTTCACTGCAAGGCTAAGTCACTGACTGGAGGGAGCTTCACTGCTTGTGGAGACTGGGATATTGTAAGTCCAGAGTCAAATTACCTTGGGTCATCTTCTCTGTAAGTCAGAAAATATTATGAAACTTTGTGCCTATCAGGTAAATACTTTGGAGTGTACAAACTCCTAGCTCCCACCAGCCAAAAGATTGAGATGTCACCAGATAGCATCTGAACAGAGACTGAAACAGATTTCTCCATGTTTTAACTCACCTGTCTCTTGTTTCTACCAATGTATTTGAAAAATGTCTTGATTTATGACTTCCTTGTTCTGTTACTATAAAAATTCCATCAAACCATTGGAATGTAGAATGTATATCTCTTAGATCCATATTCCCAAGCTGTGGTCACTCATTTTTGACTTAAGAATAAACTATGTCTTGTCTCCTTAGAGGTGAGACTTGTAGTTTTGTGTTGCTGATACAAGCTTATTTTTATAGAGTTTTCATTTCTATTATTTTCTATTTTATGACAGAGCTAGAAATTATGGTTGTGTATAACAACAAATGATTAATTATTATTTTATGTTAGTCTTTCCAAATTAAGATTATAGGTTTTTTAAGATTAAAAAATATAAACCTTTTTCTTATGATAATATACTTGCTTAAAACATATTCAATACAGTTAAATACAGTTATTTACTTGCTTCATGTTGTATTTATAGATTCAAAATTAAGATGCCAATATTCATAGCAATAAAATCACTGGATCTAGATTCAGATTTCTTTGGAGTTTGCCCTTTGATTAAATACCATTAAAGAGATGTGGCCAAGTAATTGCTTTAAAACTCTTTGAAGTAATTACTATTTTCATTGTGTTCATATAACAATGACATAGTAAAAGAAACTCATTCCAATATTCATTTAATTAACAGCTATTGGTTTTTAATATTTCATTGAATTAATTGATTTTTCTTAATAAAATGAAAGTAATGATTTCAACATAATAACTATAGGAGATATAGAAACTATTGCCTCTAGAAAACTTTGAGGGCTCTCTCTGTCCCTGAATGTGTAACAGTTTTTGTTAGTTTTGGAGAGAACATTTTACAAAATGTGGAAGGGATTCTTCTTCACCCCTATTGTCCTGGGTGTGCCCTGCCTGAAACATAAATGAACATGTCTGTGTCTTTCTACAGTGTCAGAATTTATTGGATAACAATAAGTTCTCAAGATTTAGCCCTTTCTCTTTTTTTATTCAATATATTCTTTTTTGTTGTTTGTTTTTTTTATTCGATATAATTTATTTACATTTCAAATGATTTCCCCTTTTCTAGCCCCCCCCACTCCCCGAAAATCCCGCAAGCCCCCTTCTCTTCCCCTGTCCTCCCACACACCCCTTCCCACTTCCCCGTTCTGGTTTTGCTGAATACTGTTTCACTGAGTCTTTCCAGAACCAGGGGCCACTCCTCCTTTCTTCTTGTACCTCATTTGATGTGTGGATTATGTTTTGGGTATTCCAGTTTTCTAGGTTAATATCCACTTATTAGTGAGTGCATACCATGATTCACCTTTTGAGTCTGGGTTACCTCACTTAGTATGATATTCTCTAGCTCCATCCGTTTGCCTAAGAATTTCATGAATTCATTGTTTCTAATGGCTGAATAGTACTCCATTGTGTAGATATACCACATTTTTTGCATCCACTCTTCTGTTGAGGGATACCTGGGTTCTTTCCAGCATCTGGCAATTATAAATAGGGCTGCTATGAACATAGTAGAACATGTATCCTTATTACATGGTGGGGAGTCTTCTGGGTATATGCCCAGGAGTGGTATAGCAGGATCTTCTGGAAGTGAGGTGCCCAGTTTTCGGAGGAACCACCAGACTGATTTCCAGAGTGGTTGTACCAATATGCAACCTCACCAGCAGTGGAGGAGTGTTCCTCTTTCTCCACACTCTCTCCAACACCTGCTGTCTCCTGAATTTTTAATCTTAGCCATTCTGACTGGTGTAAGATGAAATCTTAGGGTTGTTTTGATTTGCATTTCCCTAATGACTAATGAAGTTGAGCATTTTTTAAGATGCTTCTCCGCCATCCGAAGTTCTTCAGGTGAGAATTCTTTGTTTAACTCTGTACCCCATTTTTTAATAGGGTTGTTTGGTTTTCTGGAGTCTAACTTCTTGAGTTCTTTATATATATTGGATATTAGCCCTCTATCTGATGTAGGATTGGTGAAGATCTTTTCCCAATTTGTTGGTTGCCGATTTGTCCTCTTGATGGTGTCCTTTGCCTTACAGAAACTTTGTAATTTTATGAGGTCCCATTTGTCAATTCTTGCTCTTAGAGCATACGCTATTGGTGTTCTGTTCAGAAACTTTCTCCCTGTACCGATGTCCTCAAGGGTCTTCCCCAGTTTCTTTTCTATTAGCTTCAGAGTGTCTGGCTTTATGTGGAGGTCCTTGATCCATTTGGATTTGAGCTTAGTACAAGGAGACAAGGATGGATCAATTCTCATTCTTCTGCATGCTGACCTCCAGTTGAACCAGCACCATTTGTTGAAAAGGCTATCTTTTCTCCATTGGATGTTTTCAGCCTCTTTGTCAAGGATCAAGTGGCCATAGGTGTCTGGGTTCATTTCTGGATCTTCAATCCTGTTCCATTGATCCTCCTGCCTGTCACTGTACCAATACCATGCAGTTTTTAACACTATTGCTCTGTAGTATTGCTTGAGGTCAGGGATACTGATTCCCCCAGATTTTCTTTTGTTGCTGAGAATAGTTTTAGCTATCCTGGGTTTTTTGTTGTTCCAGATGAATTTGATAATTGCTCTTTCTAACTCTGTGAAGAATTGAGTTGGGATTTTGATGGGTATTGCATTGAATCTGTATAGTGCTTTAGGCAAAATGGCCATTTTAACTATATTGATTCTACCGATCTATGAGCATGGGAGGTTTTCCCATTTTTTGAGGTCTTCTTCCATTTCCTTCTTCAGAGTCTTGAAGTTCCTGTCATACAGATCTTTCACATGTTTGGTAAGAGTCACCCCAAGATACTTTATACTGTTTGTGGCTATTGTGAAGGGGGTCATTTCCCTAATTTCTTTCTCAGCCTGCTTATCCTTTGAGTATAGGAAGGCCACTGATTTGCTTGAGTTGATTTTATAACCTGCCACTTTGCTGAAGTTGTTTATCAGCTGTAGGAGCTCTCTAGTGGAGTTCTTTGGGTCACTTAGGTAGACGATCATGTCGTCTGCAAATAATGATAGTTTGACTTCTTCCTTTCCAATTTGTATCCCTTTGACCTCCTTATGTTGTCGAATTGCCCGAGCTAGTACATCAAGTACAATATTGAAAAGATAAGGAGAAAGGGGGCAGCCTTGTCTGGTCCCTGATTTCAGTGGGATTGCTTCAAGTTTCTCTCCATTTAGTTTGATGCTGGCTACCGGTTTGCTGTATATTGCTTTTACTATGTTTAGGTATGGGCCTTGAATTCCTGTTCTCTCCAAGACTTTAAGCATGAAGGGATGCTGAATTTTGTCAAATGCTTTTTTAGCATCCAATGAAATGACCATGTGGTTTTGTTCTTTGAGTTTGTTTATGTAGTGGATTGTATTGATGGATTTCCGTATATTGAACCAACCCTGCATTCCCGGGATAAAGCCTACTTGATCATGGTGGATGATCGTTTTGATGTGTTCTTGGATTCGGTTGGCAAGAATTTTATTGAGTATTTTTGCATCGATGTTCATAAGGGAAATTGGTCTGAAGTTCTCTTTCTTTGTTGGATCTTTTTGTGGCTTTGGTATCAGCGTAATTGTGGCTTCGTAGAAGGAATTGGGTAGTGTTCCTTCTGTTTCTATTTTGTGGAATAGTTTGAAGAGTATTGGTGTTAACTCTTCTTTGAAGGTCTGGTAGAATTCTGCACTGAAGCCATCTGGTCCTGTGCTTTTTTTGGTTGGAAAACTTTCTATGACTCCTTCTATTTTTTTAGGCATTATGGGACTGTTTAGATGGTCTAGTTGGTCCTGATTTAATTTTGGTATTTGGTATCTGTCAAGGAAATTGTCCATTTCCTCCAGATTCTCCAGTTGTGTTGAGTACAGGCTCTTGTAGTAGGATCTGATGATTTTTTGGATTTCCTCAGTTTCCGTTGTTATATCTCCCTTTTCATTTCTAAGTTTGTTAATTTGGATACTTTCTCTGTGCCCTTTGGTCAGTCTGGCTAAGGGTTTATCTATCTTGTTGATTTTCTCAAAGAACCACCTTCTGGTATTGTTGATTTTTTGTATGGTTCTCTTTGTTTCTACTTGATTGATTTCGGCCCTGAGTTTGATGATTTCCTGCCTTCTACTCCTCCTGGGCGAAATAGCTTCTTTTTGTTCTAGGGCTTTCAGGTGTGTCATTAAGCTGGTAATGTATGCTCTCTCCATTTTCTTTTTGGAGGCACTCAGGGCTATGAGTTTTCCTCTTAGCACTGCTTTCATTGTGTCCCATAGATTTGGGTATGTTGTGTTTTCATTTTCATTGTGTTCTAAAAAGTCTTTAATTTCTTTCTTTATTTCTTCCTTGACCAAGGTATCATTGAGTAGAGTATTGTTAAGTTTCCACGTGTATGTGGGTTTTCTGTTGTTTCTGTTGCTATTGAAGACCACTTTTACTCCATAGTGATCAGATAGGAGGCATGGGATTAGTTCTATCTTCTTATATTTGTTGAGGTCTGTCTTGTGACCAATTATATGGTCGATTTTGGAGAAGGTACCATGAGGTGCTGAGAAAAAGGTATATTCTTTTGTTTTAGGATAGAATGTTCTATATATATCTGTTAAATCTAATTGGTCCAAAGCTTCAATTAGTTTCATTGTGTCCCTGTTTAGTTTCTGTTTTCCTGATCAGTCGATTGAGGAAAGTACAGTGTTGAAGTCACCCACAATTATTGTGTTAGGTGCAATGTGTGCTTTTAGTTTTAATAAAGTTTCTTTTACGAAAGAGGGTGCCCTTGCATTTGGGGCATAGATGTTCAGGATTGACAGTTCTTCTTTGTGTATTTTTCCTTTGACCAGCAAGAAGTGTCCCTCACGGTCTCTTTTGATGACTTTGGGTTTAAAGTCAATTTTATCTGATATTAAAATGGCTACTCCAGCTTGTTTCCTGAGACCATTTGCTTGTAAAATTGTCTTCCAGCCTTTTACTCTAAGGTAGTGTTTGTCTTTGACCCTGAGGTGTGTTTCCTGTAAGCAGCAAAATGTAGGGTCCTGTTTACGTATCCATTCAGTTAGTCTGTGTCTTTTTATTGGGGCATTAAGTCCATTGATATTAAGAGATATTAAGGAATAGTGATTGTTACTTCCTATCATTGTTGTCGTTATTTTTTAAATTTGAATGCTTAACTTCTTTTGGGTTTGATGAAAGGTTACTATCTTGCTTTTTCCAGGGTGAAGTTTCCCTCCTTGTTTTGGTGTTGTCCTCCTATTATCCTTTTTAGGGCCGGGTTTGTGGATAGATATTGGTTAAACTTGGTTTTGTCATGAAATATCTTAGTTTCTCCATCTATGGTGATTGAGAGTTTTGCTGGATATAGTAGTTTTGGCTGGCATTTGTGTTCTCTTAGAGTCTGCATGAGATCTGCCCAGGACCTTCTAGCCTTCATAGTCTCAGGTGAAAAGTCTGCTGTGATTCTGATAGGTCTCCCTTTATATGTTACTTGGCCTTTTTCTCTTACTGCCTTTAGTATTCTTTCTTTGTTTAGAACATTTGGTGTTTTGATTATTATGTGACGGGAAGTATTTCTGTTCTGGTCCAGTCTGTTTGGAGTTCTGTAGGCTTCTTGTATATTCATGGGCATCTCTCTCTTTAGGTTAGGGAAGTTTTCTTCCATAATTTTATTGAAGATGTTTGCTGGCCCTTTAAGTTGTAAATCTTCACTCTCATCTATGCCTATAATCCTTAGGTTTGGTCTTCTCATTGTGTCCTGGATTTCCTGGATATTTTGGGTTACAAGCTTTTTGCATTTTGCATTTTCTTTAACTGTTGAGTCCATGGTTTCTATGGAATCTTCAGCATCTGAGATTCTTTCTTCTATCTCTTGTATTCTGTTGTTGATATTTGCATCTCTGTCCCCTTATTTCTTCCCAAGGCTTTCTATCTCCAATGTTGTCTCCCTTTGAGTTTTCTTAGTTGTTTCTACTTCTGATTTTAGATCCTGGATGATTTTGCTTAGCTCCTTCACTTGCATGTTTGTGTTTTCCTGTAATTCTTTAAGAGATTTTTGTGTTTCCTCTTTCATGACCTCAGCCTGTTGACCAAAGTTCTCCTGTATTTCTTTAAGAGATTTTTGTGTTTCGTCTTTCATGACCTCAACCTGTTGACCAAAGTTCTCCTGTATTTCTTTAAGTGTTTTTTGCATTTCCTCCTTGTTGGCTTTTGTATTCTCTTGGATTTCTTTCAATGATTTTTGTGTTTCCTTTGCAAGGGCTTCTAACTTTTGATCCATTTTCTCCTGAATTTCTTTAAGTATGTCCTTCATGTGTTCCTGTACCAGCATCATGACCAGTGATTTTAAATCCAAATCTTGTTTTACTGGTGTGATGGGGTATCCAGGACATGTTGGTAGAGGAGAATTGGGTTCAGATGTTGCCATATTGCCTTGATTTCTGTTAGTGACGTTCCTGCGTTTGCCTTTTGCCATCTAGTTCTCACTGGTGTTAGTTTGTCTTGTCAGTGCTGGACTCACCAGTGCAAGCTGCCCCTTCCCAGTTGGCCTCTGGTGCACAGCTTACCTCCTGCACTGCTTGTAGACAGGGTGCTGCTGCCCAGGCTGTTCAGATCCCAAAGCAGGCACCCGAAGGCTCCCGCTGGGGCCCGCTGGATTCACTGGAGCACACTGACTTCTCCCAGCTGGCCGTCCGGAAGCCCAGCTAGCCTCTTGCAGGACTTGGAGATGTGGTGCTGCTGCCCAGGCTGATCTGGATCTGGAAGCGGAGAGAGTAGGGCTGAGGGCTTCCGCCTGAGGCCTTGCCCCAGATTGTGTCTGTGGACCAGATGGAGCCTGTGTGCACCCCCAGGGAGTGCCGACAGTGTATGCTGCTGTGACCTCCCCTGTGTTCCACTCACTCCGCTGGGCAGCCGATCCGCCAACTGGGCTGGCGCACACAAGGTTAGCCTGGCCGCCCAGTCCCTGAGTCCAGGCAAAAGCCTGGGAGGCCAAGGTCCAAGCAAAGTTCCCCTAGGGCTATGACTGTTAATTGGGTCCGCCAGGTGACTAGGATGGTGGGCGTGTGCGCCCGCGCTCCCTGAAAGCGCTGGGAGAGTCTGCTGTGCTAATAACCTCCTGTGCGGGTTGACTCACAGATGGCCCACCAAGTCGCCCAGTTCTTGTGGTCAGTCCTGTGCCTTTTGGGGCCTAGACCCCCGCTTTGTTAGCCTCAGGCTATGCCTGTTACAGGTCTGCCCGCCAGAGCTCTCTGTCGTCCTGCAGGCAAAATGGCGGCATGCGCGCAGGCCTGGGCAAAAAACCTCCTGGCTGGGTTGGCACCCCGATGGCCCCCCGACCAGCCCAGGGCCTGGGTGCAGGCCAACGCCCGTCGGGCTCAGACCACCGCGGTGTTGGCCTCGGATTATGTTTGTGTACCTCAGTCTGTCCGATCCCTGGAGTCCGAAAACAAGATGGATGCACCTCTCCTGACTGGTGGGAGGCCGAGTTCTGAAGTGGCTTCTGTGCAGGAAAGGCGCTGCACAACTGCAGCTGCTTGCCGCCCGGCTGGTCAGTGAAGGTCAGTGGTCGTGGGCGCAGGGCCTAACTGGACCCTGTGTCGCCTTGGTTCCACTGCTGATGGCCCTTCAGCTGGACCAGCCACTGCTGCCAATATATTCTTTATTTATATTTCAAATGATTTTCCCTTTCCTGGATCCCCCTCCCCCAAAATCTCATAGCCCTCTTCCTTCCTCCTGCTCCCCAATCCATCCCTTCCCACTTCCCTGTCCTGGTACTCCCCTACACTGCTGCACTGAGCCTTTCCAGGACCAGGGACCACTCCTTCCTTCTTCTTGGACATCATTTGATATGTGAATTGTGTCTTGGGTATTCCAAGCTTCTAGGCTAATATCCACTTATCAGTGAGTGCATACCATGAGTGTTCTTTTGAGACTGGGTTACCTCACTTAGGATGATGTTCTCCAGTTCCATCCATTTGTCTAAGAATTTCATCAATTCATTGTTTCTAATGGCTGAATAGTACTCCATTGTGTATATATACCACATTTTCCGTATTTATTCCTCCATTGAGGGACATCTGGGATCTTTCATCTTTCCAGCTTCTGGCTAATATAAATAGGACTGCTATGAACATAGTGAGCATGTATCCTTATTACATGCTGGGAAACCCTCTGGGTATATGCCCAGGAGTGGTATAGTGGGGTTCTCTGGAAGTATCATTCCAAGTTTTCTGAGGAACTGCCAGACTGATTTCCAGAGTGTTAGCACCAGCTTGCAACCCCACCAAAGGTGGAGGAGTGTTCCTTGTTCTCCACATCCTCACCAGCACCAGTTTTCTACTGAGTTTTTGATCTTAGACATTCTGACTGGTGTGAGGTGAAATCTCAGGGTTGTTTTGATTTGCATTTCCCTGATGACTAAGGATGTTGAACATTACTTTAGGTGTTTCTCAGCCATTCGATATTCCTCAGGTGAAAATTCTTTGTTTAGCTCTGTACCCCATTTTTAAGGGGGTTATTTGGCTCTCTGGAGTCCTACCTTCTTGAGTTCTTTGTATATCTTGGATATAAGCCCTCTGTTGGATGTAGTGTAGGTAAAGATCATTTACCAATTTGTTTGTTGCCGTTTTGTCTTTTTGACAATGTCCTTTGCTTTATAGAAACTTTGTAATTTTATGAGGTTCCATTTGTAAATTCTTGATCTTAGCACATAAGTTATTGGTGTTCTGTTGAGGAAAGTTTCCCCTGTGCTCATGTCCTCAAGGGTCTTCCCCAGTTTCTTTTCTTTTAGTTTCAGTGTGTCTGGTTTTATGTGGAGGTCCTTGATCCACTTGGAGTTGAGCTTAGTACAAGGAGATAAGAATGGATCAATTTGCATTCTTTTGCATGTTGACCTCCAGTTGAGCCAGCACCATTTGTTGAAAATGCTATCTTTTCTCCACTGGATGGTTGTAGCTCCCTTGTCAAAGATCAAGTGACCATAATTCTGTGTGTTCATTTCCAAGTCTTCAATTCTATTCCATTCGTCCACTTGCCTGTCACTGTGCCAATACCATGCAGTTTTTAACACTATTGCTCTGTAGTATTGCTTGAGGTCTGGGATACTGATTCCTCCAGAAGATCTATTACTGTTGAGGATAGTTTTAGCTATCCTGTTTTGTTTTGTTTTGTTTTGTTTTTTTGCTATTCCAGATGAATTTGAGAATTGCTCTTTTTAAATCTATGAAGAATTGAGTTGGGATTTTGATGGGAATTGCATTGATTTTGGCAAGATTGCTTTTGGCAAGGTGGCCATTTTAACTGTATTAATCCTGCCAATCCAAGAGCATGGAAGATTATTCCGTATTCAGAGGTCTTCTTCGATTTTTTTCTTCAAAGACTTGAAGTTCCTGTCATACAGATCTTTCACTTGTTTGGTTGGAGTCACACCAAGATACTTTATGTTGTTTGTGGCTATTTTGATGGGTGTCATTTCCCTAATTTCTTTCTCAGACTGTTTATCCTTTGAGTATAGGAAGGCTACTGATTTGCTTGAGCTATTTTTATATCCAGCCATTTTGCTGAAGTTGTTTATCAGCTGTAGGAGTTCTCTGGTGGAGTTTTTGGGGTCACTTATGTATACTATCATATCATCTACAAATAGTGATAATCTGACTTCTTCCTTTCGAATTTGTATCCCTTTGACCTCCTTGTGTTGTCTAATTGCTCTGGATAGAACTTCAAGTACTATATTGAATAAATATGGAGAGAGAGGGCAGCCTTGTCTAGCTGCTGATTTTACTGGGATTGCTTCAAGTTTCTCTCCATTTAGTTTGATGTTGGCAATGGGTTTGCTGTATATTGCTTTTTATTATATTTAGGTATGGGCCTTGAATTCCTGTTCTTTCCAAGACCTTTAACATGAAAGGATGCTGAATTTTGTCAAATGCTTTTTCAGCATCTAATGAAATGACCATGTGGTTTTTCTTTGAGTTTGTTTATATAATGGATTACATTGATGGATTTCCGTATATTGAACCATCCCTGCATCCCTTGAATGAAGCCTACTTGATCATGGTGAATGATCGTTTTGATGTGTTCTCTGATTCAGTTGGCAAGAATTTTATTGAGTATTTTTGCATTGATATTCATAAGGGAAATTGGTCTAAGGTTCTTTTTTGTTGGATCTTTGTGTGGTTTTGGTATCAGCAAAATTGTGGCTTCATAGAATGAGTTGGGTAGTGTTCCTTCTGTTTCTATTTTGTGGAATAGTTTGAAGAGTATTGACATTAGGTCTCCTTTGAAGGTCTGATAGAATTCTGCACTAAAGCCATCTGATCCTGTGCTTTTTTTGGTTGGGAGACTGTCAATGACCACTTCTATTTCTTTAGGGGTTATGGGACTATTTAGATGGTCTATCTGATCCTGATTAAATTTTGGTAGTTGGTATATATCTAGGAAATTGTCCATTTCATCCAGATTTTCCAGTTGTATTGAGTATAGGATTTTGTAGTAGGATATGATATTTTTTTGTATTTACTCAGTTTCTGTTGTTATTTCACCCTTTTCATTTCTGATTTTGTTAATTTGGATACTGTCTCCGTGCACTCTGGTTAGTCTGGCTAAGGGTTTATCTATCTTGTGTTGATTTTCTCAAAGAACCAGCTCCTGCTTTTGTTGATTCCTTGTATAGTTCTTTTTGTTTCAACTTGGTTGATATCAGCCCTGAGTTTGATGATTTTCTGCCTTCTACTCCTCTTGGGTGTATTAGCTTCTTTTTGTTCTAAAGCTTTCAGGTGTTCTGTTAAACTGCTAGTGTATGCTTTCTCTAGCTTCTTTTTGTAGGCACTCAGAGCTATAAATTTGGGTATGTTGTACCTTCATTTTCATTAAATTCTAAAAAGTCTTTCATTTCTTTCCTTATTTCTTCCTTGACCAAGGCATCATTGAATAGAGCATTGTTCATCTTCCATGTGTATGTGGGCTTTTTGTTATTTTTGTTGCTATTGAAGAACACCCTTATTCCATAGTGAACTGATTGGAGGCATGAAATTACTTCGATCGTCTTATATCTGTTGAGGTCTGTTTTGTGACCAATTATATGGTTAATTTTGGAGAAGGTACCATGAGGTTCTGAGAAGAAGGTATATTCTTTTGATTTTGGATGAAATGTTCTATAGATATCTATTAAATCCATTTGGTCCAAAACTTCTGTTAGTTTCACTGTGACTCTGTTTAGTTTGTGTTTCTCTGATCTGTCAATTGAAGAGGGTAGGGTGTTTAAATCCCCCACAATTATTGTGTGGGGTGCAATGTGTGCTTTAAGCTTTAGTAAGGTTTCCTTTATGAATGCCGGTGCCCTTGTATTTGGGGCATAGATGTTCAAAATTAAGTGTTCTTCCTGGTAGATTTTTCCTTTGATGAGTATAAAGTGTCCTATATCTGTTTTGATGACTTCTGGTTGAAAGTCTATTTTATTGGATGTTAGAATTGCTACTCCAGCTTGTTTCCTGGGACTATTTGCTTGGAGAACTGTTTTCCAGCCTTTTAGGTAGTGTTTGTCTTTGACACTGAAATGCATTTCCTGTATGCAGCAAAATGTTGGGTCTTGCTTACGAATCCAGTCTGTTAGTCTATGTCTTTTTTTGGGGAATTGAATCCATTGATATTAAGAGATATTAAGGAATAATGATTGTTTCTTCCTGCTGTTTTTGATATAATTTTTATGTTTGTGTGGTTATATTCTTTTGGGTTTGTTGAAAGAAGATTACTTTCTTGCTTTTTCTTGTGTGTAGTTTCCCTTCTTTTGTTGGTGTTTTCCATTCCTTACCCTTTGAAAGGCTGGATTTGTAGAAAGATGCTGTGTAAATTTGTTTTTGTCATGAAAAACCTTGATTTCTCCATTTATGGTAATTGAGAAATTTGCTGGATATAGCAGTTTGGGTTGGCATTTGTGTTTCCTTAGGGTCTGCATGACATCTGCCCAGGCTCTTCTGGCTTTCATAGTTTCTGGTGAGGAGAATCCAGTGTAATTCTGATAGGTCTACATTTATATGTTACTTGAGCTTTTTCCCTTACTCCTTTAATATTCTTTCTTTGTTTAATTCACTTGGTGTTTTAATTATTATGTGATGGGATGAATTTCTTTTCTGGTCAAATCTATTTGGAGTTCTGTAGGTTTCTTGTATGTTCATGGGCATCTCTTTCTTTAGGTTAGGGAAGTTTTCTTCTATAATTTGTTGAAGATATTTACTGGCCCTTTAAGTTGGAAATCTTCACTGTCTTCTATGCCTATAATCCTTAGTCTTCTCATTTTGTCCTGGATTTCCTGGATATTTTGGGTCAGGAGCTTTTAGCATTTTTCATTTTCTTTGACTATTGTATCAATGCTTTCTATGGTATTTTCTGCATCTGAGATTCTCTTTCTCTCTTCTATCTCTTGTATTCTGTTGTTGATGCTTGGATCCATGACTCCTGATTTCTTTCCTAGGTTTTCTATGTCCTGAGTTGTCTCCTTTTGTTATTTCATTATTGTTTCTATCTCCTTCTTTACATCCTGGGTGACTTTGTTTAATTCCTTCACCTTTTTTGTTGTGTTTTCCCTTGGTTCTTCAAGGATTTCTCCCTGTTTACTTGTGTTCTCCAGTATTTCTTTAAGGGAGTTATTTATGTCCTTCTTGAAGCCCTCCATGATGCCCTCTATCAGCATCATGACCTGTAATTTTAAATCCAAATCTTGCTTTCCTGGTGTGTTGGCGTATCCAGGACTTGCCATTGTGGGAGAATTGGGTTCAGATGTTGCCCTGTTTCCTTGATTTCTGTTAGCAAAGTTCCCACATTTGCTTTTTGCTATCTTGTTATCTCTAGTATTAGTTGGGCCTGCTGTCACTGGCTGGAGCTTGCCCCTCCTGTGTGCCTGCAAGCTTATCTCAGCAACCCTGGGTGAGCTGCTTTCCTCTTGCACAAATTGCTGTGATGCTGCAGAGTTCTTGGGTGCAGATGGAGTCCTGTTGTGGTGTGTCCCAAGCGATCCTCTACTCTGGTGAAACCTGCCTACCAATCTGTTGCACAGTCACAGAAGCAAAGATGGCAGCTGAGACCCACTCTCTTGTAGTTGTGTTTGGGTATGTAGCTCTGTGGCCCCCTGATAAGCTCTGGATGCAGGCTGTGCTGGCTGTCTCCTCCTCGATGGCTGTGGGGTGTATTGATTTAGTTGTTTCAATGACAGCAATGTATCACAAAACCCATGTTCCTTAGTAGCCTGGCTGAGGTAACTACAAAAGTTCTTTCATCCAATCTTAACTATTCATATTAACCCCCACATTACACAGCACACAGGAGAGATTATCTATCTATCTATCTATCTATCTATCTATCTATCTATCTATCTATCTATCTATCTAATTGTAATCTATCTATTATCTGTCTATCTATCTATCTATCTATCTATCTATCTATCTATCATCTATCTATCTATTATCTATTGGGTACAGAATGAATAGAAGCTAAAGAGGCTGCCACTGAGTTCAAGAGATCTCAGAAGTGGGCTGAGAAAGAGCCTTACGGATAAAAGATGAACTGGACCAGTCCTGCTGCTGTAGCTGCTGGAGTCAGGGTTGAGAGCAAAGCTGCAGAATTTGTCTGAGAAGTTAAAGGCTGAGCCTGTGCTGAGCAGGAAGCACATCGGGAGCAGAAAACAATGGCTTAGGCCTGTATCCTGATGAAGGGACAGGGGTGTGAGTTAGGTAGGCAGTTGAGCAGGCTCTGTCAAGAGCAATGGATCAAACCATGCTGTGGAGTCTCCAGACCTTGACTCATATACCCGATATAAGATGATAGGCTGGTGTGGATCCAGACCACCACAACGATAGGTGTTTATCACTTTATGGGGTCCAGGGAAGGGACTTGCATCTGCTCCTTAGTCAGGTGTGCCCAGTGCTTGGGCCTGGTTTCTTTGATGTAATTTGAATATGACTATGTGGCCTCACTGTTTAAGTTCCCATCAATGAACCTCTAGGGGTCTCCCTTCCTAGTCCCAGGAATAACACATCTATCAGTTTGTGCCAGACAGTGCAGTTTTGAGGTTTACCCAGGGTAGCCATCCTTCTACCAAAAATGAGCTCAAAAACTTCTTGTAAAATGGAGTCTCCTAGGGCAGAGCATAGCCTAAAAATTATTTATACAATATAGAGTAACTTAAGAGTAGTGAGGGACCAGGAATTAGATGCTCCTCGCTAGGCAGACAGATTAGAAAAAGAGGCTCTGGGTAGATTAATGTTCCTTTGCACATAAACATTTAATATAGTTGATGCACTGATTGACTTTTTCCTGTCGTCCAGGGTAACTCATTTTTGTTTTGTTTGTTTGTTTGTTTGTTTGTTTATTTTCCCCTCCCAGAGAGGACCGTTTGGTGGGATTTTTCAAATCTCCTACTTGGGCTGGGGGCTCCTATGCCAAGAATAAATCAGGTTCTCTTCTTTGTTTGAACTAGTTAACCTCACGAACCAGCCCAAAACAGCTAGTTCTAAGTGAGAAAGGGAATCCATCCTACCCTTAAATCTGTAACACCTACCCTATTCTTAAATACAACAAACAAGGATTCTGGATCCAAGATCATCTCTCTCCATGGAGAGTCTATAGCTATGTGTGCTTTGTGCGCTCTCTCTCTCTCTCTCTCTCTCTCTCTCTCTCTCTCTCTCTCTGTGTGTGTGTGTGTGTCTGTGTGTGTCTGTGTCTGTGTGAGAGAGTACATGTCTGCTTTCGGTAAAACTTGTCTGAATGCTAAAAATCTTAGTTTTCCTGCCTTTTTATACTATTTATATTTTTAGAGAAAAACAATCTGTTTCTGAAACCATAGATGATGACCTCGTCATAATGGCATCTGTAGGGCAAAACCAGATCTCAATTCTTTTTTAAAAAGACTTCCTACTCTGTAATTTATTTAATCAGTCCTTTTATGAAGGGCAAATGTTTTAGTGAAGATCTTACAACATTATAGAAAATCCCTACAATTGGTATTTTTAGTTAAAGAGCAAAGGCATATGAGACTGTAGATACTATTGATTTTTTTATCAGTTATGTGATTTCATACTTCATCAGCACTGTACACATAAGAACACCCTTCTCCCAAATGATGTGTTTATCAGCTTGAGTGGGTGGTTCATGGATATCACTTAGGGGGGTATAATTTAGACATTTTAAAAATGATAGAACCAAAGAAAAATCAAAATGTTACTCACAAATGCTATTTCAATGCTGATTGTACCATGACTGTTCAAATTGTGGTTTGGAATTGAAGTGAATTACATCTGCATCCCAGTGTTTGATCCAATTTGTAGAAGCGAAAGCTCAGTAATGCATGAAATTGATTACATTCAAACAATGAGCTACCAAACATGAAGGGTGAGGAAAGAAAGCAGCAACAGCCTGGATCTTGGACTTTTCCAAACCTAGAAGCTACAAAAGAAAGCAGAAAGAGCCAGCGTCACAGAGAGCACATTGAAGGTCTTTCACTCCGTCCTTTAGAGCAGTGGCTCTCAACCCTTCTGTTGCTTTGATCTTTAGTACAGTTTCTCACGTTGTGATGACTCCCAGCCATAAAATATTTCAATGATACTTCATAGATAATTTTGCTACTGTTATGAATCATAATGTGAATGCCAGATATTCAACCCCAAAGGGGTTGCAAGCCATAGGTTGAGAACTGCTGCTCTAGAGGAACTGCCAAAGGCTCCTTCTGTGGTGGTGCTTTTGGAGGTCAGGAAACTCCTATCTTGTCGATACACAAAGGATATGATAGAAAAAAATGAAGGAAATATTTACATTGACTTTTGTGTTCATTTGGAAACATTTAGAAGATTATAATGGCTGTAAGCAGAGGATTGAAAGACAAGAAAGAACATTCATGCTGAGACCATAAAGAGTGATTTTAAAACTGTATTTCTGCCTTTCTAAGGGATAAATTTTTGCTTTGTTTCATTTCTTCTAGGATAATGGATTTATAGCACTATTTATGAGAAATACTGCTCTATTATCCATTCCCTTAGAAGATAGGAACCAATATTTATTAACCCCAAGTAAGGTACCAATGGCATACCAAAGCAATGAACTCACCCAAGTGCAACCTAAGTCTCTTCTACGCCAGTAGTTATTTAAAGCAACAGTCAAAAAGATATTCATATAAGCAAGTCATTTGTTGTCCAACATTGTCTAGGCTTTGTTATTTTACATAATATTTACCTATTATATCTATTTATATGTATATGCACGTGAGTGTTTGAGTACATGTGCACCTGCCCTGCATGTGTGAGTGTATGTGTAAATTGATAACAAGTATCATTCAACAATCACTGTATTGAAGCAGGGCCTCTTGCTGAGCTCAAAGCTTGAAAACTTCAGCTTTTCATCTCTCTTTATTTCCCAAGCACTGAAAGTACAGAGGCTACCATGAGCGTCTGGGGATCAAATATCTGGTTCTTATGATTGAGTGGGAAGGGCTTGACCTACAAAGCCATGTCCCCAGGACTCCTGCTTTTAAATTTTTTTTAAAAATTAATTGCCTTTCTCTTCATTTTTGTTTATTATTTAGAGCTTATTAGGATAGAGGTTGTATCCCTATAAGGTAAAGGAAATAGTTAACAGATATTCAGAACAGAGATGTAAACTCTGTGTTCTGGGATTTAATCAAAAAGAGAAGCTGCTGCAAAATTCATTTATGAGGTGAAAGGCCAAACCACTGTGGGGCAGGAAGCAGGGCAGTAGCAGGTCAGGTCCAGAGCCAGACAGGGGAAATAGGTGATGGGCAGACATTCAAGTTGGCTGTATCAGCAGCAGGGTACAGAGCTGAGTTGGGAGTCCTTGATTCTTAGTGTACATACCAGGTATCAGGGGTTAGGTTGGTATGAGGCCATGCCATCCCCAGTGTTAGGTGTCTGTCACTTTATGGGGTCCAGGTGAGGAACTTACACCTTCTCCCTAGTCTCTTGTACCTGAGGCATTCTTAGCCCTAGTTTTCCTGATAAAATTGTAATAAACCCACATGTTCCATATTTTCTATTCTTATTCCGAGGAATAAGTCTCTGATACATCTGTGATGCACAGGTGGGACCAGACGTATAGTGCAGTTTCTGGCTCCACCCACGGGCTTCTGTCACCTTCCTACCTCAGAATGGTCATTGAGGCTTTTTGTGGAATGGAGTCTCCTAGGAGAATGCACATCCCTAAATAGCAAGTAACTTAAGGGTACTGAAACTAGGCTGTGGGTGTTCCTTTCCTGGGACAGATAAAGACATGGCTGTTTGGGAAAGACAACAGACTGAAGTTCAGAGACTGAAAGTGGGAGGGGGAAGTTGACAGCTCTTGTTGGGATGGAAGGGAGCCCAGCATTGGGAGTTCACTGCCAGGCTTTGGGTTAAGTGCTTTGTTGTTTTTTTTCAACTCATTCAAATGTTTGTCTCCCATTGAGTCCTTTCCTCTCTACCATTTTTTTTTCATGAGAAAGGAAGCAGGTGTCTTAGGAATCCCAACCCTCCCCTCCCAAACTGCCTCTACTCAGTAGAGCACAATCTGATCTCTAGGACCACGGAAACTCTGGCCAGTGAGGACATCATCCCAACCACTTTCAAAGCACCAATCAGTGTTTCTAATCTTTTTGTGACTCTGCTCAGATGTATCTACAAAGACGAGTAAGAGATAAGCCTGAGGAGAAAAGGTGTGTTAAATATCTGGTTTCTTTGAAGGCTGGGGTAGTCAGATGGGGTCACTTTCTCTCCTCTAGAGGTTCCAGTACTTGCCTCTGTCTCCCTCCTTGGGATCATCAATAGAAATTGGCCTTCACTTTCTGTGGACTCCCTGCTACAATGCATCCTCAAGAGTTAAGATGAGTTTCATCCTAAGACGCTAAAGAAAAGGAGGCTGGTGTTTTATTGCAGCACTGTCTAATGTCATGGGAAATGGCTGATGGGAAATTTAATATAGCTGGATCTATTGTGTTGGAAACAGGGGAAAAGCCTACTGTGCCTTATGTTTAGGGCTTCATGTCTGTCTACCAGGAAGGAGTACTACACAAACCAAAAGAGGGAAACTCGTGATGGTATAGATGTCAAATTCTACTTTTCAAAGAAGAATCAGCAGACAATGGGAACCAGAAGAAGCACCCCTTACCTCCACAGAGCTCCATCCCACCTCTATATTTTCCTGTTCACCTCAGGACACCAGGAAGAAAGACATACTAGGAGTACGGACATACTAGGAGGGGAGATCCTGACCAACCATTCTCTACTATGCTCAGAGCTGTTCCCTTAGCAGGAATGTATAACTCCATGGGCACAATTCAAGTCTAAGTCTTTTTCTTAGTCACTCTGCTAACAATCCAAGAAACTCAGACAGTTCTTTTTTCACCCATCTAGATTTACCAATAACCCTGAGACCTTCACCTTAGCTTACCAACTGACATAGAAAGATCTTGGCCTAAGAATTTCATGAATTCATTGTTTCTAATGGCCGAATAGTACTCCATTGTGTAGATATACAACATTTTTTGCATCCACTCTTCTGTTGAGGGATATGGAGCTGGAGAACATCATACTAAGTGAGGTAACCCAGACTCAAAAGATGAATCATGGTATGCACTCACTAATAAGTGGATATTAACCTAGAAAACTGGAATACCCAAAACATAATCCACACATCAAATGAGGTACAAGAAGAATGGAGGAGTGGCCCCTTGTTCTGGAAAGACTCAGTGAAGTAGTATAGGGCAAAATCAGAACAGGGAAGTGGGAAGGGTTGGGTGGGAAAACAGGGGGAGGGAAGGGGACTGATGGGACTTTCTGGAAGTGGGGGTCCAGAAAAGGGGAAATCATTTGAAATGTAAATAAATATATCAATAAATTAAAAAAAGAAGCAATTGGCAGGAAATAAAGACATAAATATACAGGTGATAAACATAATAAAATTTTTGAGGAGGGGAAAAAAAAAAGAAAGATCTTGGCCATTGTGTCTAGGGCCTCCCTAGAGAACAGATCCCTTATCTGATGAAGAACAATCATTTTAAGGTAAGCATATTAATACCCAGCCAGTCCCTGACATCCTTAGAAAGCTCTAAAAAGGACTGATGGGACCTCCGATCTCTCAGGCTCGGATGTGGGACAGACACGACCTTCTCAGTGGTCATCAACTGAAATCTGGAGGAATATGCCAGGAAAAGAAGAGAGTAGAGAGAGGGCTCCAAATGATTGTGCTTGCCCTCGAAGATACCATTAGCTGACCTATCTATAAAGAGACTCTATAAATTTCAGAGATCAAAAGTCCAAGGCTAGACCTGCTTTTGATTTACTCCCTGCTAAATCTCATTTGTAAAGACTCAAGGGCCTGGCATAGAGGATGTATTATCTACCCACTCTCCAAGAACCAAAACCTAACACTCTGGCATCCATACAAGGTGCCCAGGGAATTGGTGTGGCCCCACTTCCCAACATTTTGGTCTTTCACAAAAGAACCTTGGGGGGCCCTAAATAGGGTCTCAAGAAAAGTAATTTGCTTTTCTTGATATAGGATATAGATACTAGGGGTATATCATTATTTCTTCTTCTGGAACTCTTTTCTTATAGTTTATGTATACAGTAGGGGTATAAGGAATCCCTAATTTCAACGTTTATTCCTCTAGAATGATGCCTTTATGAAGACCATGTTTATAAACATTTATTCCTGGTGGTTCTTCAGTGCCCTTCTTCCCCACTGAGAAGAGACATATTGATTTGCCTAAGGACAATCTTGCACTTTGGCAGTATCCTTAGAATTATGATTATCCTAACCTCTTATATGACCTAAGGGATTCTAATCACTTCAACTGTTTGTGACATGGCATCCCTTGTCTAGCCCAAACTATTTTCCCAATCACAATCTAGATTGAACCTGAGATTGAATTAGTAAAGGACAATATCAGGGAGATAGGACTCTGAACTAGGATTGAAGCCTATCATTAATATTTTATAAAATTCACCTACTAGTATATTACCAATTCTCTTTAGGTATCTTAATCCCAGCAGTAGATAAACCATGAAGATAATGTCACATGATACAGGCTTGTCAGTGAGGCCATAATCCCTCTGTATTCCCTGGTGGTCTCTCCCTATACTCTTCTGTTTCAAGCCCTTGAGGGTACTTTATGGTACAGTGTCAGTAAATTCTCCCATTTCTTTTTGCATTTCTTTGTGTCCTGACCCTTGGTACTTCTTTTCTTCTGAATGGGAGGATCCAGTCACTGGAGTTTGCCATCAGTACAAAGGGCCAGCCACTACCGTTTTGTAGGGAACTAGGAAAAAGTCTTAGGGACACAGTTTTGCAAGAAGGAGCTATTCACTGTATAGATGACATTTTTATATGTAGCCTTTTCAGGGAAAGCTCAAGTCAAAATAACATCAGAATCTTAAACTACATGGTCCATTAAGGCTACCAAGTCTGTCAGAATATGACCCAGATAGCTCAACAAGAAGCACTATATCTGGGATGTTTTGATGTAGGGGCAAGACACTCATACCCTTTCAAATGAAAGTCACAATTCATCTAGTGCTACTAAAGACAGAGAAACAGCTTTGATCATTTGGGTTGGGGAATGGCTAGCTATTGTCCAAAAATTACCAGTTTTAGATTAGTGGCAAAACCTCTCTGAAGTCATCAAGGGCATGTTCTGAAAGTCCTAGTAGTCCAATAGATAGGCCACATCCCCACAGATCCTCATAAACATATCTAGAGGTTTTTCTCTGCAGCATTTGAACAATCTAGTGAAGATATCATACAAGCCGATGAATGCACTTCTCTCAGTCTGTGGAGATATGAATTAAAGACAAGTTTGAGAGTCCTCAGGAATTACCCATAGGAACTGAAGGTTTAATGATGTTAACATGTGCATCATCATACCCAGCTTCAAACCAGTTACTGTGTAGACAGGAAGGACAGAAAGTATAAAAGCCCAGAAGCAGAAGCACGTAGGGCATGTCCTAATAATATCCAAGCATATGGGTGTGACTACAGACAATTGAGCATGAGAAAAAGACAGAAGAACTGAGTAAAGAGAAATGATTGGGTGGGGGTGGGTGTGACCAGAAAGAACTCAGCTCTGCTCCAACTGAAGTGGAAACCATCCCTCCTGTTAACAGGCAAGTAAGATAATAGTGTTTTTACTGAGTGTTTCTTAAGTTAGCATAGAAAGCAATCTCTCTTCATATAGAATTTCCAAAGACACAACTTTATTTTTATTGTCTTTATTGTTTTTTCCCCACTACATCTTACATGCCTATACTACCATCCAGAAAAACATGGGGCATATTAACAACCAAAACTTGCTCATATAACATAAACAAGAGATTCCAGCTCTCTTAGGAATTATCCAACTCCCCAGATAGATAGCTATCTCTCAATTTTATATGTCTTAATCTGTTTAATTTAACAATGGAGACAATGCCCCAAGAGCAAGATTTTTGTTTTTCTTCCATAAATAACCAAGAGACTGGGCATGCTCAGTGCTAGAGTTTCTGTGAGACCCAACTTTATTAGATTAAAGGATTGTGTCAATCGACTATCTCAGTAGAAGGGACACAGAGTCTGAGATTTCTAGTCTATTTTTCAAAGCAACAGTTAGAAGACCTCATACCTTACCCAGTAAAGACCAGACTAGAATTAAAGAGACATGTTTGGGTAACCAGAAGCAGGCTAATAAAACATCAGACAGCCCTCCTAGATGATCCAGAAGTAATTAGCAAATCTTCTGTCACTCTAAATCTCTTGCCTTCCTTCTGGCCAGGGAAAGTTCTTCCAAGCTGGCACATTTGCACACTGCACCAGTCTCCTCCACCCATGCCAGCTGCACTGACTCAAATGACCATCCTCTAGACAGTTTGGGGGAGATATGATCTGCTGACAGGAGCAGTTATTTTCTAAGTGGAGGGCACAAAGCAGGACATATGCTGTGCTCTGCCAGATGTCAGTAACAGAGGCTTCCCCATTATCCCCTTTACTCTGCTCCAAAATGCTAAACTCAGGGCCCTGTCAAGGAGGCCAATTTGGGAGAAAAAAAAAGATTAACATTTGCATTGGTTTGAAGTATGTCTGCATGATCTTGTATTCTATACTAACATCTGGAAAATGTGATATTAACAGCCAATAACTTGTCCATAAAACATAAACAAGCGATTCTAGATCTACAATGAATTATCCAACTCCCTAAACAAAGAGAGTCAGTTGAACACGCATGGTGACACCCAAAGAAATAGGCTGGCAGACAGAGCGGCAAAACAAAATACAGTTTTATGCCCCTTCCTGAATTAGCACTATTCCCCCCAAGAATAAACTGTATAAAACCAGAGTGTATGCTCCAGAGGTCGAGTGAGCTACAGAACAATGTGGCAAATGAAGATGGCCATGGATCTACTCTGGAATTAAAATACTAACATCCTAGGTCCTACAGCAGAGAGAGAGAGAGAAAGAGAGAGAGAGAGAGAGGGAGGGAGGGGGAGAGACAGAGAGAGAGACAGAGAGAGAGAGAGAGAGAGAGAGAGAGAGAGAGACAGAGAGAGACAGAGAGAGACAGAGAGAGACAGAGAGAGACAGAGAGAGACACAGAGAGAGAGAGAGACAGAGAGAGACAGAGAGAGAATGCATAATTCATTCCACTTGGGGAGAGATTACCCTCAGAAATGCTAAGACAACTATTTATAGCACCGGAACTGTGCTGACTAGTTTATTATGTCACTGTGAAACAAACTAGAGTCATTAGGAAAGAGAGTACATGAATTGAAAAAAAATTCTCCAACAGACAGTTGCAGGAAAGGATGTTTTCTTAATTAGTGATTGTTGTGGGAAGGTCCAGTTCATCATGGGTGGTGCCACCACTCTAGGTACCTGGTCCTGGGTGTATGTAAGAAAGCAAGCCGAGTGAGTCATGGGGAGGGGTAAGCACCTTATCATGGCTTCCTTCCCTGCCCTGACTACTCTCAACGATGAACTGTTACCTAAAACTGTGACATGAACTATGAAATAAACCCTTTCCTCCCCATGTTGCCTTTGGTCATGGTCTTGGTGGTGTAACACAGCTGTAGAGGCCCTGCCATAGGCTAACCATCACAGTAAAGAAGACCTGTCATACCTCACTCTGTGCACACCGACTTTTGCCGTTCTCTTCCTTCTCTTCCTCTCATCCTCCTCTTCCTCCTCCTTCTCCTGCTCATTTCTCCCCACCTTCCTCCTCTACTTTTGAGCTAATACAGAGGATAAACTTTTACCGCTAGGGGCTGGCAAATAGACTTTATTCAGATGCTTCTGAATGGCAAGAGAAGATGGCCATGGATCTACTCTGGAATTAAAATACTAACATCCTAGGTCCTACAGCAGAAAATGAGAGAGAGAGAGAGAGAGAGAGAGAGAGAGAGAGAGAGAGAGAGAGAGAGAGAGAGAGAGAGGAGAGAGAGAGAATGAATAATTCATTCAACTTGGGGAGAGATTACCCTCAGAAATGCTAAGACAACTATTTATAGTTGTAACAGCTTTTTAAATAGCTGTTAGAGTTTGCAGATACCTTCATTTGCTGGATAGAGGCTTTCTCTAGCAAGACTGCAAAGGCCACTGAAGTTACAAAGGCCTTCCTAAAGCAAATAATCCCAAGGTCTGGCCATCTTCACTCATCACAGAGCACTAATGGATTTTCCTTAACTTCACAGTGACCAAGTCTGTGTTGAAAAACCTTTGGATGTTACTTATATTCTCTCTAGAGGCTTCAGTTATCAGGCAAAGCCAAAAGAGGTGGCCCAACTATTAAACAGATCCTAGCAAGACTTTGTCAGGAAACCTCTGACATATGACTAAGACTCTATTACCCATTAGCCTCAAGAGAGTTAGAACAATGCTAACTCAAAGCTCAGCCATGCCAAATTACTATATGGAAGGATTTTCTTCACACTGTTTCTGGCCTTAGACTCTACAGTCAAGCAGACGGTTCTTCTGGACATAGCTACTTAATAAACTTTCTTCAAGTCCAACACCAACATGCCCTATTGGTATGGAAACAAGGTTATGGCCATTTCAAAGGACGGGACCACAATGACTGTGGATTATGGGGACTGAATCCTCCTTAAGACCTGGAAAGAATGACCACAACATTGTTGGATTTTTGATGGAAATGACCTTACCATGTGGTCCTGAGCACCCTATGACTGTGGGGCTCCTGGGGGTTGTCAGATAAGTTCTCATCTTCAGAATAAAACCAACACCCTCAAGCCAAATCTGACTTTGGCCCAGAGGTAAATGCCTACACCAACCTGTAAGTTGATGGAAGCACCCAACCTTCTGTTTAAAATCAAAATAAAACGATGCCCTGGGGAGTACTGAATCATGGTCAGGATCATCCTTTGCTCTGACTCCTCCTGTTTCTCTCTAAGAATTCTTTCCTACAGCAGCACAGAAGCACGTATGTGCTCTCAACAAAGTAAAACCATTTCCTCTATTTTTATTTTTCCTTCTTTATACAGGACTAACAGGTCCTGTGGTTTCTGTTTTCAACAAGGTGACTGGCATCACTAGCCCTTCTGATTGCTGGTTTTATCCTAACCTGTGATAACCACAGCAGAAACCACTATCTCTTTGGGGGCCTCTCCATCAGTGTGAAGGAATTGGCCCACACTGAGGTCTTATACACAGGTCTTGTATACTCAAGTATACAATGAAACAAACCACTGATAATTTGGTGGGAGGTAGACCCAGACCTAAAACCTCAAATTAGAATGTATCTTTGAGCCAGAGGGCTACAGACATTTCATTTAAAAAAATAATGAGTTGGTGAGGCGGCGGCGGCGGCAGCGGCAGCAGTGGCTGCTCCAGCTGAAGGGCCATCAGCAGTGGAACCAAGGCATCACAGGGACCAGTTAGGCCCTGCGTCCACGACCACTGACCTTCGCTGACCAGCCGGGCGGCAAGCAGCTGCAGTTGTGCTGCGCCTGTCCTGCACGGAGGCCACTTCAGAACTCGGCCTCCCACCAGTCAGGAGAGGTGCATCCATCTTGGTTCCGTAATCCAGGGATCGGACAGACTGAGGTACACAAACATAATCCGAGGCCAACACCGCGGTGGTCTAAGCCCGACGGGCGTTGGCCTGCACCCAGGCCCTGGGCGGGTCGGGGGGGGCCATCGGGGGGGGGGGGGGGCAACCCAGCCAGGAGGTTTTTTGCCCAGGCCTGCAAGCGCGCCGCCGCCATTTTGCCTGCAGGACTACAGAGAGCTCAGGCGGGCAGACCTGTAACAGGCATAGCCTAAGGCTAACAAAGCGGGGGTCCAGGCCCCAAAAGGCACAGGACTGACCCCAAGAACTGGGCGGCTTGGTGGGCCATCTGTGAGTCAACCCGCCCAGGTGATTGTTAGCAAAGCAGACTCTCCCGGCACTTTCAGGGAGCCCGGGCGCGCACGCCCGCCATCCTAGTCACCTGGCAGACCCAATTAACAGTCATAGCCGTAGGGGAACTTTGCTCGGACCTTGGCCTCCCAGGCTTTTGCCTGGACTCAGGGACTGGGCGGCCAGGCTAACCTTGTGTGCGACAGCCCGGTTGGCAGATCGGCTGCCCAGTGGAGTGAGCGGAACACAGGGGAGGTCACAGTAGCATACACCGTCGGCACTCCCTGGGGGTGCACACAGGCTCCATCTGGTCCACAGACACAATCTGGGGCAAGGCCTCAGGCAGAAGCCCTTAGCTCTACTCTCTCCGCTTCCGGATCCAGATCAGTCTGGGCGGCAGCATTACATCTCCAAGTCCTGCAAGTGGCTAGCTGGGCTTCCGGGCGGCCAGCTGGGAGAAGTCAGTGTGCTCCAGTGAATCCAGCGGGCCCCAGCGGGAGCCTTCGGGTGCCTGCTTTGGGATCGGAACAGCCTGGGCAGCAGCACACTGTCTACAAGCAGTGCAGGAGGTAAGCTGTGCACCAGAGGCCAACTGGGAAGGGGCAGCTTGCACTGGTGAGTCCAGCACTGACAAGATAAACTAACACCAGTGAGAACTAGATGGCAAAAGGCAAACGCAGGAACGTCACTAACAGAAATCAAGGCAATATGGCAACATCTGAACCCAATTCTCCTCTACCAACATGTCCTGGATACCCCATCACACCAGTAAAACAAGATTTGGATTTAAAATCACTGGTCATGATGTTGGTACAGGAACACATGAAGGACATACATAAAGAAATTCAGGAGAAAATGGATCAAAAGTTAGAAGCCCTTGCAAGGGAAACACAAAAATCATTGAAAGAAATCCAGGAGAATACAAAAGCCAACAAGGAGGAAATGCAAAAAACACTTAAAGAAATACAGGAGAACTTTGGTCAACAGGCTGAGGTCATGAAAGACGAAACACAAAAATCTCTTAAAGAAATACAGGAGAACTTTGGTCAACAGGCTGAGGTCATGAAAGACGAAACACAAAAATCTCTTAAAGAATTACAGGAAAACACAAACAGGCAAGTGAAGGAGCTAAGCAAAACCATCCAGGATCTAAAATCAGAAGTAGAAACAACTAAGAAAACTCAAAGGGAGACAACTTTGGAGATAGAAAGCCTTGGGAAGAAATCAGGGGACAGAGATGCAAATATCAACAACAGAATACAAGAGATAGAAGAAAGAATCTCAGATGCTGAAGATTCCATAGAAACCATGGACTCAACAGTTAAAGAAAATGCAAAATGCAAAAAGCTTGTAACCCAAAATATCCAGGAAATCCAGGACACAATGAGAAGACCAAACCTAAGGATTATAGGCATAGATGAGAGTGAAGATTTACAACTTAAAGGGCCAGCAAACATCTTCAATAAAATTATGGAAGAAAACTTCCCTAACCTAAAGAGACAGATGCCCATGAATATACAAGAAGCCTACAGAACTCCAAACAGACTGGACCAGAACAGAAATACTTCCCGTCACATAATAATCAAAACACCAAATGTTCTAAACAAAGAAAGAATACTAAAGGCAGTAAGAGAAAAAGGCCAAGTAACATATAAAGGAAGACCTATCAGAATCACAGCAGACTTTTCACCTGAGACTATGAAGGCTAGAAGGTCCTGGGCAGATCTCATGCAGACTCTAAGAGAACACAAATGCCAACCAAAACTACTATATCCAGCAAAACTCTCAATCACCATAGATGGAGAAACTAAGATATTTCATGACAAAACCAAGTTTACCCAATATCTATCCACAAACCCGGCCCTAAAAAGGATAATAGGAGGACAACACCAATACAAGGAGGGAAACTTCACCCTGGAAAAAGCAAGATAGTAACCTTTCATCAAACCCAAAAGAAGTTAAGCATTCAAATTTTAAAAATAACGTCAAAAATGATAGGAAGTAACAATCACTATTCCTTAATATCTCTTAACATCAATGGACTTAATGCCCCAATAAAAAGACACAGACTAACTGAATGGATACGTAAACAGGACCCTACATTTTGCTGCTTACAGGAAACACACCTCAGGGTCAAAGACAAACACTACCTTAGAGTAAAAGGCTGGAAGACAATTTTACAAGCAAATGGTCTCAGGAAACAAGCTGGAGTAGCCATTTTAATATCAGATAAAATTGACTTTCAACCCAAAGTCATCAAAAGAGACCCTGAGGGACACTTCTTGCTGGTCAAAGGAAAAATACAAAAAGAAGAACTGTCAATCCTGAACTTCTATGCCCCAAATGCAAGGGCACCCTCTTTCGTAAAAGAAACTTTATTAAAACTAAAAGCACACATTGCACCTAACACAATAATTGTGGGTGACTTCAACACTGCACTTTCCTCAATGGACCGATCAGGAAAACAGAAACTAAACAGGGACACAATGAAACTAATTGAAGCTTTGGACCAATTAGATTTAACAGATATATATAGAACATTCTATCCTAAAACAAAAGAATATATCTTTTTCTCAGCACCTCATGGTACTTTCTCCAAAATCGACCATATAATTGGTCACAAGACAGACCTCAACAAATATAAGAAGATTGAACTAATCCCATGCCTCCTATCAGATCACTATGGAGTAAAAGTGGTCTTCAATAGCAACAGAAACAACAGAAAGTCCACATACACGTGGAAACTGAACAATACTCTACTCAATGATACCTTGGTCAAGGAAGAAATAAAGAAAGAAATTAAAGACTTTTTAGAACACAATGAAAATGAAAACACAACATACCCAAATCTATGGGACACAATAAAAGCAGTGCTAAGAGGAAAACTCATAGCCCTGAGTGCCTCCAAAAAGAAAATGGAGAGAGCATACATTACCAGCTTAATGACACACCTGAAAGCCCTAGAACAAAAAGAAGCTATTTCGCCCAGGAGGAGTAGAAGGCAGGAAATCATCAAACTCAGGGCTGAAATCAATCAAGTAGAAACAAAGAGAACCATACAAAAAATCAACAATACCAGGAGCTGGTTCTTTGAGAAAATCAACAAGATAGATAAACCCTTAGCCAGAATGATCAAAGGGCACAGAGAAAGTATCCAAATTAACAAACTTAGAAATGAAAAGGGAGAGATAACAACGGAAACTGAGGAAATCCAAAAAATCATCAGATCCTACTACAAGAGCCTATACTCAACACAACTGGAGAATCTGGAGGAAATGGACAATTTCCTTGACAGATACCAAATACCAAAATTAAATCAGGACCAACTAGACCATCTAAACAGTCCCATAATGCCTAAAGAAATAGAAGGAGTCATAGAAAGTCTTCCAACCAAAAAAAGCACAGGACCAGATGGCTTCAGTGCAGAATTCTACCAGACCTTCAAAGAAGAGTTAACACCAATACTCTTCAAACTATTCCACAAAATAGAAACAGAAGGAACACTACCCAATTCCTTCTACGAAGCCACAATTACGCTGATACCAAAGCCACACAAAGATCCAACAAAGAAAGAGAACTTCAGACCAATTTCCCTTATGAACATCGATGCAAAAATACTCAATAAAATTCTTGCCAACCGAATCCAAGAACACATCAAAACGATCATCCACCATGATCAAGTAGGCTTTATCCCGGGAATGCAGGGTTGGTTCAATATACGGAAATCCATCAATACAATGTACTACATAAACAAACTCAAAGAACAAAACCACATGGTCATTTCATTGGATGCTGAAAAATCATTTGACAAAATTCAGCATCCCTTCATGCTTAAAGTCTTGGAGAGAACAGGAATTCAAGGCCCATACCTAAACATAGTAAAAGCAATATACAGCAAACCGGTAGCCAGCATCAAACTAAATGGAGAGAAACTTGAAGCAATCCCACTGAACTCAGGGACCAGACAAGGCTGCCCCCTTTCTCCTTATCTTTTCAATATTGTACTTGAGGTACTAGCTCGGGCAATTCGACAACATAAGGAGGTCAAAGGGATACAAATTGGAAAGGAAGAAGTCAAACTATCATTATTTGCAGACGACATGATCGTCTACCTAAGTGACCCAAAGAACTCCACTAGATAGCTCCTACAGCTGATAAACAACTTCAGCAAAGTGGCAGGTTATAAAATCAACTCCAGCAAATCAGTGGCCTTCCTATACTCAAAGGATAAGCAGGCTGAGAAAGAAATTAGGGAAATGACCCCCTTCACAATAGCCACAAACAGTATAAAGTATCTTGGGGTGACTCTTACCAAACATGTGAAAGATCTGTATGACAAGAACTTCAAGACTCTGAAGAAGGAAATGGAAGAAGACCTCAAAAAATGGGGAAAACCTCCCATGCTCATGGATCGGTAGAATCAATATAGTTAAAATGGCCATTTTGCCTAAAGCACTATACAGATTCAATGCAATACCCATCAAAATCCCAACTCAATTCTTCACAGAGTTAGAAAGAGCAATTATCAAATTCATCTGGAACAACAAAAAAACCCAGGATAGCTAAAACTATTCTCAGAAACAAAAGGAAATCTGGGGGAATCAGTATCCCTGACCTCAAGCAATACTACAGAGCAATAGTGTTAAAAACTGCATGGTATTGGTACAGTGACAGGCAGGAGGATCAATGGAACAGGATTGAAGATCCAGAAATGAACCCACACACCTATGGCCACTTGATCCTCGACAAAGAGGCTGAAAACATCCAATGGAAAAAAGATAGCCTTTTCAACAAATGGTGCTGGTTCAACTGGAGGTCAGCATGCAGAAGAATGCGAATTGATCCATCCTTGTCTCCTTGTACTAAGCTCAAATCCAAATGGATCAAGGACCTCCACATAAAGCCAGACACTCTGAAGCTAATAGAAAAGAAACTGGGGAAGACCCTTGAGGACATCAGTACAGGGAGAAAGTTTCTGAACAGAACACCAATAGCGTATGCTCTAAGAGCAAGAATTGACAAATGGGACCTCATGAAATTACAAAGTTTCTGTAAGGCAAAGGACACCATCAAGAGGACAGATCGGCAACCAACAAATTGGGAAAAGATCTTCACCAATCCTACATCAGATAGAGGGCTAATATCCAATATATATAAAGAACTCAAGAAGTTAGACTCCAGAAAACCAAACAACCCTATTAAAAAATGGGGGTACAGAGTTAAACAAAGAATTCTCACCGGAAGAACTTCGGATGGCGGAGAAGCATCTTAAAAAATGCTCAACTTCATTAGTCATTAGGGAAATGCAAATCAAAACAACCCTAAGATTTCATCTTACACCAGTCAGAATGGCTAAGATTAAAAATTCAGGAGACAGCAGGTGTTGGAGAGGGTGTGGAGAAAGAGGAACACTCCTCCACTGCTGGTGGGGTTGCAAATTGGTACAACCACTCTGGAAATCAGTCTGGCGGTTCCTCCGAAAACTGGGCACCTTACTTCCAGAAGATCCTGCTATACCACTCCTGGGCATATACCCAGAAGACTCCCCACCATGTAATAAGGATACATGTTCTACTATGTTCATAGCAGCCCTATTTGTAATTGCCAGATGCTGGAAAGAACCCAGGTATCCCTCAACAGAAGAGTGGACGCAAAAAATGTGGTATATCTACACAATGGAGTACTATTCAGCCATTAGAAACAATGAATTCATGAAATTCTTAGGCAAATGGATGGAGCTAGAGAATATCATACTAAGTGAGGTAACCCAGACTCAAAAGGTGAATCATGGTATGCACTCACTAATAAGTGGATATTAACCTAGAAAACTGGAATACCCAAAACATAATCCACACATCAAATGAGGTACAAGAAGAAAGGAGGAGTGGCCCCTGGTTCTGTAAAGACTCAGTGAAACAGTATTCAGCAAAACCAGAACGGGGAAGGGGGAAGGGGGTGGGTGGGAGGACAGGGGAAGAGAAGGGGGCTTGCGGGACTTTCGGGGAGTGGGGGGGCTAGAAAAAGGGAAATCATTTGAAATGTAAATAAATTATATCGAATAATAAAAAAAACAGAGATAAGAAAAAAAATAATGAGTTTATGTTTTTCTCATTTTAATGGAACTGGTCTATTCTCAGGAATGCTAGAGGTCTCTCCATGTGATTTCAGTGTAGTTTAACTGGAGGAGACATACCATACTGGGAATCAGAGAGTACTGGGGACTCAGACTAATCCCGTGATATAACTCTCAGAACAATAGGGTGTTTAACTGGTTTCTTAGTAACCATTTTGAATCTGCCTTAGTAACCAATAGGAAAGGGTCTTTGGCAGATTTCTGCCAAAATAATGTGTTCTTGTTAACAAACAGACATAGCAAAGGCAATCCAGACCATTTCCCACAATGCAATATTCTCACCTTTGTCACCTAGCCATGGTCTACAAGGCTCCTCACATTACCACCTCTTCTCTACCTGTATATAAAGATAATAATCTCTGTGAAATCTGACCCCCTTCTGTTGGTCTTCAGGGAGCACATAGTCTTGCTAGCTCATCTCAGAACTTTTTCATAACTACATCCTTTAAATGTATTTGATACAGCAATGCATTATTATAAAAACATCTCTTACATTCTAAGAGACTATAACTTTTGCTGGACCTCAAAGCCAGAGTTAATAATACATCTTGAGGTCACTTAAGATGGCCGGACAGTCTTACTGTGTGCTCAGCCTGTTTGTTTAACCTACATTTAAGACAGTAATGCATAAACATACTTGCTTTAAATTTCCCATGTGATCCAATTTTACAACCTAACACAATGCATAGCTGTCATCTTAAATTATGCTCACTTCCATGCCCCTGACCCGAGAGTAATTTATGTGTTTGTGTGTGTGTGATGACAATAATTGGTCGGAGATAGCAGATAGGCTGAAAGTAGCCTTATAAAAATGAATAATTACCATGAACGCAGCATTTGGATATTGCTTAATAGCATTTGTTGTTTGCTATCTGGGGCAGGAGGGGTTGGTTGGAGTCAGTGACTTAATCCCTTATAAACCTCTGTCAAAGATTCCTGCAAAGATCTCTCATTCCTTCCCCCATGTGATGCTTTCAGTGCTGACCAATAGAGTTAAAATCCCTTACACACACACACACACCACATAAGGCCTCAGGGTTATCAAATTTTCCTGAGTTTAATGGCCTAAATACTAAGGTACCACAACAATCAGGAGTGGACTGATATACCGAGGGGTTTCTTTTCAGCTATAGAAGTTTTAAATGTAGAAAGTTCAACATTTCTACATTTAAATGTTGGTGGTGGTCATGGAAGGCCACTGTGGTTGCTATCAGGGCACAGCTTGAAAACCTTGACTCTTGCAGAAAATGTCCAGTAGAACTACAGGGCCTTAGCAGTCTCGTCAGGAGTTTGTGTAATGCTTAGCAACGTAGATCATTTGGGGGTAAGTAATTCATTTAAAAGTTAAACAAGTTTAATAAAAATTAAAGGGTATGATGAAGGTGTACTTCTCTAAACTGACATCTATCAACAGTCTCAGCAAGGCTCCCTTTTGGACCCACAAGGGTAATAACAGCCCAGTCCTGAACTTTGTATTCTAGCATGTGCTTTTGACCCTTGTGTCCCAGACATAATTATCCTATTTGTGGCTTCTAGAATCCAGCAATTAATGTGTACAAAATTGGTGACACCCCATGCTGCCAACCAGTTGCTGGCCCAGAATGACTTGAGCCTGAGATGGAGCCTCCCCTCTGAACAAAGGACAAAATAAGGAGAGACTTCCACTATCCTTTTTAGGCAGGGGCTAGCCTACCATCAACACAGAAGCACATATAGAGGACTCATCACCCTTGCGCAACCACAACTCCAGAGGAGAAACTGAAACACAGTGGCAAACAGTAAAAAAATGAAGTTGCAGAAATTAAAATATGATTGATAGTGGCAGAGAAAAAAAGGGGAAGCCTTCAGTCTATCCAAGTCTCACCATTCAAAGACCGCTGATTGTCTTGTGGAAAGAGGACCCCAGTTGTCTCACCTCTGGCCTCAATATTTCAGCTGGAGTCTCTGATGAAGCCATCCCAGCTGTAGGCTGGCTAAGAGTAGCAACAGGGACGATTGCAGGCAAGACAAGGAGGCTTGGACGAAAGCCGAGAATGATGGCCGTGTCTGGGGTCCTTCTACAGCGTCTCAAGCTCTCTTTGTGATTTTTTCAGACAGTCCAGATACACTCCATAAAGTCTGGCTCTCAGATGCACACACCTCGTTCCTACAACGAGTAATGAGAATTTCTAGGGCCGCCAGCTAACCTGGTGGGTTTAGCCGTGTACCTTGTCCCACTGAGGCATTCTGTTTTTGATTTTCTTTTCTTTTTTTTATTTATACCCTGAGAACTCAGCTTTTTGTGGTAAATCAAAGACCACAAACATAATGGCTCTTAGCTTACGAGCCATTGTCACTTCTAAATTGCTGTCATAGATCTCCTGTTGAGGAAAAAATTATATTCCACATTCTTGTTTCTAAATCAGAAAGCAGGCCTGACCAATAGCTAAAAACACAATTTATGTAGATAAGGGGTTCATTGTGGATCAGCTAGGCTAAAGGAAAACTCCTGAGTTTTGCTTATCATTTATATATCTCTCTGAAAAGCTCTTCCATCTTTTGGATCTTTTGTTAAGCATAAGATAGCACCCAGTTTTCATCGGAATGACATAAAATTGGAATGAAAAGCTGCCTTTAACATATTGTATCTAAAATCACACTTTAAAGCAATCAAGGTACTTATCTTAATAGGTAGGAAAACACGTCAATTATAAAGGATATGCTTAAATCTTATGAGGGATAAAATGATAAATATTCACATTCCTTTAATCAAGAATCTAGAGCGGCTAGAGACGTGTCCCAGCAACACTGGCTTCTCTTCCAGAGAACACCTGTTCAACTCCCAGAACCAACAGGATGGCCACAACCTGGAACTTTAGTTCCAGGGTTCCGATGTTTTATTCTGGCCTCCACAGGCACGGTATGCACATTGTACGCAGACATATCTGCAGGAAATACACTCACACACATTACAAATAAAAATTTAAAAAAAGATTATTGAAACCCCAGTACTAGTTTTTTTTTCCCCAAAAGATTCTAGATAGAATAAACAGAAGTAATGGGCCAAATATCACTTCAAAAATATTACAATTTCTATATTGATATTTGAATTAAATTCCTGATTGTAAAGTGCTGAAGAGCCACACAGGTTGGGATGAGGTAGTCTTTATACTCTGCTGGGGATCCGTGAGATTGCTTGCTTTACACTCACCCCCAGGTCTGGAATCTACACACCAGAAGAGGGCATCCGATCCCATGACAGAAGGTTGTGAGCCATCGTGTGGTCGCTGGGATTTGAACTCAGGACCTCTGAAAGAGCAGTCAGTGCTCTTAACTGCTGAGCCATCTCTCCAGCACCAAGGCCTACTTTTCAAGTCACATTTCTCATTGTAGGGTGGAATTTAGTGATGCCGCTTTGAAGTAGGGATTTCAAAGACATTCTCTTTCAGAACAACAACAACAACAACAACAACAACAACAACAACATGACTGCAGAAGTATAGGGCAAGATGTGGGCTGAAGAGCTGGCTCACAACCATGTAGAAAGAGGCAGTCAAAAACAAGTGTACTCCAAAGCAAATGAAGAGGATAAAAACAGACTTGTGTTCCAGTTGTATTGTCGTGGACCTTGAGAGTTCTCTGCTCGGGAGACACTGGCTTACTTTGTTGGTGCAGAAATAGAACTGGACTGAGCTACCTTACTGGCTATTTTCTGTTATCCACAATTTGCTCATCACTTTGAGCTCTTGCAGATTTTAGTGGAGCTCCTCACAGCAAATGGTATAAGCACAGATTAAAATCTGAAGTTAAGACTGAAAAAGAGCTCAGGATGAGTCAGAGCCCTGGAACATAAAATCAAATGAAATAATTAAATAACATAAATCCAAGTAGAGCCCAATTAGTCTGACTGGGAGCAGAAGTCAGCATGAAATGAACTGCCCGAGAACTGGGAGCTTGGGGAGTTTCCTGGCTCGGGTCCTCACCTCACCGTCTAAGGTCTGGGTGCCTGCATTGTGCACCTAGCCCTGGGCTAAACTCTGGGCCTAGGAGTCTTCTTTTGTCCCAATGTGACCACCTGATCATTTTGCTTGCTAAATTTAGACATCTCCAAAATCTTAAAGGACACTTTGCACATTAGGTCTTTGGAAGTTTATAGAGTAAAAGAACATAATAGACACTTTCTTATAATAAATAAAAGAAACAGTGAGGCTAACAAAAAAAACAGTGACAAAAGGAAGTGGTTCTCTCTGCCTGGACTTGACATTGGTGGTGTTGGTAGTGCCACATTGAATTAAGGTTTAAGAAGCTGGAATGTTTGTCATACAGAGACAAACAGGCAGAGGTGGACTAGCTAGCTACAGCCTCAGAGATCACTCGTGCATCCTATTCAGTTCTCCTGCTGCTTCTGTCTAGGTGCAGGGCTCAGAACACATTGATGACTGGTTGAGCATAGATGGAGGAAGACCACTGGTTGTTCATTCTATTCCACTACATAGAAGATTGAGTTGTAACCAATTCAGAGTCAGCTGGCCACTCTTTCTTTCTTTCTTTCTTTCTTTCTTTCTTTCTTTCTTTCTTTCTTTCTTTCTTTCTTTCTTTCTTTCTTTCTTTCTTTCTTTCTTTTTCGCTCTCTTTCTTTGTGTTTTAATAAAAGTTTATTATATATGTATGTATATATATTGGATATTTTCTTTATTTACATTTCAAATGTTATCCCCTTTCCTGAAACCTCTGATCCCATCCCCCCTCCCCCTGCTTCTATGAGGGAGTTCCTCCACCCACCCACCCACTCCCTGATCTTGATTCCCCTACACTGGCCCATCTATTGAGACTTCCTAGGACCAAGGACCCTCCTCCCACTGATGCTTGACAAGGCCATCCTATGCTACATATGCAGTTGGAGCCATGTGTACTCCTTTGTTGGTGGCTTAGTCCCTGGGAGCTCTGGGATGTCTGGTTGGTTGATATTGTTGTTCTTCCTATGGGGTTGCAAACCCCTTCAGCTCCTTTAGTCCTTTCTCTAACTCCTCCATTGGGGAGCTGGTGCTAAATCCAATGGTTGGCTGTGAGCATCTGACTCTGTATTTGTAAGGCTCTGGCAGGGCCTCTCAGAAGACAGCTATATCAGGCTCCTTTCAGGAACCATTTCTTAGCATCCACAATAGTGTCGGGGTTTGGTGACTGTATATGGGATGAATCCCCAGGTGGGACAGTCTCTGGGTGGTCTTTCCTTCAGTCTTTGTTCTACACTTTGTCCCCATATTTTCTCCTGTGAGTATTTTATTTCACTTTATAAGGACTGAAGCTCCCACACTTTGGTCTTCCTTCTTCTTGAGCTACATGTGGTCTGTGAATTGTATCTTGGGTATTGGGACCTTTTCGGCTAATATCTACTCATCAGTGAGTGCATACCATACATGATTTTTTGTGATTGGGTTACCTTACTCAGGATGATATTTTCTAGTTCCATCCATTTGCCTAAGAATTTCATGAATTCATCATTTTTAAAAGCTGAGTAGTATTCCACTGAGTAAATGTACCACATTTTCTGTATCTATTCTTCTGTTGAAGGACATCTGGGTTCTTTCTAGCTTCTGGCTATTATAAATAAGGCTGCTATGAACATGGTAGAGCACGTGTCCTTTTATATGTTGGGGCATCTTTTAGGTATATACCCAGGAGTTGTATAGCTGGGTCCTCAGGTAGTACTATGTTCAATTTTCTGAGGAACTGCCAGACTGATTTCCAGCCTCTCTTTCATTAACTCATTTTTCCCCTCTGTTCTTAGAGACATACGAGGGAAGGAACTTTGTTGATTGTACTTACTATTTTAATATGAAATATCTACTAAGTGTTTCTGCTTTTAGCAAGTGTGGTGGTTAATATTGATTGTCAATTTGGCAGGATTTTGAATCACCATGGAAATAGACTCTTGGGATGTCTGTGAGAGATTATTAGATTACTTTAGGTGGGAAGAGCCTCCCTAAAAAAAGAGCAGTGGTGTTCCATCATCTTGGATCCTAGACTGAATAAAAAGGAGGAAGTGAGTCCAGCACATTCACTCATCCAGACCACATCCATCACTCTGCTCTCTGACCTGTGGATGCAACATGTGGTGGTTTGAATGAGAGGAGCTCCCATAGGCGCATATGCTTGATTGATTGATTGGTCCCCTTAGTGGTACTGTTTGGGAAGGATGAGGAGGTGTGGCCCTGTTAGAAGAAGTATGTCATTAGGAGTAACCTTTAGGATCTCAGAACCCCATGCTATTCCAAGTTAGTTCTTCTTCCTTCTCCCAGATGCTTGTTGATCAGATATAAACTCTCACCAACTGCTCCAGTACCTTCCTGCCTGTCCAGTACCTTCAAGCCTCCCCCGATTAAATGCTTTCTTTTATAAGTTTCTTTGAACATGGTGTCTCTTCATATCAACCAAAAAGTAGGTAGAACACAATGTGACTAGCTATCTGACAATTCTGCTGCTGTGACTTTCCCACTGTGACAGACTCCACTTATAGAAAAGTAGTATTTTCTCACATGAAATTATAATATAAACGTCTCTGGTTAATAGTTCAGCAGGATTCAATAAAAATGATATAAAGTCTTAAAAGTAATTATTGCACTCTAAAGAGCTGTATTTTTGTTTCTAATTTTAAATCAGCATACAAAATATAGGATTCTGTATGGCACTTTAATACATACTTAAGTTTGGTTGATTCCTTTCCAATTCCTACCCCACCCCTCTACCCAGCCTGGCATCTGGGGTGTATCCTCATCCTTACCAACGTTTTTTGGATACCTGATCTCCTCATGACAGCCATTCTGACACAGTAAGATAGAATCACAAAGTAATTGTATTTATTTATTTATTTATTTATTTATTTATTTATTTATTTATATTTTCATTAAATTATTTTATGCACTTACATTCTCAACGATGCCCACTTACTGGTTCCCCCTCCCTGAGTTCTTCACTTCACCCCTGCCTCTTATAGGGTGCTCTCCCAGCTAATTACCAACTCCCACCTCACCCCCATAAACATTTCTCTTCCCTGGGGCAGCAGGTTTCCACAGGATTACAAATATCCTCTTCCACTGAGGCCATACAAAGCAGTTCTTTGCTACACGTGTGCCCAGGGCCACGGACCAGTCCATGTATGCGCCTTGGTTTTGGTTTAGTCTCTGGGAGCTCTGATGGGTCCAGGTTAGGGGGCACTGTTGTTCCTCCTATGGGATTGCAATTCACTTCCACTTCTTCTGTCCTTCCTCTAACTCTTCCATATTAGTCCCCAACCTCAATCCAATGGTCGGCTGTGAGTATCTACATTTGTCTCAGTCAGTTGCTGGTAGAGCCTCTCAGAGGCTAGCCATGCCAGACTCCTGTCTGCACACACAATGTGGCCCCAGTAATAGTGTCAGAATTTGGTGTGTGCACATTGGATGTATCCCAAGTTGGGCTGGTCACTGGGTGGCCTTTCTGTTACTCTCTGCTCCATTTTTTGTCTCTGCATTCTTTTAGACAGGAACAATTCTGGGTTAAAAGTTTTGAAGATGGGTGGGTGGTCCCCTGCCTCAACAGGGAGCTATGTCCATCTCCAGAAGGAGGTCTCTTCTGGTTCCATCTCCCCACTCTTGGGCATTTAGGCTAATGTCAGCCACATTGAGTCCTGGGAGCCTCTTACATTCCAGGTCTCTGGGACCTTCTAGAGGTTATCCCTGCTCTCTTACCCCCACTGCTGCATATTTGGAGTCATTCTCTGGGCCCTCTGGGTGTCCCTCTTGTATCTCCTCATACCTGATCCTGCTCTTCCTTTTCCCCTCTCCCACCCAGGTTCCTCCCTCCCTCTGCCTCCTCCCATGATTATTTTGTTCCCTTTCTAAGTAGTTTCAGGTATCCACATTTGGGCCTTTCTTCTTGTTAAGCTTATTAAGGTCTGTAAGTTATATGATGGATATTCTGAACTTTTTGACTAATATCCACATATCAGTGAGTACATGCCATATATGTCCTTTTGGGTCTGGGTTACCTCACTCAGGATATTTTCTAGTTCCAGGAACACATCAAAACTATCATTCACCATGATCAAGTAGGCTTCATCTCAGGGATGCAGGGATGTTCAATATCTGAAAATCCATCAATGTAATCCATTATATAGACAAACTCAAAGAAAAAAATCACATGATAATCTCATTAGATGTTGAAAAAGCTTTTAACAAAATCCAACACCCCTTCATGTTAAAAGTCTTGGAGAGATCAGGAATTCAAGGCCCATACCTAAACATAATAAAAGCAATATACAGCAAACCAACAGCCAATATCAAATTAAATGGAGAGAAACTTGAAGCAATCCTGGTAAAATCAGGGACAAGACAAGTCTGCCCTCTCTCTCCCTACCTATTCAATATAGAACTCAAAGTTCTAGCTAGAGTAACAAGACAACAAAAGGAGATCAAGGGGATAGAAATTGAAAAGGAAGAAGTCAAGTATCCCTATGATAGTACACATAAGCAGCCTATCAGAGAACTTCTACAGCTGATAAACACCTTCAGCAATGTGGCTGGTATAAATTAACTGAAGGAAATCAGTGGCCTTTCTCTATACAATGGATAAATGGTCTGAGAAAGAAAATAGGGCAACAACACCCTTCACAATAGTCACAAATAATATAAAATATCTTGGTGCCACTCCAACCAACCTAGTAAAAGATTTGTATGACAAGAACTTCAGATGCCTGAAAAAAGAAATTTAAGAAGACCTTAGAAGTTAGAAAGATCTCCCATGCTCATGTATTGGTAGGATTAACATAGTTAAAATGCCCATCCTACCAAAAGCAATATACAGATTCAATGCAATCTCATCAAAATTCCAACACAATTCTTCACAGATATGGAAAGAGCAGTTCTCAACTTCATGGAAAAAACAAAAAAATGCAGGATAGCAAAAACAATTCTCAACAATAAAAGAGCCTTTGGGGGAATCACTATCCCTGATCTCAAGCTGTACTGCAAAGCAATGGAAAGAAGAAGAAGAAGAAGAAGAAGAAGAAGAAGAAGAAGAAGAAGAAGAAGAAGAAGAAGAAGAAGAAGAAGAAGAAGAAGAAGAAGAAGAAGAAGAAAAAGAAAAAGAAGAAGAAGAAGAAGAAGAAGAAGAAGAAGAAGAAGAAGAAGAAGAAGAAGAAGAAGAAGAAGCAGCAGAAGCAGCATGGTATTGGTACAGAGACAGACAGATCAATCAGTAGAATAGAATTGAAGACCGAGAAATAAACCCACACACCTATAGGCACTTGATCTTTGACAAAGAAGCCAAAACCATACAGTGGAAAAAAAGAAAACATCTTTAATAACTGATGCTGGTCTGGCAGTCTGCATGTAGAAGAATGCAAATGGATCCATATTTATCTCCTTGTACAAAGTTTAAGTCCAAGTGGATCGGGGACCTTCATGTAAAAATAGATACACTGAATCTAATAGAAGAGAAAGTGATAAATAGCCTCAAACACATTGGCACAGGGGTAAGTTCCTGAACAGAACACCAATGGCTCGTGTTCTAAGATCAACAATTGAAAATGGAACCTTATGAAACTGAAAAGCTTCTATAAGGCAAAGGACACTGTCAATAGAACAAAAACAGCAGACTACAGATTGGGAAAAGATCTTCACTAACCCTATATCTGATAGAGGGCTAATATCCAAAACATACAAAGAACTCAAGAAATTAGACTCAAAAAAAAAAAACCCAATGAAAAATGTGGTATAGAGTTAAACAGAAAATTCTCAACAGAGGAATCTCAAATAGCTGAGAAGCACATGAAGAAATGTTCAACGTTCTTACTCATTAGGGAAGTGCAAGTAAAAATGACCCTGAGATTCCACCTTACACCAATCAGAATGGCTAAGATCAAAGACTCAGGTGATAGTACATGCTGGTGAGTATGTGGAGAAAAAGGAACACAAAATAATTTTAATTTGTATTTCTATGATAGCTAAGGATGTCAAAGATTTAAAAAACTATTATTGGTCATTTGTATTTCTTCTTTTGAGAACGATGTGTCTGTGTTGTTATTCTATATATCAATGGACAGATTTGCTTTTTCTGATGTATAATTTATATATTTCTTTACAAATGTTATTTGTATGCCTAAATGTGAATTGCATGACTGAAGTACAGCTGTCAAACTCTTCTCTCATTGTGAAGCCTGTCTTCTCACTCTGTTTCTTTTAACAACCATAATTTTTTGAAACATGTAGATTAAAATGGCAGGTTTACTTCACTCTTAAATGAACATTGATTTTTTTATCTGAACTGTTTAGTTGTATTTAATTTATGAAATACTTGAAAGTAAAATGGTATTTTATTTTTATCTAGTACCATTTAATTTATGATTTATTTGTTGCTTTTGGGGTAGGTTTCAAAGCCCAGACTTAAAATTGGCCCTTCTGCCTCAACCTCACAAATGTTGAGATTACAGGCATGTACCATTATTCTTGGCTCAAACAACTGTTATTTCAAATGCTCTAGAGTTAATTTAGCTTTTCTTGAACCTTGAGAATACTTCATTTGTACCTGTCATTTATACCTTCAGCTGCCACCTTGACATAGCCTAGAGTCCCCTGAAAGTCTCAGCTGACAGATTGTCCAAGTCAGATTGACTCACGTGTCCCAAGACAGTATAATGGAGTGTCAAGTAGTAAATAACTCAAGGCAGTAACTTGGAGACTGGAACTGGAGTAGAAAGCATGGAAATCTGTTGTTTATTGGCTTGCTCCTTGCATGCAGATTGTTCAACTTACTTTTTTGTATAATGCAAGACTGCCTGTCCAAGGGTGGCATCTCTTAGTGGGACAGCCCTCCCAAATCAATCATTAATCCAAGAAAATGCCATATGGAATTGCCTATGGGAAATCTGATGGAGGAACTTCCTCAGTTGATGATTCTTTCCCCAACTAATTCTAACTTCTCTAAAGATGACAATAAAATAAACAAACAAAATAAAAAAACAAAACCCAACCAAGATAGCTACTGTACTATATTCCCTGAGAACAGAAACTTAACTGATGCACAAACCAGTGATTTAAAAGTAAGAATTATGAACGTGTTCAAGGAACTCGAAAAGAATATGACCACAAAAATGCAAACAGTCGAATGAAATAAAGAAAACAATTCAACCTGTGAAGACAGAATTAACTGGAAGATAGAATTTCTGAAGAGAAGACAAACTGAAATAAAACATCAGTAAAACTCAGGAAGTCAGCCAAAAATCTTAGTGGAAAGTCTCACTATAGAATGGTTCAAGTGGAAGTGAGTATATTAGGGTAGCAAGATCACTCAGTCAAAGAAAATGCTAAGATTAAACAAACACAAGAAAACCAGGAATAGAAGTTTCAGGAACTCTGAGACACCATTAAATACAAAGAGTGACAGTTTTTAATATAAGAAGAAACCCCTATCAAAAGCACAGGAAATATTTTTAACCATAGAAGATAAAGAAAATAATTTCTTCTCAAGTATCCATAAAACTTTCTCCAAAATAGACCATGCATTTAGGAAAATAAGAAAATCTCAATAAATTTGGGCAAATGGAAATGACACCCTACACTGACCACAAAGGAATAAAACTGAATATTAACAGTAAAAGAAACTGCTGGAAATATATATATTAAAAAAAAACCATGAAAACTAAATGCTACCAAATGACAGCTGGATTAAGGCTGAAATGAAAATGGAAATTTAAAAATTTCTAGTATTAAGTGAGAAAATGAAAATACAACAGACCAAAATCCAGGGACAGAATAACGGCAGTGCTAAGAGGAAAATTTGTCACGGTAACCGCCTACATCAAAAATTATAGCGGTCTCAAAGAAACAGTATCATGATTGCTCTAGGGGCCCTAGAGACACAGAACAGCCAACACCCCAAAAGAGTAATTGTAAAAAGATAAAAATCATAGCTGAAATTAATGAAACACTAACTGGTGTAAGTCTCAGGGAAATACTGGCTTTGTAAAAAAAATGCAATTTTTCTTCCTATTCTAATTTAGGGAGCAACTTGATAAGTAGTGATGCTAATTCACTGAAGATCTGGTAGAATTTGTCACTATAACCCTCTGGTTCTGGGCATTTTTTAGTTGGTATATGTGTGGAGTTCTGGAATGAGTCGAGAGGATGCATATGACCAAACTATATCATACGAATTTTTTGAAGAATTAATAAAATGTTGCTTTCAGAAAGAAAGCTAACCAAGCAATAGTCAGAGAGCAGACCAGTAAATAACATTTGCTGCTTCTGCTTAAGCTGTTGTCCCACAATGCACTGCACCCCATAGATAATTTTCTCCATAATTTGCCTTTGGTCAGGCTGATCGTTACAGCAAGAAAATGCAAGTAGGATGGTACCTCATACAATCTTGACATAATTTTCCTCTTTTCAATATTAGCCTCTAAGATATAGACACATTATCATTTTATATTTGACATACTATTTTCGATAAAACATGGTTTATAGGCGAAATCTTCCCTTTTCATGCCTAATATAGTTATTTTTATGCTAAGCAGTGAAATTGGGCCCTTTATTCAAGAATTATATTTTCTTTAATATTTTTTTGGTATTTATACTCATGTTCATATGGCAAAATGAGAAATAAAAATAGAATATATGATAGTGTAGTTGATGACAGCTTCAGCGGCTGTGGGCCCCCACTGTGGTGCATCCTCTTTGAAAATATTGGAAGTTGGAATCAGATCCAGAAAAGAGGGCTGACTACTATCAGGGGCTCTCGTTCCATTAAACTTCTACCTGCAACATGGTGCCACAAACGTACTGCAGCCTAGCTGCACGGGACTGCCTATCTTGTGTGGGTTTGCCTGGTGCAATTATATCCCCTCCTGCTTGGATGGGTTTCTGCACAGAGCAAACTCAAGTAAATCCATCTCCCAGTCTGCTTGATAGGTATGCTTGATAGGTATCCTCAATGCAGGGGATATTTGCAATTTGCCCTCGGTGGCACGTGGCTTATAGAAGCAGCTTTGTTCTTCAAATGCTTCTCAAAGCAATTTCATACTGTGTTGGTAAAACTTGTTAGGTTGTTTATGTAAAAAAAAAAAAAAAAATCCGAAGCCAGAGATGTTTTTCTGGAATGATGCTTTTTTTCCCCCTCCAGCTAAATCTGTACGTTTTATAGGAAAATTGAGCTAGAAAAGGATTCCTTGAAGGCATGGTGAAAGCTTAAGACAGATGGACTGTGCCGGGCTGTAGAACGGAGATGTCCCTCTAAGGATCAGTAGCTGCTGCTGAGCCTGCCCCAAGCCCCTCATAGCGTTCTTTGATCTCCTGCATTCATCTCCTAAAGCATAGGGAGGAATTAGTACTGCCTCCAAAACATAGGGAAAAATTAGTACGTCCAACTAGGGGATTTCAGGTCCCCATCTCAGGCCTGGTCCACATAGGCTGGCCAGCATGCTCTGGGCTGTCGTCACTGTCTATCACGTAACACTTCTCCATATGTGTTTTGAATGATCACTTTAGCGCTTAAACTTTGGGTAATTTGAAAAGCACACTGAACGATTTCATATGCTCTTTAAGACGAAGAGCTAATAACGAGATGAGCACATTTTCTCTCTAATTAATGTTCTTTTTTATATACCGTCTCTGAGCAGATGATTACTATTGATATTATGAATTAATCAGAGAGAACTACAGAAGTGTTTTGACTTTTATTTCAGGTCTTGAATCTCAGTGAAATTGTAATAAACTCTCTGGCAAGGATAGGTAATAGTCTTTGCTACTTGTCACAGAAAAAAAAAAATGAAAAAGTCCTGCATCAGAGGCTTCTGATACATGGAAATTCGATGTGCTTTCTTGTTTATTAGGCTCTGAAAAACTTGTAGATAGGAAGGAAGGAAGGAAGAAGGAAGGAAGGAAGGAAAAATTTGGCTAAGTTTTAATAAGCCACCTTTCCCCAAATCTTATTTGAACACAGCTATTTTTGTTTCCAAACAGACCCACTGTTAGAACATGGGCTTGCCCTTTAAGACAAAAGTTACTCTTAAGCCAGTAGATCTGCTACCAGCCTGAAAGAATCCAGCCACACCCCACTGCAGCTCTTGCTCAGGGACTGAGAATTAAGAAGCTGCCTGTGCTGTAGCCCCTGGTTTATGGTCCTAACCACTATCTGGCTCTCCCCTGTTTATTGTCACCATAGGATATGTTGGACTAAGTCACATGGTGTTAAACTTCTTTCCCACCCTAGAATGCTTACAAATGGCTGACACTTCCTTTGTATAGGGATTGCTCTGGTCTCCCTCCCTCGCTCCCTTTCTCCTTTCCTTCCTCTCTTACTCTCACTTTTAATAAATCTCTTCTCCAGGTCTTAAAGGGAAACTTTTCTTTCCCTTAAGGTCCAATCTTGTTTTCTATCTAATCTTCACCCTCCTACCTCAAAGAAGCTGTGCCTTCTAATAACCACAACTTTCTAAAGGAACAACCAACCACTGTTGCTATAGAACAACAACAACAACAATAACAATAATAGCACACGCCTTTAATCCCAGCACTTGGGAGGCAGAGGCAGGCGGATTTCTGAGTTCGAGGCCAGCCTGGTCTACAGAATGAGTTCCAGGACAACCAGGACTACACAGAGAAACCCTGTCTCAAAAAAAAAAAAAACAATAATAATAATAATAGCCTTTAATAACCCCACCCATCTCAACAGATTAAATGCTTTAATAAAAGTGTAGCAGGTAAAACTGACTAATTCCTGCCTCTACTATTTATGTGCTTTTCAGACAAGTCATGCAACTTTACCCCTTCCAAGTTTCTTCTTCTTGCCTAAATGGGAGTGACCATGTCTCCCTCTTTGGATTCTTGTAAAGATGAAAGGAAACCCTGTGGAAGCGATATTTGCGCCTCTTTGCTCCCATCACATGCCTTTGTACTCAGCCCTGTCCTTCTGAGTGAAGTCTAAAGGAAGTTTTGAAGCCATACTTTGAAGGCCAGCCAGTCACTCCTCAGGCTTTTCCGCTTGCACAGAAGGGAACATCCCCTGAAGCTTGACATTTTCGGGACGCTTTATAATAAAATGATAGTCACCATCGCCTCCATCCAACATGCAGATTTCATGACTGCCACATCCATTTCTGGGGTGTGACATGAATTCCCTCAAATATGGCGTGCTTTTCAGAAATCAGTTGCCAGTCGAAATATGGCCACGACCCATGGACAGGATTACAGCCCTGCAGGATAGAGGAGATCTGAAGTCTAGAGAGAGACACTTGTGGCCCCTCCTTGGCTACCACTGTACCATCTTTTCCCACTTATAACAGTAGTGTATTTAACAGGCATGTAGGAGCTTGAAACCAATCTGCAAAAAAAAAAAAGGTTAAAAGGGTGCCCAGTCTACACCTATCAAAGGCAATTGACCTGGAGAGCCAAAGAACATACCAGGTCCCGAATGGACCCAGAAGATGGTCTTTTATCTACCATCCACAAAACCCTGGAGACCCTGTTTCAAAACTTGGTACTCTTAAGGCTGAAGACTTACCTGTTCTCCTCAGGCCTAGACTGGAGTAGCTGCTAAAAAGGAAACAAGAAACAGGAGGGAACTAGAGCCCAGTGTCTTTCCCCCAGGAGTGGAGCATTGAACTCTCCTCGCGGCCAAATCTATGCATCTTCTGGCTTTTGTCTCATGGTTTCCTATAAATTTCAAAACTGTCACGGTCTTTTAAATGGTATGAATTGTTATGTGTCTGTGTGAATTGAGACTTTAAAGTGACAACAAACCATCCAAACCATAAAGGTCCTTCTTGCTGCTGCTGCTGCTAAGCACCAGTTTATACAGTGCTCATCCTTTCCACACGCGCCAAGACCGATTCCAGCACTCAGGGTGTCCTCCAGATCCTCCCCGCTCAAGTAATTTGATTGCTTGAATTATAAAGGTGCAAATACACAATTTAAATGCTAATTTTGCCATTTCCCTTTAAAAACATATTAATTAGAACTAAAGAGAGTTAGAGAGTTTCTATGATTTAATATTTTGCCTCGAAATAGAAAAAAAATATTTATTATTATCATGCACTGGGGTTTGGCACATGCCACTACATCTGGATAACTTGTGGAGTCATCTCTCTTCTTCTCCTTATATGTGGTTCTGGGAACTGAAAACCAGCATTGCTCAGCAAGTGCTTTTTCCACTGAGGCATCTTGCTTGCCCCCTGAATTTTTGGAGTTAACATAGTCTTCTCAAAATATTGAAAAATGGTATTAAAGTGCTAAAAACAGAATTTGAAAGATCAGAAAGCATTTGAATAAAAACTGCTACATAAGTTCTGCTGGTGTGGCCTCCTCTCTTCTCATGCTTCTCAGACATGTGGACATCGCCAAGGTCCGTTTTCAACATCAAACATTTGTCTAGAAACATTTGAGTGGGTTCTTTAACGTGTGCTTGGATTTGCCCCCCGCCCCAACTTAATCAGCCCTGTGTGTGAATACAGAACACATTTGATTCATTAAAATTTTTTTTAATTTTGGGGAAAAACATTTATGAGTTGTTTGCACTGAGGGTTGGGAACGTTCTTCTGAATTTGCTTATTCTTGTGTGCTGACAATCCATTCTCTATGCAACAGTGTCAAATGATGTACAACTCTACCTCTGTCATGCCGAATTTAGTATAGTATTTTATATATATATATATTATAGTTTATATATATATATTTAGTATAGTTTATATATATATTTAGTATAGTTTATATATATTTAGTATAGTTTATATATATATTTAGTATAGTTTATATATATATTTAGTATAGTTTATATATATGTGTGTGTGTGTGTGCGCGTGCGTGCACGTGTTATGTAGATGAATTTGACTTCTCATCTCAGCAAGTATCCAATGAGCTACTTTAAAAGCTCACTTTTAAGTTTTCCAATTACCCTTGCAGTCATTTCCTGTGGACTTCTGCTTATATGTTTGTATTTACCTCTTCTATATAAGTGGAATTATAGTAGAATTCTCTTTTTGTGCCTTCAGCTTTTAATTTAGTCTGCATGTTGGAGATCTCTGAGCATGGATCTGCATAGTTCTTTTAAAAATCAGGCTTGAACCGGGCGGTGATGGCGCATGCCTGTAATCCCAGCACTCTGGGAGGCAGAGGCAGGTGGATCTCTGAGTTCAAGGCCAGCCTGGTCTACAGATTGAGTTCCAGGACAGCCAGGGCTATACAGAGAAACCCTGTCTCGAAAACACCAAATTCAAAAAACAAAAACAAAAACAAAGAAAAGCTGTCTTGAGTGACGTCTAAGTTGACACATGCCTTTGTTCAATATCTTTGAATATGTGTTTGTGTCTTTCTTATAGGTTAAATGCATAGGCCAATGAATATCCACTATACAGTTTAGACAGCTAAATCTAATAATGTCTCCTTAAATACGTGTTGCAAAAATACTATCAATTTCCATTATAATTAATATATAAAATAGGGAACTGAAATCTTAGAGATGGGTAGTTTGTTAGTAGTCAGAGCAGTGAGTTAGACACAGAGAAAACTGCTTCCCAGGCCCCTTCCTGATGTTCTAGTTAGCTATGTGTCGTGGTAGAAGTCACTTAACTTTTCTGTCTCCTTGGACCCCTTAACATACTGTATTTCAATGTTAACATGCAGTTGCTACACAGCCTTGAATTCCAAGTTTGCAACAGAATTTAACATATAGTTTATAGAGACAGGACTTCTAAACTCTGCTAGATCTGTTCCTTTAGAATGTCATGGACCTCAGGAAAGCTAAGGCCTTTAGAAGACATGCTCAGTTCCCAGTGCCTGTAACCCTTTGCTGACAGTGCTGCTTTGGCTAGGAAACCAGACTTGGGCTTGATGTCTGAGACCTGGAGTGGGTGCAGACAATCAGCCAATCAGCAACAAAGCCAGCAGACAGCAGGGAGACCAAGGCAAGGCACAAATCTACAGGAAAGCATTCTGGGTGCTCTGTGACAGTCTAGCCCGTTTCCCAGTGTTTCAGGTGGAGAGTCCTCTGGGCTGCCACGCTACCGGGCTAACCTTACAAATCCACAAGACAAGCATCTGTGGAGGGCTACCCACCCATTGAACCAGCATTCAAAGGTAGAGATTGTCCACAGTAGTTTCATCTCAAACGCTGGTGTTCAAAGAGCATCGGCCAGGGACACATCACTTGCTTTTACTGACATGACTCTTACCAGGGTGACAAGATGCAAGGCACCTTGAGATGTCGGAGAGGAAACCAGCTGCCCAGAGAACAGAATTCCAGCTCTTGTTGGAAATGTAAGATCATCTGGGAATGCTCCTTTCAAAGGAGAAAATAATGAAAGGTGTTTAAAGCAGAATTCTGAGATCCAGAGGGACACTGCTGAGTAATGGGTACTGACTGGAAGCTGTCTCTAGGGTCACTGGCTCTTCACTCTCCTGGACACTTGGCATATTTCCTCCTCCCTCTTCCTCCTCCCTCCTCCTCCTCCTCTCCCCTCCTCCTCCTCCTCCCCACTCTTCTCCTTTTTCCTTTTTTGAATTTTTCTTTTTTAAATATTTTTGAGATAAGGCCTCCGAATCGAATCAGCTTCTGCCTCCAGGTCCTTGAGCTATTTGCATTCCTGTCCTGACTTCTTTAGATAATAAAGTGATATGGAAATGTAAGTCAAATAAACCCTCTCCTCCCAACTTGCTTTTGGTCATGATTTTTTTAAAAGACTTATTTATTTATTATGTGTAAATACAATGTAGCTATCTTCAGACATACCAGAAGAGGGCATCAGATCTCATTACAGATGGTTGTAAGCCACCATGTGCTTGCTGGGATTTGAACTTACAACCTTTCGAAGAGCAGTCGGTGCTCTTAACCGCTGAGCCATTCCTCCAGTCCCTGGTCATGATGTTTAATCACGGCACTAGTAACTCTATAGGATACTGGCCTTGACTGTTTTTCTGTGGCCTTTGTCCTTCCAGTTCAAAAGTCATGCCCTGCTATAACAGCTCTGAATGCACCAAGAATTTCTTCTCTTCAAACCCTTGTGCTTTCTCAGCCTAACTCAGACTGCCCTAGGTTTGAAGACTACAGGAGGTAGGGAATTAGGGAGGAAGCTATGTCCAGAGATGTTGACTCTGTTAGTCTGAGGAACCTCAAAAGCATCTTGAAAGAAAGATGTCTCAATACACAGCACAGTAAAGAAATCAGCTCTGTAGCCCTAGAATGTAGCCATATAGTCTCATGAAGCAACTTGAATACATGTTTACAGTCATCTGTGACCATCCAGGAGACTCAGTGACACAGGGTTCAAAGGAAAAACTCAAGAACACACAAAATATTAATAGCATACTGTATAAAATGAGTACATGTTAAGACAAGTTATTGTGATATAGCCCGGGGTAGTCTGAGACTTGCTATATTGACTAGATTGACTTTGAACTTGTGGTGATCCTCCTGTATCTGCCTCCTGAGTCCCGGGCTACAGGCATGGACCCCCTTATCTAGTTAATTGTCCATAAAGCCAATGAGCAGATGTTAGAAGACCCAGCATGAAGATTTGTTCTAGCAATAATTCAACTGGAATCTTTGCTTTAAAATGTTTTTCTTTACAGAAAATCAATGTTGGAAATCTTAGAATTCCTATGTTTTAGAGTCTTAATGAACTAATACTCCAAAAATTTCTTGGAAAAAACTTTTTGTTGTTGTTTGTTGTTTTGAGACAGGATCTGTCTATGAAGCTCTGACTGTCCTAGAATCCATTGCATAGACCAGGCTGGCCTTGAACTCACAGAGATCCACCCGCAGGCATGTGCCACCACACCTGGCCTCTTTGAAATGTGTTTTAGTCTTGACAACTTCATAATTCATCTTCCATTATCTTTTCTCATTCTTTACTCCCTGAAATGAAGCCCTTCTTCTAAAGAAGCCTCTTCATATACGTATTCACTGAGACTAGTTAACAGTGGCTTGCCTGGGCATGTGTGGGGAGATTATTTATGGAGACATGGAAAACATCAATGGCTATCTCATTGACTAAAGAGAATGATACCCTCTCCTGGAAGTTTTTAACTGCCCATGGTCCCTTGGCAAGGGGCCACGCCCATTCAGTATGAAATGGTAACAAGTCCAATCATCTATATTCTTGTGCTTGAGCTGGTAATCATGATTGTAGTGAGGTCATGAGCACAATGGCTGTGTCACATCTGGAAGAAACTGTTTTGCAACACAGTTCCCCAAACTCTGACTCTGATATTATTTTTTTTTTCTTTGAGACAGGGTTTCTCTGTGTTGTCCTGGAACTCACTCTGTAGACCAGGCTGGCCTCGAACTCAGAAAGCCACCTGCCTCTGCATCCCAAGTGCTGGGATTAAAGGCATGTGCCACCACTGCCTGACTCTGATACTCTTCCTGTGCCTTTCTTCCACAGTGTCACCGAGTCTGGGCTGAGCAGTCACTTATTTTCTGCAATTTGACGAATGTTAAGTCCACATTAGCCTCTGGTCTACTATGAAAGAATTCTCTGGTGGAGGCTGAGAACAGCACTAATCTATGGGCATCAATAAAATTGTCTAGAAGACAAATTGACACCTAGTCTGTTCAGCAATCCACCCACTCTGCCCTCAAAGGTTGTAACCACCCAAGTCACAAGCTCTCAACTGGATTAACGTGGTGTCTTCTCCTATAGAATAGGCTTCAGTTTCACTCAGAAAGCAATTGTTGGCATCGGTAATGGTCATACCACTATTGCACTGATGACATAATCTAGCTATGCAGATCATTATTGTAACTTGTGGTGGGTAGAACACTTGATGACTTCACTCCCCTCACAAACTTGTGCTACATCTTGTGGAGCTTTGAAAGCAGGGAAGAAACCCTCACATTGTGTTCAGTTTGACATTTCCGTGTTCCATAAGGCATGTGTGTGGTATCGTCAGCATTAGAGGATCCCTCTCTCTCTTGTTTCAGTGAGTTGTCAAAAGCATTGGCTAATGTTTGGAGGTAACTCTAGAGCTTTCCTACCAACAATGTATAGAGAGGTATGCCATACATGGTATGAGATTTTTATTTAATAACATTATTTGCCTCCATTCAAACATTTGTTGACTATGTTTTCTGAATAGGTTTAGAAAATAGGTTTCCATTGGGCTCTCTCTCTCTCTCTCTCTCTCTCTCTCTCTCTCTCTCTCTCTCTCTCTCTCTCTGTTTCAGATTTATTTTATTTATACGAGTACATTGTAGCTGTTTCCAGACACACCAGAAGAGGGATTTAGATCCCTTTACAGATGCTTGTGAGCCACCATGTGGTTGCTGGGAATTGAACTCAGAACCTTTGGAAGAGCAGACAGTGCTCTTAACCACTGAGCCATCTCTCCAGCCCCTGCATTTGGCTCTTTCAAGCATCCTCAATTTGGCCAATGCATACTTCCCCCTCTCTCCTTCCTCTGTCATCACAAAAATAATTATTTTGTTTACCGTCTGATTTTGATGTTTTTTAATCATCATGTCTCATTGTCTGTCTAGTAAATGATGCTTGAAAATGACCACATAGTCCAGATTTTCTAGCATATTTATTTAACTTCACTATTTTAATCTCTCTCTCTCTCTCTCTCTCTCTCTCTCTCTCTCTCTCTCTCTCTCTCTCTCTCTCTCTCTCTCTCTCTCTCTCTGGGAGAATTTTCCTCTGTGCAATATCCCCAGGGAATCTTACATTCATACATACACAACCTGTAAAGATTATAATCTTAAAAATCTTTTAATTAAGTCTTCAGACCCATGGCATTAAACTGTCATTAATTTAGGAGCATAAAACAAAGCCTTTGGAACCATGCATTTAAAAAGTAGCTCAGGTGGCTCAGATGTTTATATCTTCTAGATACTCCTGCAGTCTAGACTGCAAATACTGTCTCTTTCAAAGCCACGTTGACCTAAAAAGTACTGTGGTCTTCTACTATATAACATTAACAGTGACTTGTCTTTTTTTCCTGATGGTTCAGAATTCCAATTCCAGGAGTTCTGTAGGAATTGTGTTAGGATTCTTCCCAGCTGTATGGAGAAAGCTATTAAAGAGCTCTGATGAAAAAAAATTCTCTTAAGCTTTGAGCTGATTAGATTAAACTTAGGCTCTTTAGGTGTGTGTGTTGACAAAAAATGAATAGTATATTGCCTTTGTAGCATCCTGTTCCAATTCAGACATGATTTCAGAATGCTAGCTTGTTTTATTTGAGATTATTTCAGGTTTAGTCTGTCTGCACATGATATTTGGCTGGTATCATCTAAATTCTCAACATAGACCCTGTATTGTGGCTTGCAGCTTCTTGACCTTTTATTGCTATTTGGGTTGCAATAGGTTTTTGTCTCTTACACCAACAACCACTTGAAATTTATGAAAGGATTCATGTCCATCAGTTGTTACTCAATACCACACAACCAGGTCCCAGACATGAACGTGAAGGGAGTTTTAATAACCATATTTCCTGCAACCTAAACCTTTCCAGTTCAGTAGTATCTATTGCTTTCTTTCTCCTACAGCCCCTTGATGAGACAGAGCAGCCTCCACTTACAGACACTTTGAAACACTTCTGAAAAATTTTTTCTCTTTATTGCTACATGGCTCACACAGTTAATTTTGGGCTCAGCAAGCTAAATAATTTGTTTAATAAAGCCCTAAGCTTGAGATCAGTTATCATATTGAATTGAGGTCTTCATCTGCCATTTAATCAGCATAGTAACATGAAGTTCTATTATTGTTATAGTCAATTCACTTTGCTACAACTATCAAGACAACCAGAACACACTTTTCAGGACATTGGTCCCAAATCAATCACTTAGGAGGCTAAATGGTTTAAACACATAGGTGAAGAAAACTGGCCAGACGGAAAACAAACATCCACGCCAAGGACATCTACAACCTCCTAGTTCTTCCACAGCCACTGGTACATGGCTTGCTTCTAGATTCTCTCCTGTAAAGATAGCACTCCGCTATCATAGAGTGTGGACTTGGGGTGATATAGAGTCAATATATGGAAAATCCAATTGTCTCTGTTACTTTCCCCAGTGCACTTACCTAGACCCTTGTCTCAGCAGCAGCAGAGCCTGGTGTCTGGCCCACCCATCCCCTCAGGATGCTCCGAGTAACTTTCACTCTATTCAGGACACTTTTTTGTTTTCTTCTGGTTTTGGATTCTTGCTTTCTTTTGTCACTGAAGTTACTTGCCAGGAATACCTCTATGAGTTTTCCAATTGACATATAAAGTCCAGACAATTTCTTTAATTTTTAAAGCCTGAGGGCAAATAAGATACAGAAGCTGATGTGTCAGAGCTCCCCTATTTCTATTAGAGAAGAGGATCAAGTTAGTAACACATAGAAATAATGCTGATTATGAGACAAATACTGATATATATTTGTTAATATCATTACCGATTGGTACCTATGGACAGTTTTGCTTTGTTAACTCTGTGTGTGTGTGTGTGTGTGTGTGTGTGTGTGTGTGTGTCTGTACATATACCTGTAAACAGATTGTATATAGAAAATTTTGAATTCTCCAATTGACTTTTTTCCCCAATTGTTCTTCTTAGGCCTGGACATCTGAAAATGCCCCCCAGCACTAACTATTTTTGTTTTTTGGGTTTTTATTGTTATTGGTGGTGGTTTTTATTTGTTTGGTTTGGTTTGATTTGGTTGTTTTTGTTCAGTATCTTTAGTCCATAAAAATATCCTACCTGGGGTGCCTGAGATCTGAGAGCGAAAGACCATAAGAGATTTTAAAACCAATTGATTTCTATATGAGAAATCAGCATGATTAATCTTAAAGTTCATATAGGCAGGAAAGTAGAGGCTTTCAGCCAGCCATCAGACTGAGCACAGAGACCCCAATGGAGGAGTTAGGGCAAGGACTGAAGGAGCTGAAGGGGTTTGAAATCCCATAGGAAGGACAACAATATCAACCAACCAGACCCCCAGAGCTCCCAGAGACTAAACCATCAACCAAAGTGTACACGTGGAGGGCCCATGGCTCCATCCTCTTATGTAGCAAAGGATGGCCTTATCTGGCATCAATGGGAGAGGAGGCCATTGGTCCTGTAGAGGCTCAATGCCTTAGCATAGGGATCTGCTAGGGCCGGAGTGGGTAGGTGGGTGGGGGAACACCCTCATCGAAGCAGGGGTGAGGGGGTGGGAAAAGAAGGGAGGACATGACCTTTAAAGTTGTGTGAAGAAAGCAGAGCATGTGGTTGGTGCTTAGATAATGATTATAGAAAAGATATGGAATATTACATAGTTAAGAGAATTGAATCATTTGGACGTCTAGAAACACACACACACACACACACACACACACACACACACACACACACAAATACACAAGCTGTTGCTTTTTTAAAAAATCATATACTCAACGTGCTAGACACAGCCCGCTGCTTTCCCACGCAGTCTTCTTGGTTACCTTGCTTACCCTCATTTGATGGCCAGGGATTGGCTACTGCATGCATGGCAGGCTCGGATCACACTGGAGAGCTGCAGCACAAGATGGAAACCGAGGCTGGCCCCAGAATCCAAGCCTAGAGCTTGTCCACTTTTAACCAGCTTGAGAGAGGTTGGATATAAAATGCAAAGAGACAAGCCAAAATAGGATTAATTCGGGCTGTTTGGGTAAAAATCTGTGGTTTCCTTGGAGATATGTATTTTGGGTTATTATATTAGAGAAGAATTCTAAGCTTAGCAAACAATGGTTATTTTAACACAATGAATACTTTCTTTGTATTCTGTTTTTCATATTGTTATACAATATGTACATAACATCCAACAACAACAACAACAACAACAACCTAGCACATAGTGTTCTAAATGAACAACAAAACCAAAAGGGTCTTCCTAATACCTACCTCTAGTCTTGTCCTGCCAAAAGAGTCACTTTTAAGCATTTTTGGCTGTTTTCTTATATTGATTCTTTTCATAACACTAAGTGATGTATTGGGAAAGTGTTGCATCTGAACTTGGCCTTGTTTCAATGGTAAAATGTGTAAAAATAACAAACAGATAAAATCCAGTTTCTTGTACCTTTCTGAAAGAGACAGACAACTCTGGGTAACTGGAGAGAGGAGCAGGTGTCAAGAAGAGAGTGAGCCCCAGTTAAGTGTGGAGTGGTAGGAGAGGTCAGAGGTCAAAGATGCTGAGAGGAAATCATTCTGATTGGGTTGTTCCTCTTAAAGTATAAGATCTGTTTCCTGTAGGGTTCTCCCAAATGTCTTAAGGCTTTTGAGTGGCAAATTGTGTTTATAAATGTGGGTGGACTGTGGTAGCCCTTCATGCCCCTTCCTCAAAGAAAGGAGAGGATCTGGACTTGGGAGATGTAGGCAGGCAGGGTTAGCCTGTCATCAGGCAAGTATCTATTCTCAGGTCTGGCAGCTTAAAGCAGGAATCTGCTGTAGCTTCCCATGCATGGGAAGGGTTTAGTTCCAGGTGCATGCTCGGTAAAAGCAGCATAATAGACTTTCTGGAATATGCAGGTTTCAAGGATAAGTGCAGCTTCCTAGGGAGAAAATTTGCCTCAACGGATGGTTTCCGAGAAGAAAATGGAGGGGAGCATGCACAGATAACATTCTTGTGAATGACAAGATTATATGCAATTTCCTGATAACCAAATGCTAAGCTCATTTCTCTTAAACATTCCTAAGCCAAAGAGAGCAGATGCCAAAGCATGGGTGTGGGACTTCTGCTTAGCACAGTGTTCCCTGTCTTCCTTTCTTTCTTCTAGCACACAGAAAACAACATTTGATGCCATATTGTAGCAAAAGACTGAGCTTTCTAATTGATTGCTCTAGGACCTGCCCAGCTTTGCCAGAGCTCAGACCATCAGTGTCTGAGGGTCATAATGTTGGGTTTACCCTATGCATTCCACATTGTGCCTGATGACCCAGAATAGTTACTGTTAATCTTCCTCTTCACTGTAGAGAGTGCTGTTTCCACCATTCAGTCCCTTCATGGCACAAGGTGGCTGGAGAGTCCTGAGAGCCTTTTGTGCATAGGTGGGTGCATCTGTTTAGGAAAGGATCCTGTTGGCCTATGAGCTGATTCTATTGCCTCTTTAGAAAAGAACACAGAACAGAGAAGAGTATGGTTATGTCGTTTTCCCATAAGTTCTTTGTACATATTAGATTTCTCTCCTAGAACATGCTTATATTCCCATAGTTATTTTTCTTGAGACCGTGATATTAAATAACTTAACCACTCCTTGCTGTTGTGTCTTCCCTTGGGTGTATCCCCAATGTGTGTTCTGTACTGGGTAGATGCTTTAGTCAAAGCCCTTAGTGAATGGATAGCACATTGGATTTTTATCTTACTGGAACTTGACTATGGAAGAAAAATCTATGTGGATGCCAATTCCTACATCTTAAAGAGATAAAAGCTTTTACTACATTTCCCTATCGAGCCAGTTGGAAATTGGAAAACTAGGCCCTGAGCTACAAATCCCCTAGCATAGCTAGAGTAGCTTCTTTTCATTTGCTCTGTCCAAATACCTGAAAACACAATGTAAGATGTGAGTGCTTGTTTCCTATGCTTGAGGATGTGTCTATCATGGTGCAGAAGGATGAGGTGGTAGGCCACATCATGTGTGTGGCCAGGAGCCAGAGCGAGATGAGTACTTGGCTCACTCTTCATCGTCAGTTCAAGACCCCAGCCTATGAAATGGGGCATCCTACATTCACAGTGAGTCTTCCCTCTGCAGGTAAGCCTTTCTAGAAGCACCCTTAAGGCATATCCAGAGATATGTTTCCATGGTGAGCCTAAATCCAGTCAAGTTGACAATTAAAGTTAGCCACAACAACAGAATCTCACACAATTAGTAGGGATTTGACTTTAAATGTAAGGTGGTTCTGTGAAACTAAGCTTGCTTGGAGATCGTGTCTGATTTTGGTGTGTGGCTATGAGGTTGTCCTGTCTGTCAAATCTCAAGCTTCTAGGCTGTGTACATCACCAGCCTTTGTCAGAAGCAGTGTATTTGTCAGGGGTGCATCATGCCTTCCGCATGGCTCAGTGTCCATTCTGCCCTTGAGCCTTGGGGGAATAGCAGTTTGAGACACAATTCTAACTTGTTAGCTTGCCCTCCCTCCCTGCCTCTACCTCTCCCCCAACTCCACTCCCACCGCCACTGCTACCCCCACACACTTTTAAGGTAGATTCCAAGTGAGACATTTTAAAAGTCAATACTGTGTTTACCATGACATGCTCTGAAACAGAAGCCCCAAATAGACTTTATCAAGCAGATTAGCAGTGACATTTTATAACCAATACTTTCCAGTGTCTCTGAAATTAGGAGTGAGTGGGAGAAGAGGAGTACCGTAGAAAACTGTCATTTAAATGGCAAGCCTTTGTCTGTTAATAAGCTGCTTCCTTCAAGGCTTTGGAGCTTCCCGGGAAATAAGTGGCCTGTGACGCAGGGGCACCATCAGAGATTTCATCTTTTGCCTCATGTCTTACAGAACAGACTCCATACAAACCAAGGTTGCTAGCAAATGAGTTAATTTTGTTATCTAGACTTGGAATTTACCCCAAGGAAAGCCAGTCTTTAATGTGACAGTGCCACCATACGCAGAGAGCCATCTCATGCAGAGTTCAGAGGGGTCAGAGCAGGACATCTCTTGTTTGTCATCTTGGAGTCCATTTCCTGGGCAGTTCATTTTGACAGTCTCTTCTGGGTTAGATTTTAGAGGCTATGCCTTTTTACTAGCTCCCCAAGCCAAATTAATGTCTTGATTTTTATAGTTCCTTTTCTGGTTCAAAATTATTGAAGGATCATGTAGTCTAGTGATGTCTTTTGCAGACAGATAGAAAAACAATGCCTCTGAAAGGGAGGGAGGCTGACTTTTTAAATCCATACAGTCCTTTTTAATATATGTTAGCTTGGAGAGCTGCCCTTGCCTGTCATCATAGCATCCGGGAGGCCAAGCAAGAGGTTAGTGAGTTTGAAGCAAGCCTGGGCCACAAAGCAAGATTCTGTCTCCAAACAAACACAAAATTAGCAGCAGGATTGCATCTTGGGAAACAGTTAAATGTGAAGAGGATCACATAATCATGCAGAATGTCTGAGAGGACTTCAAACATGTTCTAACCCACATTCCTTTAGGTAGAGGGCATGAGTTGGTTGGAGTCTTAACTCTGCCTCTCACTGGTAGGACTTGGCTGAGACCTTGAGCTGTGGGCTTCCCTTGTGCATGCAGGGGCAATGACACCCAACTCTGCCATTCACAGAATTCTAGTAACATTGAGTAAGAAAACATTTGAAAAATTCTCAGGAACATTCTGAGATAGTATTGAATATGAGGCCAAGGTTATACTGTCTATGTATATGTTAAAACCCAGTAGCTAAAAGTGGCCAATTCTGTCTTATGTAAACCATTGCTTAAATATAGCACTTGCCCCACTCAGTTTAAGCCAGATACTTGTCAATAGTTATAGTATACAAATGTTTGTAAGAAATTGATTCTCTTCAGTTCCAGTTACTTCCATCATTGATCATTTGATCTCAGAAGCATAGTTTGGGAACTATTGATCTATAATGTTCTGATATGGAGAAGTATTGAGTTCTCTGATCATATAATTTCAGTATGAACTCCTTGATGCCTTTAACATAGTAGTGATTTTTTTTCTCATATGCATTCATATTTTGACTCAAAGGAGATTTCTAAATTTCAGTCATGTACCTAAATTCCTGCTTCCTTTTGGTTTAACTATTACCACGCTGAACTTGAGCTATAGCTTCTATTATCTATTAAGAAATCTTTCACCCTGATGTATCTGCCCTGTCCAGTTCACAAATGTGTGATAAGTCTCTTCAAGCTTGTATGTAATTTAGTTAATTTAGGACCATTTCATCCACTTGGATTCTTACAGCGTCCTCCTACAGTCTTACTAAGAATAAACGTAGGCAAATATCACAACTTGAGTCATGAGGTCTGTGTCTCATTAGGGGCCCTTACATCTAAAGGAAACCTCAGGGTGAATCCATGCATACAAGCCTGCCCAAAAGCCCATTAAGCAAGAAAAAAGAAAGGTACTTTAGCTTCTGAGTTTCAAATTGCAAGTCGACATTCTGCCAGAGCCTATATAGAATTCTTACAGCACACTGCTGAGACTGGCTGGCTTTTTTAATGTTACTATTCTGGCCCTTGCAGAGCCTCACAATCTTTACCACTCCATGGGCTATGCATTATGGAAATGGAAACGAAAGAGCTTCCAATGATGGACCTTTTCATTTCTCTGCAAAGTTGGTTTTACTAAACTACCACTGAGAACACATCTATTGATGGAGATAAGACTACATCTGTGTCTGTACTTGAAATTTAGGCTCTTTGAAGTTAAAGAAATTATCAAGAATTTCAAATCATTGTCAAATTGAATCAAGAGGAAAGAAAAAGCATCCTCTAGGTTCAAGTATATCAAGAAATGGCAAACTGGAGTGTAAATTAGTCTTCCAATGGCCAGAACAGCTTCCTTTAATATCTGCTCAGTGCATCTTATTTCCAGACCTACTATGTGTAGAAAAGTGAGTCTAATCATTTGTTTAAGAGCAAAGAGAAAGCCAAGTCCCTACTCAGTACAAATGAAGTTAGCGGTTGACTAGGAGGTGGCTTTATTTTTTTTTCATACTTAAAACAACCCAAATTATGGAAGCAGAATAGACCCGAGTCAGGAAAAACTGGGAAGAATGCTTAGCAGAGAGTGTCCTGTCACTTGTAAACCGCAACCAACATTTATTATTGTTTGTACCCATAAAGGGTTTGGGGTGCACATCTTTTTTCTGACCACATTGGAAGATTGTTTGGAAGGCTAAGTTTTATTTCTCTGTAAGTAATGTGGGAGCATGGTATGAGTTAAAAATTAAAATGAAGAAATTACTTGAGGTTCATTGTTAATATGATTGAAATCCTGCTGTAATCTCCTGTGGGGGATGCACTGTGGTACCCTGGAAACATTAGTGAACTTGGAATCAAAGCAGCCGATTCCAGTACTTGCTGACTGAGCAATACAAAGAAAGTTACGTGTTTGCTAAGCTTCAGCTTCCTATGTTATATTTTGTTTTTCCCCATGAGCTTGTTTATTGGACCAACATTTTAAAAGTATTCTGGGAAGACACAAAGAGAATGTGTGCTGGAGGACAAACTTCCTTGAGGAGTCTTTGCCACAGAGTGAGAGTTATCAGGATTGGACCTTTGCACTCTCTTTCCCATACTGGGCCAGGAGAGGCCCTAGATCCTCAAACCACTCTTGTCACAGTGTGTGGATAGTGGAGATTTTGCTCAGTCTTGATGATAACTGCCTGATAATCAGCCCAAAGTTGCCTAGCCATCAACACGACCACAGTAAGACTGCTGGGACTTTCCATTCCGTGAGGATTGTGTGCAAACAGAATGCAGCTGTAAACTGCAGGTGTCTCTGTGGGTATGACTCTCTGGATTGGATAAGGATGTGGTTGAGCATCAGAACCCAAGCTATTTTTTCTCAGTCAGATGTTCCCTCAACACCCACCTTAACATAAGACTCCACCATGATCCTGGTCAACTCAACTATTCTGTCTAAATTCTTAACAAAGAGAGCGACTGTAGCAAGTCCTAGAGTATTTGTTTAGCATATAAGAATTCCTAGGATGCATCCGTTGCAAAGGATAAATCTCTGTAGACAAAAGTGTGCTATCTTTAATTTTAAAGTGGTATAAATATTTACTATAGGAATTTTCCTAGTTTAGAGAGATGATGGAAGAGACCAATGATTGAATTTTTTAAGTTTTATTTATTATTTATATGAGTATGCTGTTGCTGTTTTCAGACACACCAGAAGGGAGCATCAGATTCCATTACACATGGTTGTGAGCCACAATGTGTTTGCTGGAATTGAACTCAGGATGTCTGGAAGAGCAGTCACTGCTCTTAACCACTGAGCCATCTCTCCAGCCCTCCAAAGATTGAAATTTAAGGGATGTTGTGTATAATGTGTGTTTGCTCTTTCCTCCTAGTTTTTAGCAGAGACCCTTAAAGCCTTTGGAAGTCCTGGAGTTCCAGAAGTGCCTTTGGGTCATGAGCCTGTTTATGCTAAAGAGCAGACAAGGTCTGGAGGGAGCCTAATGGATTCAAAGTGGGGACTGAACACCATAAGCACCTAATATTTCTTTCCCTGTTGCTCCCATCCCAAACCTCCAGAAGAGAACAGGAAGTTAGATATTTAATTATGATAACTCTTTGGCAATGCAGATCAAAGATCTTCGAGGCTTGAGGGCCATACTGAGGTCTTAAGTCATATCAATGATAATAGGTCATTAATAGAAAGTAATGCAGCCTTGAATTCCTGTTCTTTCCAAGACTTTAAGCATGAAAGGATGCTGAATTTTGTCAAATGCTTTTTCGGCATCCAATGAAATGACCATGTGGTTTTTTTCTTTGAGTTTGTTTATGTAGTGGATTGCATTGATGGATTTCTGTATATTGAACCATCCCTGCATCCCTGGGATAAAGCCTACTTGATCATGGTGGATGATCGTTTTGATGTGTTTTTGGATTCGGTTGGCAAGAATTTTATTGAGTATTTTTGCATCGATATTCATAAGGGAAATTGGTCTGAAGTTCTCTTTGTTGGATCTTTGTGTGGTTTTGGTATCAGCATAACCTAAACATAGTAAAAGCAATATACAGCAAACTGGTAGCCAGCATCAAACTAAATGGAGAGAAACTTGAAGCAATCCCACTAAAATCAGGGACTAGACAAGGCTGCCCCCTCTCTCCTTATCTTTTCAATATTGTACTTGAAGTACTAGCTTGGGCAATTACACAACATAAGGAGGTCAAAGGGATACAAATTGGAAAGGAAGAAGTCAAACTATCACTATTTGCAGATGATATGATAGTCTACCTAAGTGACCCAAAAAACTCCACCAGAGAACTCCTACAGCTGATAAACAACTTCAGCAAAGTGGCAGGTTATAAAATCAACTCAAGCAAATCAGTAGCCTTCCTATACTCAAAGGATAAGCAGGCTGAGAAAGAAATTAGGGAAATGACACCCTTCACAATAGCCACAAACAATATAAAGTACCTTGGTGTGACTCTGATCAAACAAGTGAAAGATCTGTATGACAAGAACTTCAAGTCTCTGAAGAAGGAAATGGAAGAAGACCTCAGAAAATAGAAAAATCTGACATGCTCGTAGATTGGCAGGATTAATATAGTTAAAATGGCCATTTTGCCAAAAGCAATATACAGATTCAACGCAATACCCATCAAAATCCCAACTCAGTTCTTCATAGAGTTAAAAAGAACAATTCTCAAATTCATCTGGAATAACAAAAAATCCAGGATAATTAAAACTATTCTCAACAACAAAAGAAATTCTGGGGGAATCAATAACCCTGACCTCAAGCAATACTGCAGAGCAATAGTGTTAAAAACTGCATGGTATTGGTACAGTGACAGTCAGGCAGATCAATGGAATGGGATTGAAGATCCAGAAATGAACCCGCACACCTATGGCCACTTGATCCTTGACAAAGGGGCTGAAAACATCCAGTGGAAGAAAGATAGCCTTTTCAACAAATGGTGCTGGTTCAACTGGAGGTCAGCATGCAGAAGAATGCGAATTGATGCATCCTTATCTCCTTGTACTAAGCTCAACTCCAAATGGATCAAGGACCTCCACATAAAGCCAGACACTCTGAAGCTAATAGAAAAGAAACTGGGGAAGACCCTTGAGGACATCAGTACAGGAGGAAAGTTCCTGAACAGAACACCAATAGCTTATGCTCTAAGATCAAGAATTGACAAATGGGACCTCATAAAATTTACAAAGTTTCTGTAAGGCAAAGGACACCATCAAAAGGACAAATCGGCAACCAACAAATTGGGAAAAGATCTTCCCCAACCCTACATCCAACAGAGGGCTAATATCCAATATATACAAAGACCTCAAGAAGTTAGACCCCAGAAAACCAAATAACCCTATTAAAAAATCGGGTACAGAACTAAACAAAGAATTTTCACCTGAAGAACTTTGGATGGCTGAGAAGCATCTTTTAAAATGCTCAACTTCATTAGTCCTTAGGGAAATGCAAATCAAAACAACCCTGAGATTTCACCTTACACCAGTCAGAATGGCTAAGATTAAAAACTCAGGAGACAACAGGTGTTGGCGAGGATGTGGAGAAAGAGGAACACTCCTCCACTGCTGGTGGGGTTGCAAATTGGTACAACCACTCCGGAAATCAGTCTGGCGGTTCCTCAGAAAACTGGGCACGTCACTTCTGAAAGATCCTGCTATACTACTCCTGGGCATATACCCAGAGGATTCCCCAGCATGTAATAAGGATATATGCTCCACTATGTTCATAGCAGACCTATTTATAATAGCCAGAAGCTGGAAAAAACCCAGGTATCCCTCAACGGAGGAATGGATACAAAAAATGTGGTATATATATATATATATATATATATATATATACACACACACACACACACACACACATACACACACAATGGAGTACTATTCAGCCATTAGAAACAATGAATTCATGAAATTCTTAGACAAATGGATGGAGCTGGAGAACATCATACTAAGTGAGGTAACCCAGTCTCAAAAGATCAATCACGGTATGCACTCACTAATAAGTGGATATTATCCTAAAAAATTGGAATACCCAAAACATAATCCACACATCTAATGATGTCCAGGAAGAATGGAGGAGTGGACCCTAGTTATGGAAAGACTCAGTGTAGCAGTATAGGGCAAATCCAGAACAGGGACATGGGAAGGGGTGGATGGTGATATATGGGGAGGGAAGAGGGCTTATGGGACTTTCAGGGAGTGGGAAACCAGAAAAGGGAAATCATTTGAAATGTAAATAAAAATATATCGAATAAAAAAAAGATAAAAAAAGAAAAATATTTGACAGAAAAAAAAGAAAAGAATGCGGACTCTTAAGTGCTGTGTCTCATTCTTTCAAACTATCAAACCTGTGGAAGGTGTTAGACTGCATGAATTTGTTGCTAGCTGACAAATCAGAAATACAGATTGCCTTGTCCTGTCCTTCAGCCACTGAAACTTATAGAACCCAACCCTTATCCTGTAGGTGGGAGTCAACTCTAAGATTCAAATTAATTCAATTATTTAATGCCCTTTGGAGATGTGGAGAATTGCTTAGTGTCATGAAAAACACCACATATTTTTGGTATTAGAGAGAATCAGATGGATGAATATAAACCAGAGATGGAAGGCAGTTGTCTTTTCAATGGGCAGAGCTAGAATTCATGCAAGACCCAGGAAATGCCACCTTTGTAGAAAGGAGCCCACACAAGGGGCTTGCCAGCCAGGTCCTGATTGTCAGATTAGGATTTGGACACTTCTAAAGCTGAGTTTATGGAAAGACACTGTCAGTGATTGTGACTTTTGAGCTTCTCTTATCACAGAGGAAATGTCTTGCAAAGGCAGCAATTGTGAATTTATAGAATATACGTACATATCAAATAAAAACACATTTTGAATTTTGTTTGCTTTGGGTTTTGTTTTGTGATTTGGAGTTATTCTAGTCTTGAGACAGTGGCTTTCCATGTAGTCCAGAACTTTTGATCCTCCTGTCTCAGCCTCCCAAGTACTAGAATCAGCCCACGACCACATCTAACAACTGTTTCTTCTTGTTGACATTGTTTATAACCACACATATCAATCTTGGTAATTAGCATGGAGATATAAAATACCTTATTGAATTTAATGTCACTGAATTTTCACCACATTGCCAAAGTTAGTCTTCAGAGATTTCATGGTAAAAATCTTAATCATGACTTCAAAAAACAATTTTAAAGGAGCATTAGCTCCTGGACATTTCATGATCAGGTTATGTTATCCTTTCTCAACAAAGCAGTTGGCTGTGTTAAACCATGACATTTTCAACTTTCTTCTTTTTTGTCTCTTTTGAGACAGGTTCTCAACATGTGGTCTCTGCTGGCCTAGACTTGCTGTGAATACATAGCAATCCTCCAGTCTCTGCCTCCTAGCCATGACATTATCAATTTTTAAAGAAATAAATAGAGCCCAGGATCCTTCTTATGTGAAGAATATTTGTCAACTCAACTGAAACAAATTCCAAGTTTAGCCCCTAATGCTTCTTTTCATAGGCTTAAAGGATATATATATATATATATATATATATATATATATATATATATATATATATATATATATATTTGTGCAGTATCGAATCCAATCCTTGTGGTTGTGAGGGGTGTATTATCTGTAGAGCTTTTAATGATCAAGACTGAATTCGACTGAAATGGCATACCATTAGCATTGTGCTCCCACACCAAGGTTGATCTGATAGAAGAGGCCCAAGTTATTTACAGCTTTATTAAAGAGGGTGTGTACAAACAACTACACATAAACCCTTACAAACTGAATCAGGCTTTGGGGGGAGGGGAGGCCATGAATGGGCAGAGGATAAGACACAAGACCTAAAGCCACCCTGCTGAGGAGGAGCACCAGCCCAAAGGGTTGGGATTCTATCCTGGAGAAGAAAGGCCGCTCCTCAAACAGACTTGTGAGTCTAAGCCATATAGAAGAAGTTCTTGGCACTGTGTAAATTCAAAGCTAATTTGTTTTATCATTTCCTCTTGCTACAGTGCCACAAACAGTTGGTTTTCTTTTGCAGTTTCTAAATGAAGTGGGGGGAGGGCGTGGTTGTCTCCATGAACATCCAATGAGTGATCCATTCTCTCTCAGGTGAGACCCCCTGGGAGACGTTGGCAATAATGCCCTTCACTCCTCATCTCCAGCTCTCAGCAGACAACATATCTGTCTGTATTTTTTTTACAAGGCATCATAAAATTTTCAGCTAGTGTACAAATGATAACACCATGTAATTTCCATTTGGTCCCTGTCCTTGGGGTTTTGGGAGAGGAGAAGGAAAATGGGGTTGCCTTGATTGACATTGGCGATGGGGGCTGTGATTCCCACAGCCTGCTGGGAAGTGCAGGAAGAGGGGGGAGGAAGGACTACGCATGCAGTTACAAATCCTCAGATGAACTGTCAAAGCAGTAGGCATCTGGTAGCCAGAGAATTCCAGCTTACTGACCCTGTAACCAAGCCAGAGCAGAGGACTAAGATGGTCAGCCTCCTGCCTCCACTAGCAGCGTTCCAGGGGACTGAAGATGTGGAGGGTGCCTGCAAACTGGAATCTCTCCCTCCTCTTCTGCTCCAACTTCTGCCAATACTATACTTACTATACTTAATACCCCAATACTATTATCGATCTGGGTCTTCGGGTACCATCTTCATGGCTCCAATTCCTCTACCCTGCGGCTGATCTCCCTTGTTCACAAAATGAAGCAAAATTTCATATTGAATCAGGCTCTTGGAGGGACTACATGATAGGAGGTTTACAAAAACTCAGACAGCACCCAGTGTGCAGACTCTCAATCCTTGAGGATTATTCTACTATGGACAATGGAGCTCAAGGGTTTGCAAAACAAGAGAAGCACAAGGAGCTTTAGATGAAGTAGGCAGTAATGGTGAGCTTTCAACTTCCCTTTGATTCCTCAGAATATGGTAATGGTTTTTTGTAATAAAGCTACATTAAGGTTAAATTCATAATGTTAATTATTTTTCCTTATCTGACCTAGTGGCTATTAACATTTGGCTTTAATTAAATGCCTTGGCTTTTGAGAATATTGACTGTTGAGATCAAAAGAGAAAGCACACAATTGATTCAGAACCAGAGTAAGAAATGAAGGCCATCTAACCCATGTCGCCTCAGGTTATACGTAACTAGTAACAACGGTCGAGTTTCTAAGAGCTTTCTTCAAAGCAAACATGAAATAGACATTTAGCAGTAAAATGCCAGGAAAGAGCCCATGGTTCTGTCAATTAAAATGTGAAGATTAAGCACAGGGAAAACAAACAGAGATGGTTCTGCTGAGCTCATTTTAAGAGCTGGTCTACCTGTATCCATCACCTTACAGAGGGCTTCTATCCCAGGAGAGTAGTATGCAGTCTAGTGATGTCAACTTCCAGAGCCTCACAGACAGCCACACTCATGGGTTCCCATGTTTTCTACAGTCTCTCATTTGCAACACCTGTCTCTGTCATGGCTGTCGGCTTCTGTTTGCTTCTCATTTTTCTGTCAACAGTTTCATTTTCTATCTCAGCAGCAACTCTTTGGCCTACTTCAGTCTTTTCCACACTCCTGATGATTCCAATCTGTATCAGACATTTGAGAATGGTTCTGTAGGTACTTGGCTATTCACCGGCAATACCCTGAGGGCGGAGAGCCAGCCTTGTATTTAATCACATCTTACTGAAGTAAGTAGACAGCGAGCCCACCCCCAATGTGCACATGCGTTATTATTCCTGTCTGTTATATTCATAACTTCCAACACTTGAAAGTAAGTTATCATATGACTATAAAGTTTTACTCCCAATCTGTAAACAAGACTCATTTGCCTCATATTACAATGACTTATATTTTCAGGAGATGAATATTTCATAGCAACTTAATCTTTCTTTTATCCCTACTTCTCTGTCATCCATTTTCATCTGACAGAAGACATTGTTATCTACTTGCTTGTAACCAGCCCTGTACTGGGCAATTTACATGTGTCTTTCTTATTTCCTCCTTAGTTTTTCCTTATTTATAAAAGCTCACATAATCTTTGAGCCTTAATTGTTTCATTTGAAAAATAGAGAGTTTACATGAGGATTTAGGAGATGTCAGCCCCTCCTTGGGTTTTCATTCCATAAAATAGAACCAACCATCTTAAAGCATTTGTTATTTAAAAATTTCAGGAACTTCAGATTGTGAAAAAAAAAAAACTTATACAAACTAACTTTAAATGCAGCCCCCACCCCCTCCTTTTACAAGAAACATAACTAGTGGCTTATAGACCACAGCTAATTGGAAATTCTACCTTTTAGATGAGTAAGATAAACTGGTCTTGTGCTGAACCAAAGGGAACTGATTCTATGATTTAGAATAAGCTAAAAGGAAATCTTGGGTTTGTTTTCCTGTCTCTTTACTGACAATTTTGTCTGAGTTATGTGACCTCTCCTCTCCAAGCCTTAGGCCTCTCAGTAAAACTGAAAAGACACTCAGTTGTTTGTTTGGTCTTGTATAGGCAAGGTTGGTGTCAAACTTGCTATGTAGCTGAAAATGTCCCATGCCTGGTTTTATATGGTACAGAGAATGGGGAACAGGAATTGTGCATGATAGGCAAGAACTACTCCAGCCTTGGAAAGATAGTCTATAGGTATCCAGTTACACAATGCATACAAGAAACTGGTAGATAGTACATGCTCAGTAAATATTACTTGTGTCTTCTAACTAGGTTTTAGTAAAACTTACTCATATTTTAAAATGAATATTTGACAAACTTCTATAATTTTATGTTTCTCTAGCACTGATGGAGATGACTATCCAAGAAGGGCAATTTTTAGTATCTGTCTTCCAGTTTTTGTTCAGAAAAACACAAAACCAACAAAACTTTGAAACTTGAGCATCTCATTCTTTTTACACCGGAGTTGACAATCTAGTGTCGTAGATACAAGACTTCACAGGTGTCAAGTGTATTCATCCTCACTCACTTTAATTACTGATGCTGTCAGAGTTTTGCAGTAATGGTCCCATGGATGAGATTTCCTCTAAACTTGTCACTCCATTTTTATTTTGTACTTTCTGGGATGCAGGGACAATGGTTTTTAATGAAGTCATCAAAAGGAGAGCCCAAATCATTTTACTTTAGGTATTCAAGTTCACAGGTTGTCTATGAAACTCAAACCCCATAGTTGATATAATCAATAAAGTTGCTAAAAAAGGAGTCTGAAAATAAGAGTTGTATTTTCCGGAACATAAATAAATATATTGATCTTGACTCCCCGAGATATGTAGCTTGATCCTAAATACAAAGATGTCATGTGGTGGGAAGAAGGGTGGGTGAGTTAGCATCAAGGAGCTATAGTAAGGATTATCAGAGCTGTCAAAGGAATACTGACCAGCAGATAGCTGCTGGTCTTTAAGCCTTCCAGTGATATATACTGAAAATTGCAATTCCTTTTCAGTCAGATATTTTTTAATTCACTCTAAAATCATGTGGGAGTACTTTTTTCTCCTTTGGGTTAAAACGATTAGATTTGAAAAGAGTGTGGCATGACTATTCTGGGAATAATCAACTTCTTTTGATTATATTTGAGGCCCACTCCATGGAGGAAATACAAACATGGTGCTGTAAATCTTGTCAAACATGTTACTTGCAGGCCACAGGTCCTGACAGGGAGTGGATTACTGATGTTTGCTAAGTAGACATATAATAAAATTACCTCTTATGTATTTCTGTTGATACCCATAGACTAGCACTGCTCATAGCCTTGGTCAAAGAAGCTTCCCTTTTTCATTTGGGCAATGATTAGAGTAGAGATTTAGAACCTCTCAAAATCCCAACAATAAGTGATTGTTGTATGCTCAGTTTCCTAAAGGACCTCCATATCAGTTGTTCTCAACCTCCCTAATGGTATGACCCTTTAATACAGTTCCTGATGTTGTGGTGACCCCTAGCCATACAATTTTTGTTGATAGTTCATAACTGTAAGTTTGCTACAGTTCTGAATTGTAATCTAAATTTCTGTGTCTTTCCAACGTTCTTAGGCAACCCCTATGCAAGGGTTATTTGACCTCCAAATCTGTCGTAATAGGTTGAGAAGCCATGCTCTAGATCATCTCCTTGAGGGCCCAGAGAACAGGGAGGAAGAGCAAGATTTTATAACTACAGTTGGTCTGGAGACTGATTGGGAGGTAAATATGGATGTGTAATTAGGACAGAGGGTATGTGGTAAGACTGCTGTATGCTGTCTTACAAATTCTCCACTGACTTTTAAGTAATTGCTCATTCCTTATACATTTTTGATATTTACCCTGTATAAAATTATTCAGTAGAACAAAATCCAGCATAAAATATATAATTTATCAAAATTAGCCTGTTTTATTATTGTATGTCACACACATCCCCAGTGGTTCTTGGCTTAGGAGCAGAGAATCTCTAAATGGTTGGCAGGAGTCTGTTAGTGATCTCGTGGGTACAGTTGCTCCCTTTCTCTCTCAGCCTGTTTGGATTACTATTGTGGATTAGATGCAGCTGGTATGTAAAATGTAACCTGGGGTCTGTAGACTAAAGGGCAGCATTTAGCGTGCAGAAAAGAGCATTGTGCTGTGACATATAAATGTTTTTAAAAAGTGAACACCTGCATTCTTGATGTGATTATTGGGCACATTGTCTCTCCTAACTCCACCTTGTCAGCCACAAGGTTCACATGCTTAATACAATGAGGAAAATTAGTTTGCTCAAAGTATGTAATTTACAATGACTACTTATGAATCTTTCAGTATATCAGCGAATATTAAATTGGTTGAATCCTTGAGTTTCTATTTTGCATAAAAGCTAGGAAAAAGAATCTCCTAACTTTCATGCACATGTCTAAGAGGTAATATGGAGGAATGGCCCATTGCTGGGTTTTAGAATCTACTCAATGTTTGGAAATATAGATATGAAACTCTGAAAATTATGGAAGAGAGAGCATGGAATTGACTTCAGGATCTAGGCTCAGTGAAGGACTTTCTGAATAGGACTGTAGCTAGTCAACCAGTCGACAGTCAACTGGTGTTATTTGTAAGACTCAAAAACTTCTGTATTGCAAAGGAAAGCATTAATCATGTGAGGAATTAGCCTACTGAGTGGGGAAAAAAACATTGTTGTCAGTTAGACATCTACAGAAAATGGTTTTCTAGAAAGTGCAAGGAACTTTAACAAAAGATCCCTAAACACCAAGAAAACTCAATTAAAAAGTAGATTATGGAACTGAGCAGAAAGTTCTTGGGGGGAAAAAAAGGCTAAAAATATATTTGAAAGCAGTCATCATCTTTAGCCACCAGGGATATGCAAAGTAAAACTAATTTGAGATCTCATATTACCCCCAGGTGGAATGGCTAAGACTAAGAAGGCACGAAACAGCAAATGCTGGTGAGAATGTGAGGAATGGGGAACCCTAGCACGCTGGTTGTGGGGATGCAAACTGGTGCAGTCCCTGTGAAAGGCTAGAAACAAAGTCTGCATTTGACCCAGCTAAACACTCTTGGCCATATACTCAGAGATCTGTTTCACACTACAGAGGGATATGCACACCCATCTCATAGCCGCTCTTTCACAATAGCTAAGGTATGACAACCTAAGATGTTCACCAACTGATGAATGGTTAATGGAAATGTGATACCTAGGTACAATGAAATTTTATTCAGCTATAAATAAAAATGAGATAATGAAATTCTCACTTAAGATTATCACCATGTGCTAAAACATGGGAGGCATGATTTTTTTTTTCATTTCAGAGTTTAAAAGAACCTTCTTTAGACCAATATAATACACTTAATAGATGTCATGAAGAAAACTTTCCATATTTTAGAACTGATAATGCAGGTAAGCAACTGGGAGCTAAAGTCCATTATACGGAGTGAGGTAGGCCAGCTTCAGAAAAACAAAGGTTGAATATTCTCACTTATGTGTGGATCCTAGCATTGGATCTTTAGATTTGCATGTTTAATTTGCTGTATCTGTAGGATCCAGAAACTCCTAAAGGGACAGTGGTGAGGAGAAGAAAGAAAGGTTATCAAGGATGGGAGGGAGCAGAACTTAGAAGATATGAGGGAAAGGGGGATGATGGGATGTTTAAATGGAGAGAGATGGGAGCATAGGCAAAGGAAGGGCTGGGGAAGGAATAGATAAGAGGAAGACCATTTGAAAAAGCTGTATGGCCATAGGTGTGTGGGTTCATTTCTGGATCTTCAATCCTGTTCCATTGATCCTCCTGCCTGTCACTGTACCAATACCATGCAGTTTTTAACACTATTGCTCTGTAGTATTGCTTGAGGTCAGGGATACTGATTCCCCCAGATTTTCTTTTGTTGCTGAGAATAGTTTTAGCTATCCTGGGTTTTTTGTTGTTCCAGATGAATTTGATAATTGCTCTTTCTAACTCTGTGAAGAATTGAGTTGGGATTTAAGAGGCTGAAAACATCCAATGGAAAAAAGATAGCCTTTTCAACAAATGGTGCTGGTTCAACTGGAGGGCAGCATGCAGAAGAATGCGAATTGATCTATCCTTGTCTCCTTCTACTAAGCTCAAATCCAAATGGATCAAGGACCTCCACATAAATCCAGACACTCTGAAGCTAATAGAAAAGAAACTGGGGAAGACCCTTGAGGACATCGGTACAGGGAGAAAGTTTCTGAACAGATCACCAATAGCGTATGCTCTAAGAGCAAGAATTGACAAATGGGACCTCATAAAATTACAAAGTTTCTGTAAGGCAAAGGACACCATCAAGAGGACAAATCGGCAACCAACAAATTGGGAAAAGATCTTCACCAATCCTACATCAGATAGAGGGCTAATATCCAATATATATAAAGAACTCAAGAAGTTAGACTCCAGAAAACCGAACAACCCTATTAAAAAATGGGGTACAGAGTTAAACAAAGAATTCACACCTGAAGAACTTCGGATGGCGGAGAAGCATCTTAAAAAATGCTCAACTTCATTAGTCATTAGGGAAATGCAAATCAAAACAACCCTGAGATTTCATCTTACACCAGTCAGAATGGCTAAGATTAAAAATTCAGGAGACAGCAGGTGTTGGAGAGGGTGTGGAGAAAGAGGAACACTCCTCCACTGCTGGTGGGGCTGCAAATTGGTACAACCACTCTGGAAATCAGTCTGGCGGTTCCTCCGAAAACTGGGCACCTCACTTCCAGAAGATCCTGCTATACCACTCCTGGGCATATACCCAGAGGATTCCCCACCATGTAATAAGGATACATGCTCTACTATGTTCATAGCAGCCCTATTTATAATTGCCAGATGCTGGAAAGAACCCAGGTATCCCTCAACAGAAGAGTGGATACAAAAAATGTGGTATATCTACACAATGGAGTACTATTCAGCCATTAGAAACAATGAATTCATGAAATTCTTAGGCAAATGGATGGAGCTAGAGAATATCATACTAAGTGAGGTAACCCAGACTCAAAAGGTGAATCATGGTATGCACTCACTAATAAGTGGTTATTAACCTAGAAAACTGGAATACCCAAAACATAATCCACACATCAAATGAGGTACAAGGAGAAAGGAGGACTGGCCCCTGGTTCTGGAGAGACTCAGTGAAACAGTATTCGGCAAAACCAGAACAGGGAAGTGGGAAGGGGTGGGTGGGAGGACAGGGAAGAGAAGGGGACTTAAGGGACTTTCGGGGAGTGGGGGGCTAGAAAAGGGGAAATCATTTGAAATGTAAATAAATTATATCGAATAAAAAAAAAAGAAAAAGCTGTATGAAAACCTACCATTTTATAGAACACCCCCCCACACACACACACACACACGAAGAGTTTAGTGGGAACTGCTTTACAGAGGGATATTACTTCTCTCCAAAGCCATAGGTTTCCAAATGAAACTATTACTTGAATATTACCTTTCAAGGTATTGGTGAGAGGTATCCCAAAGCAGTATAAGATATTGCTTTTGCTCTTGATGGTTTGACCCTATTGCTGATGACACTGTACACATTGATCACAGGTCATGGAGAAATCAAGTTTGTGACAGCTAGCTTCCATAGTACCAAAGAATGCTCTGCGAGATGTTGGAAGAAAAAGGCATCAGTAGTCTTATTCTGTTGTGAACTCTTCGAACTGCAAAAAAGAACCTACCTGACAAGATGAGCCCATGGCTGTGGCTGTGGCAGAATGCTTTAAGTGTAACCAGGACCTTTCTGATTGAATTAGAAGCTGGTTCCAAAGGAATAAACACTTGCTTGCTACTGTAAATCTGGCCAAGAGCCCTTGTTTGGTGGGGTCATAGATCCCTTTTATTAAGACTACTTTTATTCTTCTGAATGGAGGTAGTAGTGGCCCCTCTAATCCTATATCTTTATACCTATAGACTAGTGGGGCTCTCAGACCTCATTAGAGAATTTCTTTGTATAGTGGGTAGTAGTTAATGTAGAAACTCAGTAGACAGAGAATTAGTGTTAGTGGAGGGTTTACTTACAAAGGAGACATTAATATTATCCCTCCCCAAAGATCAGGGATCATCATGGAAGGTGGAGGAGAACAGCCAGAGGCAGGGAGGATGAAAGCAAAACCGTCTTCTGGACATGGTGGGACTACAGCAGCACTCATGAACACACATGAAAACTCATGAACACACATGAACACTCACGAACACACGGCAGCTATGGCAGCCTGCACAAGATCAGCACAAGATCAGCAGGCAACATTCGAGGGTGGAGTGAGAAAGCATTTGTTGTCCCCAACACTAACTGAAGAGCTAGGGACAGCTCTGTGGATGGCTTCTGAGAGAAAGGGAGGCAGGATTATTTTCTTTTGAAAATAATTTTAAAAATATTTTGAGATTGTAATATAATCATTCCCCTCTTTTCCTTTCTTCCTTCCAACCTCCTACCACATATCCCTCCTCTTCTCTCTGAAAATCATGGCCTACTTTTCTTTAACTGTTATATACAGACACATACATGTACACACACATATATGTATTCCTAAATAGTAATTGTGTGTGTGTGTGTGTGCATTCAGGGATGTGTATTCAGGGATGTGTATTCAGGGATGGCCATTTGGTATTGGATAGTTGATGTGTTCTTCCCTGGGGAAGACTGCTTTTCCCACTCTCACCATTAGTTCCTTCTAGCTCTTTCTTTAGTGTTGAAGCCTCTTGAACAATCCCATGTCATGGCAGCATGTCTATTGCTGTTGCCATTATTTAGTTCATGTTTAGGTAGTTCTGTGGCTTAGACTTCATGGGTATAGCTCCTCTGACATTTCTAGGAGATACAGTCTCACAGAAAACTTCCTGTATCTCCGGCTCCTCTTACACTCTCTGATTCCTTTTCCACAATGAACCCCGGGTGTAAGTGAAGAAGTTGCCCCGTAGCTGTATTTGGTTGAGACTGGGATCCTCATCTCTGTATTTTGATCAGTTGAGGTTTTCTGAAATGCAAAGAGAGGTTTCCTTGAAGAGAGGAGAGAACTACACTTATCTGTGGATGTTAGAATAAATATTTATAATGTAGTTAAGTTGTATTCGGGCTTAGTAAGGTAGCAGTTGCAGCTTCTCCTCATAACTTCATGAAGAGTCATAACTTCATGCCCACTAGGTAGCTGCCTAGGTTTCCAGTACCAGGCACAGTTTCCCTCTTGTTGAACAGGTCTTAAGTTAGATAGTAACCAATTAGAGAGGTATTGGCTACTAATAAGATCTGAGTGCCACCTTTAGGGACTTCTTGCCTTGCTGGTCATTGTAGCACAGACATCATAGCTGGATAGGACTGGATCGCTTCCCTCAAATGGAAACTTTCATGGAACCTTCTGGTACCAAGAAAGTTAGTCTTCATGGAGAAGGCTTTCAGGTCAGCTCCTGGTTTTGTCAAGCCAGGTTTCTTTTAAGGACATGGCTCCTTACACACGCACATGTGAGTGTGGAATGAAAAAAGAGGATCAAAGAAAGCTAAATGTAAATGGATGGATGAAGAAGTCCTTAATGCAGATAACAGACACAGTTGTGAAAGCAGATAAAAAGCTAACTGATTTTCTGTAATTCTGTCATGGATTATTTTGGTGTTGGTGGTGGACAAGTGCATAGAATATATTCAATACTGAAAATGTAAAACTTGTGAGACTACACTGCTTCCATTCTAAATGCCATTTCTTTTTTATTAGATATATTCTTTATTTACATTCCAAATGATTTCTCCTTTCCTTGATCCCCCTCCGCAAAAGTCCCATAAGCACTCATCCCACTCCCTGTTCCCCCATCCAATCCTTCCACTTCCCTGTTCTGGTATTCCCCTATACTGCTGCACTGAGCCTTTCCAGAACCAGGGGCCACTCTTCTTGGACATCATTTTGATATGTGGATTGTGTCTTGGGTATTCCAAGCTTCTAGGCTAATAACCTCTCATCAGTGAGTACATACCATGAGTGTTCTTTTGAGACTGTGTTACCTCACTTAGGATGATGTTCTTCAGCTCCATCCATTTGTCTAAGAATTTCATGAATTCATTGTTTCCTATGGCTGAATAGTACTCCATTGTGTAAATATACCACATTTTTTGTATCCATTCCTCCGTTGAGGGACACCTGGGTTCTTTCCAGCTTCTGGCTACTACAAATAGGGCTGCTATGAACATAGTGGAGCATGTGTCCTTATTGCATGCTGAAGAATCCTCTGGCTATATGCCCAGGAGTGGTATATCAGGGTCATCTGGAAGTGTCATGCCCAGATTTCTGAGGAACCGCCAGACTGATTTCCAAAGTGGATGCACCGTCTTGCAACCCCACCAGCAGTTGAGGAGTGTTCCTCTTTCTCCACATCCTTGCCAACACCTGCTGTCTCCTGAGTTTTTGACCTTAGCCATTTTGACTGGTGTGAGGTGAAATCTCAGGGTTGTTTGGATTTGCATTTCCCTAATGATTAATGATGTTGAACATTTCTTAAGGTACTTCTCAGCCCTCCGAAGTTCTTCATGTGAAAATTCTTTGTTTAGCTCTGTACCCCACTTTTTAATGGGGTTATTTGGCTCTCTGGGTTCTACCTTCTTGAGTTCTTTGTATATATTGGATATTAGCCCTCTGTTGGATGTAGGGTTGGTGAAGATCCTTTCCCAATATGTTGGGTGTCATTTTCTCCTTTTGATGGTGTCTTTGCCTTAAAAAAAACTTTGTAATTTTATGAGGTCCCATTTGTCAATTCTCAATCTTAGACCAAAAGCTATTGATGTTTTGGTCTGGAACTTTCCCCCTGTGTCCATATACTCAAGGGTCTTTCCCAGTTTCTTTTCTATTAGTTTCAGTGTATCTGGCTTTATGTGAAGGTCCTTGACCCACTTGGAGTTGAGCTTAATACAAGGAGATAAGAATGGATCAATTCACATTTTTTCTGCATGCTGACCTCCAATTGAACCAGCACCATTTGTTGAAAAGGCTATCTTTTATCCACTGGATGTTTTCAGTTCCTTTGTCGAAGATCAAGTGACCATAGGTGTGTGGGTTCATTTCTGGGTCTTCAATCCTCTTCCATTGATCCACCTGCCTGTCACTGTACCAATACCATGCAGTTTTTAATACTATTGTTCTGTAGTACTGGTTGAGGTCCAGGATACTGATTCCCCCAGAAGTTCTTTTACTGATGAGAATAGTTTTAGCTATCCTGGTTTTTTTGTTATTCCAGATGAATATGAGAATTGCTCTTTCTATCTCTATGAAAAACTGAGTTGGGATTTTGATGGGCATTGCTTTGAATCTGTATATTGCTTTTGACAAGATGGCCATTTTAACTATATTAATCCTGCCAATCCATGAGCATGGAAGATTTTTCCATGTTCTGAGGTCTTCTTTGATTCCCTTCTTCAAAGACATGATGTTCTTGTCATACAGATCTTTCTCTTGTTTGGTTAGAGTCACTCCAAGATACTTTATAATTGTTTGTGGCTATTGTGAAGGGTGTCATTTCCCTAATTTCTTTTTCAGCCTGCTTATCCTTTGAGTATAAGAAGGCTACTGATTTGCTTGAGTTGATTTTATAACCTGCCACTCTGCTGAAGTTGTTTATCAGCTATAGGAGTTCTCTGGTGGAAGTTTTTGGGTCACTTAAGTATACTATCATATCATCTGCAAATAATGATAGTTTGACTTCTTCCTTTCCAATTTGTATCCCTTTGACCTCCTTATGTTGTCGAATTGTACCGAGCTAGTACCTCAAGTACAATATTGAAAAAAAATTTCCTCCTGTACCGATGTCCTCAAAGGTCTTCCCCAGTTTCTTTTTTATTAGCTTTAGAATGTCTGGCTTTATGTGGAGGTCCTTGATCCATTTGGATTTGAGCTTAGTACAAGGAGACAAGAATGGATCAATTCGCATTCTTCTGTATGCTGACCTCCAGTTGAACCAGCACCATTTGTTGAAAAGGCTATCTTTTTTCCATTGGATGTTTTCAGCCCCTTTGTCGAGGATCAACTGGCCATAGGTGTGTGGGTTCATTTCTGGATCTTCAATCCTGTTCCATTGATCCTCCTGCCTGTCACTGTACCAATACCATGCAGTTTTTAACACTATTGCTCTGTAGTATTGCTTGAGGTCAGGGATACTGATTCCCCCAGAATTTCTTTTGTTGCTGAGAATAGCTTTAGCTATCCTGAGTTTTTTGTTATTCCAGATGAATTTGATAATTGCTCTTTCTAACTCTGTGAAGAATTCAGTTGGGATTTTGATGGGTATTGCATTGAATCTGTAGATTACTTTTGGCAAAATAGCCATTTTAACTATATTGATTCTACCGATCCATGAGCATGGGAGGTTTTCCCATTTTTTGAGGTCTTCTTCCATTTCCTTCTTCAGAGTCTTGAAGTTCTTGTCATATAGATCTTTCGCATGTTTGGTAAGAGTCACCCCAAGATACTTTATACTGTTTGTGGCTATTGTGAAGGGGGTCATTTCCCTAATTTCTTTCTCAGCTTGCTTATCCTTTGAGTATAGGAAGGCCACTGATTTGCTTGAGTTGATTTTATAACCTGCCACTTTGCTGAAGTTGTTTATCAGCTGTAGGTGTTCTCTAGTGGAGTTTTTTGGGTCACTTAGGTAGACTATCATGTCATCTGCAAATAATGATAGTTTGACTTCTTCCTTTCCAATTTGTATCCCTTTGACCTCCTTATGTTGTCGAATTGCCCGAGCTAGTACCTCAAGTACAATATTGAAAAGATAAGGACAAAGGGGGAAGCCCTGTCTAGTCCCTGATTTTAGTGGGATTGCTTCAAGTTTCTCTCCATTTAGTTTGATGCTGGCTACCGGTTTGCTGTATATTGCTTTTACTATGTTTAGGTATGGGCCTTGAATTCCTGTTCTTTCCAAGACTTTAAGCATGAAGGGATGCTGAATTTTGTCAAATGCTTTTTCAGCATCCAATGAAATGACCATGTGGTTTTTTTCTTTGAGTTTGTTTATGTAGTGGATTGCATTGATGGATTTCCATATATTGAACCAACCGTGCATTCCCAGGATAAAGCCTACTTGATCATGGTGGATGATCGTTTTGATGTGTTCTTGGATTCGGTTGGCAAGAATTTTATTGAGTATTTTTGCATCGATGTTCATAAGGGAAATTGGTCTGAAGTTCTCTTTCTTTGTTGGATCTTTGTGTGGTTTTGGTATCAGCGTAATTGTGGCTTCATAGAAGGAATTGGGTAGTGTTCCTTCTGTTTCTATTTTGTGGAATAATTTGAAGAGTATTGGTGTTAACCCTTCTTTGAAGGTCTGATAGAATTCTGCACTGAAACCATCTGGTCCTGTGCTTTTTTTGGTTGGAAGAATTTCTATGACTCCTTCAATTTCTTTAGGCATTATGGGACTGTTTAGATGATCTATTTGGTCCTGATTTAATTTTGGTATTTGGTATCTGTCAAGGAAATTGTCCATTTCCTCCAGATTCTCCAGTTGTGTTGAGTACAGGCTCTTGTAGTAGGATCTGATGATTTTTTGGATTTCCTCAGTTTCTGTTGTTATATCTCCCTTTTCATTTCTAAGTTTGTTAATTTGGATACTTTCTCTGTGCCCTTTGGTCAGTCTGGCTAAGGGTTTATCTATCTTGTTGATTTTCTCAAAGAACCAGCTCCTGGTTTTGTTGATTCTTTGTATGATTCTCTTTGTTTCTACTTGATTGATTTCAGCCCTGAGTTTGATGATTTCCTGCCTTCTACTCCTCCTGGGTGAAATAGCTTCTTTTTGTTCCAGGGCTTTCAGGTGTGTCATTAAGCTGGTAGTGTATGCTCTCTCCATTTTCTTTTTGGAGGCATGCAGGGCTATGAGTTTTCCTCTTAGCACTGCTTTCATTGTGTCCCATAGATTTGGGCATGTTTTGTCTTCATTTTCATTGTGTTCTAAAAAGTCTTTAATTTCTTTCTTTATTTCTTCCTTGACCAAGGTATCATTGAGTAGAATATTTTTCAATTTCCACGTGTATGTGGGTTTTCTGTTGTTTTTGTTGCTATTGAAGACTACTTTTATTCCATAGTGATCTGATAGGAGGCATGGGATTAGTTCTATCTTCTTATATTTGTTGAGGTCTGTCTTGTGACCAATTATATGGTCGATTTTGGAGAAGGTACCATGAGGTGCTGAGAAAAAGGTATATTCTTTTGCTTTAGGATAGAATGTTCTATATATATCTGTTAAATCTAATTGGTCCAAAGCTTCAATTAGTTTCATTATGTCCCTGTTTTGTTTCTGTTTTCCTGATCGGTCCATTGAGGAAAGTGCAGTGTTGAAGTCACCCACAATTATTGTGTTAGGTGCAATGTGTGCTTTGAGCTTTAATAAAGTTTCTTTTACGAAAGAGGGCGCCCTTGCATTTGGAGCATAGATGTTCAGGATTGAGAGTTCTTCTTATTGTATTTTTCCTTTGATCAGCAAGAAGTGTCCCTTTGATCAGCAAGAAGAGTCTCTTTTGATGACTTTGGGTTGAAAGTCAATTTTATCTGATATTAAAATGGCTACTCCAGCTTGTTTCCTGTGACCATTTGCTTGTAAAATTGTCTTCCAGCCTTTTATTCTAAGGTAGTGTTTGTCTTTGACCCTTAGGTGTGTTTCCTGTAAGCAGCAAAATGTAGGGTCCTGTTTACGTATCCAGTCAGTTAGTCTATGTCTTTTTATTGGGTTATTGAGTCCATTGATGTTAAGAGATATTAAGGAATAGTGATTGTTACTTCCTGTCATTTTTGACGTTATTTTTTAACTACGTTTGATTGGTTAACTTCTTTTGGGTTTGATGAAAGGTTACTATCTTGCTTTTTCCAGGGTGAAGTTTCCCTCCTTGTATTGGTGTTTTCCTCCTATTATCCTTTGTAGGGCTGGGTTTGTGGATAGGTATTGGGTAAACTTGGTTTTGTCATGGAATATCTTAGTTTCTCCATCTATGGTGATTGAGAGTTTTTCTGGATATAGTAGTTTTGGCTGGCATTTGTGTTCTCTTAGAGTCTGCATGAGATCTGCCCAGGATCTTCTAGCCTTCATAGTCTCGGGTGAAAAGTCTGCTGTGATTCTGATAGGTCTTCCTTTATATGTTACTTGGCCTTTTTCTCTTATTGCCTTTAATATTCTTTCTTTGTTTAGTACATTTGGTGTTTTGATTATTATGTGAAGGGAAGTATTTCTGTTCTGGTCCAGTCTGTTTGGAGTTCTGTAGGCTTCTTGTATATTCATGGGCATCTCTCTCTTTAGGTTAGGGAAGTTTTCTTCCATAATTTTATTGAAGATATTTGCTGGCCCTTTAAGTTGTAAATCTTCACACTCATCTATGCCTATAATCATTAGGTTTGGTCTTCTCATTGTGTCCTGGATTTCCTGGACGTTTTGGCTTACAAGCTTTTTGCATTTTGCATTTTCTTTAACTGTTGAGTCCATGGTTTCTATGGTATCTTCAGCATCTGAGATTCTTTCTTCTATCTCTTGTATTCTGTTGTTGATATTTGCATCTATGTCTACTGATTTCTTCCCAAGGCTTTCTATCTCCAAAGTTGTCTCCCTTTGAGTTTTCTTAGTTGTTTCTACTTCTGATTTTAGATCCTGGATGGTTTTGCTTAGCTCCTTCACTTGCTTGTTTGTGCTTTCCTGTAATTCTTTAAGAGATTTTTTTGTTTCCTCTTTCATGACCTCAGCCTGTTGACCAAAGTTCTCCTGTATTTCTTTAAGAGATTTTTGTGTTTCCTCTTTCATGACCTCAGCCTGTTGACCAAAGTTCTCCTGTATTTCTTTAAGTGTTTTTTGCATTTCCTCCTTGTTGGCTTTTGTATTCTCCTGGATTTCTTTCAATGATTTTTGTGTTTCCCTTGCCAGGGCTTCTAACTTTTGATCCATTTTCTCCTGAATTTCTTTAAGTATGTCCTTCATGTGTTCCTGTACCAGCATCATGACCAGTGATTTTAAATCCAAATCTTGTTTTACTGGTGTGATGGGGTATCCAGGACATGTTGGTAGAGGAGAATTTGGTTCAGATGTTGCCATATTGCCTTGAATTCTGTTAGTGAAGTTCCTGCATTTGCCTTTTGCCATCTAGTTCTCACTGGTGTTAGTTTGTCTTGTCAGTGCTGGACTCACCAGTGCAAGCTGCCCCTTCCCAGTTGGCCTCTGGTGCACAGCTTACCTCCTGCACTGCCTGTAGCCTGGGTGCTGCTGCCCAGGCTGTTCAGATCCCAAAGCAGGCACCTGAAGGCTCCCGCTGGGGCCCGCTGGATTCACTGGAGCACACTGACTTCTCCCAGCTGGCCGCCCGGAAGCCCAGCTAGCCTCTTGCAGGACCTGGAGATGTAGAGCGCCGCCCAGGCTGATCTGGATCCGGAAGCGGAGAGAGTTGAGCTGAGGGCTTCTGCCTGAGGCCTTGCCCCAGATTGTGTCTGTGGACCAGATGGAGCCCGTGTGCACCCCCAGGGAGTGCCGACGGTGTATGCTGCTGTGACCTCCCCTGTGTTCTGCTCACTCCGCTGGGCAGCCGATCCCCAAACCAGGCTGGCGCACACAAGGTTAGCCTGGCCGCCCAGGCCCTGAGTCCAGGCAAAAGCCTGGGAGGCCAAGGTCCGAGCAAAGTTCCCCTAGGGCTATGATTGTTAATTGGGTCCGCCAGGTGACTAGGATGGCAGGCGTGCGCGCTCGTGCTCTCTGAAAGCGCCGGGAGAGTCTGCTGTGCTAACAACCTCCTGGGCGGGTTGACTCACAGATGGCCCACCAAGCCGCCCAGTTCTTGGGGTCAGTCCTGTGCCTTTTGGGGCCTAGACCCCCGCTTTGTTAGCCTCAGGCTATGCCTGTTACAGGTCTGCCCACCAGAGCTCTCTGTCGTCCTGCAGGCAAAATGGCGGCGCACACGCAGGCCTGGGTAAAAAACCTCCTGGCTGGGTTGGCACCCCGATGGCCCCCCGACCAGCCCAGGGCCTGGGTGCAGGCCAACGCCCGTCGGGCTCAGACCACCAGGGTGTTGGCCTCGGATTATGTTTGTGTACCTCAGTCTGTCCGATCCCTGGAGTCCGAAACCAAGATGGATGCACCTCTCCTGACTGGTGGGAGGCCGAGTTCTGAAGTGGCTTCCGTGCAGGAAATGCGCTGCACAACCGCAGCTGCTTGCCGCCCGGCTGGTCAGCGAAGGTCAGTGGTCGTGGGCGCAGGGCCTAACTGGACCCTGTGTCGCCTTGGTTCCACTGCTGATGGCCCTTCAGCTGGACCAGCCACTGCTGCACTGCAGCTGCTGCCGCCGCTGCCGCCGCCCGAATTCCCAGAGTAATACTTTTAAGTTGGACATGAAGCTGTGTGCATAGGGAGCTAGGGGTGGATCTGGGAGGAATTTAGTTGAGAAGCAGGGACTGAATATGATCAAATTAGAGTTTGTGAAATTATCAAGGAATTTATACAATATAATATTTAAAAGTTGGAGATATACATTTAATTGCTAGTATTTCCAGTTGCTTGAGAATGTACTGTATGTGTTAGTGTGTGTGTGTGTGTGTGTGCACACGCACATACATGTGTGTGCATGCGTGCATGCCTGCCTGCCTGTCTGTCTATCTTGCACGCTCACACTCCTCTGTGCACATGTATGTGGAAGGCTGAGGTTGATTTAGGGAACCTTCCATTTTATGTTTTGGGACAAGCCCTTTTGCTGAGCCCAGAACTAGCTGTTTTGGTTAGCCTGGCTGGGAAGTGAACTCCTGGAATCTGTTGGTTTATGTATCCCAGACACATCTCACCATACCTTACTTTTATGTGGGCACTGGGATTGTGAATTCAGAGCCTTATTCTTGCTCAGAAAATACTTCCTCTCACTGAGCCACCTCTACTGCCATTGTGAACACAATTTTAATGAAAGTCTATGAACTAAGAAAAACAATAAGAGCTCAAGATAAATGCCACTCATGGAAAGGCTATTGTGTGAATGTGAGGTGAGAAAAGACCACACAATTTTGTTCAGAGAGTTCCAAGTCACAATGAATTAACTCAGACTTTACCTTCTACTAGCTTTGTTTGATACATGATTCTCTCATCTATACATTCATAGAATGGGTAGAAGAAATATAATGGTTTTATTAAGTTTAGATTGGATGCAGATCTAGGCCAGGGTGCTGGTATTTATCAGTGGATGTCTTGGCTAGTTTTATGTCAGCTTGACACAAGCTTGATTTATTTGAAAGGAGAGAACTTCAATTAAGAAGATGCTCTCATGTCTCAGAGTGGAGTGGTACCCAAGGTAAGGATCTTCCACTTCTCTGAGGAGAATGGGAATGGGAGGAGAGAGTTATAAAGGTGGGACTGGGAGGAGAGGAAGGAGGAGGGATGTGATTGGAATGCAAAATGAATAAGTAAATGAATTTTAAATAAAATGTTGAAGCATTTATGTATAAAAAGAAAATGCTCCTATAAAAAGCAGACTGTTAAATATTTTTTTTTTAGTTAGTGATCAGTGAAGGAGGGCCCGGCCTATTGTGAGTAGTGCCATCCCTGGATGGTAGTTCTGGGTTCTATAAGAAAGCAGGCTAAGCAAGCTATGATGAGCAAGCCAGTAAATAGCATTCCTCCATGGCTTCAGCATCAGCTCCTGCCTCCAGGTTGAGTTCCTGCCTTGACATCCTTCAAAGACAGACTATGATGTGGAAGTGTCAGCCAAGTAAATCCTTCCTCCCTGACTTGCTTTTGGTCATGGTTTCATCGAAGCAATAGAAACCCTATCTAGGACAGTGGGGAACAAACTCTGCTGCATTTCAATCCTGGAGTCCTCGGTTCACTTAGAATTCTCTTAAGAATGTCTGAGAATAGCTCAGAATGATTTGACACTCAGGGTCAAGAGCTTAATGAGCTTAGAGTGTATGGGAATGGGACCCATTTCTAGCGTGAAAGCATCTTGGAGATGTTTCAGTTTGGATTAAAGTTTCTATTGGCATCCATTAGCTGGGCTAAAAAGGCTCCCAGGACATTTTCCTCTTCTTGGTAGGAAGAAAGAGGCTTTCACGCCATGCGTACTTTCTAGTCTGTGGTTGAGCTTCCTCTTCTACTTCCTTCCTTTCAGAGTTCCTATAAAATATACATATGGGATAAAAATAATTAGTCGTAATTCTTTTCTCAGTTGCCATAGCAATGACAGTTCCTTAGTGTATCTTCTCTTCCTTCATGTCCTTCTGAATTAATTTAGCATAAAGCCAGCCAAATTTTTAAAACAAAGACCTTTGAAAATGTGTCAACTGTTATTACGGGGACTTTATGGTGTCCAGATGAGAGTATCTAGGCACATATTGAGGGGGCAGGGTCTGTGCCCATGGATAGAAGTGAGGGCTGCTACTCCACTGGTCTCTTTTCATTCCTGTGTGTTTTAATTGGGGTTTCTATTGTTGTGAAGAGACAGACACCATGACCACAGCAGCAGCAACTCTTACACAGGCAAGCATTTAATTGGGGTTGGCTTACAGTTTCAGAGATTCAGTCCATTATCGTCACAGTGGGAAGCATGGCAGCATGCAGACAGACACGGTGCTGGAGAAGGAACTGAGAGTTCTACATCCTGAACTGCAGGTGGCCTGTAGGAAGAGATGAGTCACGCTGAGTATAGCCTGAGCATATGAGACCTCAAACCCTACCCCTTACTGAAACACCTCCTCCAAGAAGGTCAAGCCTGCTACTGCACTTAATAGTGCCACTTCTTCTGAGTCTACAGAGGCCCATTTTATTCAAAGCACCACACCATGCTTATTCTAATATAAGAGTAATCAGTGGGAAAACACATGTTCAGAATAGTATGTGGAGTCTTTTTTCATGATCGCACACCAAAAGAATATATTCCTTAGACCACTTATTATGTGTTAATATACTTTTTTTCTGGGTATACTCAAATGGAAAAGTAATATATTTTAAGACCATTTGTTTGTTGTGTGTGATTGTGTGTGTGTGCCTACATTAGATTATTTGCACTAGCTGGGACACAATCAATGTTCAATATATTATAACTGTAGTCATTTTAATCAGAAGGTTCACATGATTTTGTAAACATTTTCTGCCAGAGATTGAGAGCTTTGTCCCCATTTTGAGCAAATGCCCCTCTCCATAACACTCTGCCAAGAGATGAGTACAGAAATGCTAAGATGCATTTTTGGTCCCTTATTGATTTTTCAAGGCTGTAACTCTTAAATCCCCAGTGCTGAAGTGAGCTTTCTGCATTCCCACATTCAAGTCTGGACTGATTTGTTTCAGAATCAGCCCTGACAGGCAACAGAGTTAATCACGTAGCAAGTGGGAGGTGATTCTTATGCTTAGCTCAAACAAAGCTGCTAGTCCCTAATGCACTGTTCTCACCTCTGACCTTCCTGGGTAAGAGCTGCTGTGCTCACAGATGGATAAGAACTTGGAGCCAAATAATACTCACGTGCAGTGAGGGATATGAATGAAACTTCCTGCCCAAGGGAGACTCTTCTTCACTCCAAGACGTCAGGATTGAAATTGCATGGAGGAGGATGTGATGGTTTCTCTGGCTCATAGTACAAAAGTCAATGAATGAGGTAATGTGTAAGCCACAATGGGTTTACATCTCCTTGATGAAGGAACACTGGGCCATTGTGACTTTTTAAGCAGTAATGATGAACTCAAATCTCTATGTTGTCTATAAGCAATATCTAGGTGATGATAGCCATTCTATCTAGGGAAACAAGTACAATTTGGTTAGAAGGTAAAAAGATTGAATAGATGTTGTTCTCATATGAAAGTGTTCTGAACAAATGAGGCAAGATTCCCCACGGGAGAGAGTGACAAAGGGAAGGCATTGATCTCCCACAGTCTCTGAAACTCCTCACTAGGCACTTCTTAAGAAATATGTCAGATATAGAAGGGCTCTGGTGCTGTTTAGAGGGATCCGTTAGACTCCATATCAGAAAACCTCAGGTTGAGCCATGATTGTTCGACCAGCTGTTCTTCAGTCCAGCTGTGGTGCCTTTAGCCCAGCTCTCTGGCCGCCTTTAAAATGAATTCCAGCTGACAGCGTGCTTCCCATTTACCACACAGTAGTTCTGGAAAGGCTAAATAAAATGAAACTGTGTGCAGTTTTGTATCACTACAGCTGTCTCTACTACCAAACAAACAACGAAGAAAAGAAATCCGTCAGAGAGCTGGAATATCCCACAGTGTAAATTTGAAATCAACTTAGGGGTTGTTGGGTCAGCAGTTTTTGTACAAATAGACCAAAATGTTTATCAGATATTCTTTGTATGCACATATAAAGTATATGCTGTATATATAATACTTTTATACTACATATTGGTTAGTTACAGTGACAGGTTAAAAGTTAAGATCAGATGAGTTCTAGAGAATTCTCAAAATGTGAGGCTGATGGGTGCTCTGGTTGTTTTGGTTTCATATAGAGGAAATAATTCTTGCTTTGTGTTCTGTAATGTTATAGAGATGTAGGTACTACAATACTGGGTCCCAGGGATTGTAAAAGCTCTTTTGTCTTTCTTGATGCACGATTTTGTTTTTGTTTATTTGTTTGTTTCTTACTCTTGCCATAACTGAGTGTTGCCATTCACCTAAACTTTCTACCCTCTGGGTCTGTGGCTCCCTGTCACACACACACACACATACACACACACATGGCTTGTGCTGAGGTCTTCTTTCTCCTCTAGTTTCTCCTCAGTGGTGTAGGGAGGTGTTTGCTATACCACTGACAAAGTGGAAGTAAAACATCCATCACTACTATGAGCTCAGAAGAAAGGATACTGATTTAAAAGGCAGCCACTGATGTTAGCTGATAGTATGAGAATTATTTGACAAAGAGTCATGTATTGTTAAATCAGATAAGCCACCAAAATGACTTCCGACTCAGTCTACCTGCCCATCAAATGTAGGTGACGTTCTCTACCTTTCCTTCCTTTATAGCTTAAGTCAACACGTGCTTTGTCCCGATGCTGGGACGGGATCAGAGAAAGGAACAATCATGGCTCTTCTTTGAAGGGTTCGAGGATGAACCCCAAGATTAATTGAAAAACTGACCACCAGCCTTTCTCAGGCTTTTGTCATCTGCCCTATACCCAGCCCATGAAGAAGGAAGTGTGTGCTAATGAAATGATTAAATCAGAACTGGCACACTCAATAATTGGCCTTTGTTTAATTCTACCTCAAACACACTGTGCTGTGTGTCAGTTCCACCCAGCGTGTAGGTCTAGATACATATAGTCTAAGCACTGGCGGCTATTGTGCACTTCAGCTATAAAATGTCCAACACCATCCTCCACTTTCAGCTGCTGACAACTTTATTATTTACTAAGAGAAGAAGAGGCAAGTAAACAAATGCCCTGTTGCTTTTCAAGCGTCAAAGCTACCGGCATAGTCCAACAGAGACAGGAAGTCTCATCCTCTGTATCCCTCATTGCCTGTATTGTTTGGCTCCTGTGTCTTGGCCGTCTGTGAGCACAGTAGCTCTTACCCAAGAAGGTCAGAGGTGAGAGGCAAGAACAGTGCGTTAGGGAATAGCAGCCTTCAAGCTAAGCCTCCCGCTTGCTATGTGATTAACTCTGTTGCCCGATAGGATTCTGAAATAAATCAGTCCCGAAGTGAACATCCAACAGGCACGTGTTTTCCTCTCTTCTCTTGACTTTGCTCCTGGATGACAAATGCTTCTACGCTCCCATCACACCCGTGTATCTGGCTGTTAAAGAACTCTTGCCACCACCTTCACTTCTAGCTGAGTCTTCAGTCTTTCTCTCTGTGTCAGGATGTTCCCATCAACAAATATGCATGCCTAGCACCTACCTCAGCAAAACAAGCATGCCTCCTCCTAAGAATCTATACATTTCCCTGACTGTGGAGCTTTCCAGATGTCTGTGTGGGCTAGATCCACTTGTTCACATTTCTAGCTGTGCATGTGTGTGTGTGTGTGTGTATACATGTTCAATGTGTATGTGTACATATATATACCTTCATATACCTGAATATAAATGGAGTATCAAAGGCACTCCATTTAATATAAACATAAATATAAACATATACCTTTATAAACCTTTATACCTTTATAAACACACACACACACACACACACACACACACACACACACGTATGCACGTAAGTACGTCTATCTCCTCTCCATGAATATCTAATCAAAGTTATAAAATGCAATAGTCAGTCTCTGATGTCCTCTAAGCCAGGCTTCAGATTGAATATAAACACAAGGGCCCACTTCTAGCAAGAGTTCTGATACCACCTTGCCTTGGGCATTCTATTATACACCTAATTGGCTGTTTTCAGTTTCCTTTGGCTTTGGATTTGATTGCTGTCTTTATTATATTAGCTTGGCTCTGTAATGCTCCTGAAGGCTCCTGTGTTTAAGGCTTGGTCCCCGGGTGATGGTACCTTGGGAAAGTCCTGAAAACCTTAGGAGGTGGGAGCAAGCAGGATGAAGTGGGCACTGGGGGCAGGCCCTGAAGATGATATTGGCAATGTTGATTCCTCTGTTGTGTCTCTGATTCCTGGCCACCATGTGAGTGCCTTTGACACTCCGTTCTGTCAATGACATTCTTCCTTCCCACGGGCCAAGAATCAACAGAGCCAAGAGTGGATAGACTAACAATGAATCCATTCCCCTACACAAATAATTTTTCCTTTATGCTATGGTAGGTATTTTCTCCCAGTGATAGAAAAAGGTGACTGACGTACTCTCCAGTAAGTCCATGCCAGGCCTTTCTTCAGTGAGCAACAAACTCTTTCCTGCCAGACCTTCTGATCCCGTGTCTTTGAATGTCTATATAAGGGGTAGCATTGAGTGTGCACCGACACTCACTCCAGTGTATATGACAGGATGGCACTGGGTATGTGCAGACTCTTACTCACAAGCTTGCTCTTGGTCTTCCTTCAGTCTTCCTTATCTCAAGTAGAATTCTTATCTTTGCCCCTCAACTCCACAACTTCTCTCTTTCCCTCCTTCAATGAGCACACCACACAAGGAAGTTGTGTTGGGAGTCTCAGTTGACAGTCAGTTAAACCTTTGACACCAGCCCTCCGTCTCCTTCACTCAAGCCTCTCATCCCTCTCTGAACAAAGCTTGGAAGTGTGCTTCTTAATATTGTGCTTTGATTTACTGTAATTCATATTCGAGAGTGCTGAAGGATTCTTATTAAAGTCACATTATATTTCTCACTTAATGACTTCCACATGATTATAATTTATCTCTTCCAAACAAATTGACCATCCCCAAAATTTTTTTTAAAGAAAATTAGGAAACTCAGAAAAAAACAGATAAGGATTCAGGGATAAAATAACACAATTTAGGAGTTTTCTTTAAAATAGTACTATATGCCAAACCCTCAAAAGGATTGAAAAGAATAATAAAAAGTGAATGAAGGTATATGGGAAAAAAACGACTACTTACTGATTCATTACATTGGACTGACAACATATACATATGAGGAAGGCAACTAGGAACATTCATGTCCTATTGTCCTTTTGTCAAGACCATATACAATGACCTATTTCTCTCCCTTTCTGATATCTGCTTTGTTAGCTATACGTCGCCCACGTCATCTTCCCCCTAGCAGTTTACGACTTTGTTCTTTCTAGTTCCAAAGTGTAGTGCACACTCAGCGTGGCTTCTTCAGATCTTACTTGAAGAGAGGGTTGTCCTGACCACCATGCAGCCTCTGCTTATTCCCACACACAATCTTTTGTTAATTCAACTAATTATTCACAACTTGATTATTTTCTACGGCAATTTACTTTGCATTTTATTTATATTTATTTTATTCTGTAGTGTGGATGTTTTGCCTGCATGTGTGTATATACACCATCTCTATGCCTGGTGTTCACTGGAGGCCAGAAGAGGTCATCAGATCAGAATGCACATAGTAGGGTTATAACAGAAACTTATTAACAAATGCATTTGTATTACACTCTTCTTGGGTCATCCTTCCTTCTGGCCACCCATGACCATTGTGGACTGATTCATTTGGGATCAGCTGCAGGGGATTCTCATAAGGTCTAACCTATTGGCATTCCCTTCTGGAAGGAAGGATGCGTTTTATGGAGCTCAGGGCTGTGCACAAGATCTTCTGGAAGCCATGGCTCTCTGGGTAGCTGGCTGGAACTGGGGACTACTTTGGTAGTATAGCTGCCTGTAGGCTGCCCAGAGAATGTCAAGTGGTTCCATTTTACAGGAGTCTTCCATGTTACAAATAGCTGTCTACAGTGGTGGACTTGTCTGCAAGCTGCCGAGGACATGTCTGGATGATGCTTTTGAGTTGCACATGGTTCTGTAAATAACGCTAATAAACTAGCTCATCTAGCAGGACTTGTGTGGAATGTTTTCTTTAATCTGTCAGTCTCTAAAAAAAGTTGAAACACATGATTATTGCAGTGTGTGTGTGTGTGTGTGCACATATATATATGTACATGCATGCACATGCATGTTTGCACAAATGCATTTGTGGGCACACATGTGTATGTGTAAGCAGATGTGCATATACACACATGTAAGCATGACTGTGAGAAGGACAAAGGATGAGCCCGCAGCTGTCTTTGGATGTCTTCTTCATCTATTGCTTTCTATCTTATCTTTTGAGTCTGTGTCATTCACTGTTTTGGTAAGGCTGGCTGCTCAGTGCACCCCAGGGGCCCTTCTTCCTCTTCCCTCATCCTTTCCCAGTTCTGGGGTTACAGATGTGTGCACCAAAAGGGCCTTTGTATAGGTATGGAATTCCTATCTCAGGTCCTCTCTTATACTGGAATGCACTTTTAATCTAATTTTTTTAAGTGCCACATATACCAAGAGGAACTGTGTGTTCCAGTTTTTCTATTTTACAAGCTATTTATAGTCACCACACTGTGTAGCAATAGAACAGCAGAGCCTTTCATTCCTCTCTAGCTGCACCATCAGAACAGCCCATGGCACTCCTTAAATGTGTACAACTTTCCTGTATTAGATTGACTAGAACCTTTCAACGTTATGCCATTTCCTAGTAGGGTGAACCTAGAGAGGAGGCAGCATAGGAGAGGCTTCGAGGGTAGAAAATTCACAGAATTAATTTGGGAAGAAATTCCATGACTTCGATTAGGTCTCAGAGGAGATCCCGACCCCCTTAAGTCCCAGTGTTAAGCCTGGTCACTTGATTGCCACCAGGGCCAGCTTATGGTGTTAGTGGCTCAATGCAAAGTGAGAAGTTTAAAATACTCCCTGCTCAAACGTGTTGGGCCACACAGTCTTTTTTTTTTTTCATTCTTTTTTTTTTATTCGATATAATTTATTTACATTTCAAATGATTTCCCCTTTTCTAGCCCCCCCCACTCCCCGAAAGTCCCGTAAGCCCCCTTCTCTTCCCCTGTCCTCCTTCCCACCCCTTCCCAGTTCCCCGTTCTGGTTTTGCCAAATACTGTTTCACTGAGTCTTTCCAGAACCAGGGACCACTCCTGCTTTCTTCTTGTATCTCATTTGATGTGTGGATTATGTTTTGGGTATTCCAGTTTTCTTCACAGAGTTAGAAAGAGCAATTATCAAATTCATCTGGAACAACAAAAAACCCAGGATAGCTAAAACTATTCTCAGCAACAAAAGAAAATCTGGGGGAATCAGTATCCCTGACCTCAAGCAATACTACAGAGCAATAGTGTTAAAAACTGCATGGTATTGGTACAGTGACAGGCAGGAGGATCAATGGAACAGGATTGAAGATCCAGAAATGAACCCACACACCTATGGCCACTTGATCCTCGACAAAGAGGCTGAAAACATCCAATGGAAAAAAGATAGCCTTTTCAACAAATGGTGCTGGTTCAACTGGAGGTCAGCATGCAGAAGAATGCGAATTGATCCATCCTTGTCTCCTTGTACTAAGCTCAAATCCAAATGGATCAAGGACCTCCACATAAAGCCAGACACTCTGAAGCTAATAGAAAAGAAACTGGGGAAGACCCTTGAGGACATCGGTATAGGGAGAAAGTTTCTGAACAGAACACCAATAGCGTATGCTCTAAGAGCAAGAATTGACAAATGGGACCTCATAAGGTTACAGAGTTTCTGTAAGGCAAAGGACACCATCAAGAGGACAGATCGGCAACCAACAAATTGGGAAAAGATCTTCACCAATCCTACATCAGATAGAGGGCTAATATCCAATATATATAAAGAACTCAAGAAGTTAGACTCCAGAAAACCGAACAACCCTATTAAAAAATGGGGTACAGAGTTAAACGAAGAATTCTCACCTGAAGAACTTCGGATGGCGGAGAAGCATCTTAAAAAATGCTCAACTTCATTAGTCATTAGGGAAATGCAAATCAAAACAACCCTAAGATTTCATCTTACACCAGTCAGAATGGCTAAGATTAAAAATTCAGGAGACAGCAGGTGTTGGAGAGGGTGTGGAGAAAGAGGAACACTCCTCCACTGCTGGTGGGGTTGCAAATTGGTACAACCACTCTAGAAAGCAGTCTGGCGGTTCCTCCGAAAACTGGGCACCTCACTTCCAGAAGATCCTGCTATACCACTCCTGGGCATATACCCAGAGGATTCCCCACCATGTAATAAGGATACATGCTCTACTATGTTCATAGCAGCCCTATTTATAATTGCCAGATGCTGGAAAGAACCCAGGTATCCCTCAACAGAAGAGTGGATACAAAAAATGTGGTATATCTACACAATGGAGTACTATTCAGCCATTAGAAACAATGAATTCATGAAATTCTTAGGCAAATGGATGGAGCTAGAGAACATCATACTAAGTGAGGTAACCCAGACTCAAAAGGTGAATCATGGTATGCACTCACTAATAAGTGGTTATTAACCTAGAAAACTGGAATACCCAAAACATAATCCACACATCAAATGAGATACAAGAAGAAAGCAGGAGTGGTCCCTGGTTCAGGAAAGACTCAGTGAAACAGTATTTGGCAAAACCAGAACGGGGAACTGGGAAGGGGTGGGAGGGAGGACAGGGGAAGAGAAGGGGGCTTACGGGACTTTCGGGGAGTGGGGGGGGGCTAGAAAAGGGGAAATCATTTGAAATGTAAATAAATTATATCAAATAAAAAAAAAAAGAAAAAAAATAAATCTATGATAATTAGGCAAGACAAAAAAAAAATGCTCAACTTCATTAGTCATTAGGGAAATGCAAATCAAAACAACCCTAAGATTTCATCTTACACCAGTCAGAATGGCTAAGATTAAAAATTCAGGAGACAGCAGGTGTTGGAGAGGGTGTGGAGAAAGAGGAACACTCCTCCACTGCTGGTGGGGTTGCAAATTGGTACAACCACTCTAGAAAGCAGTCTGGCGGTTCCTCCGAAAACTGGGCACCTCACTTCCAGAAGATCCTGCTATACCACTCCTGGGCATATACCCAGAGGATTCCCCACCATGTAATAAGGATACATGCTCTACTATGTTCATAGCAGCCCTATTTATAATTGCCAGATGCTGGAAAGAACCCAGGTATCCCTCAACAGAAGAGTGGATACAAAAAATGTGGTATATCTACACAATGGAGTACTATTCAGCCATTAGAAACAATGAATTCATGAAATTCTTAGGCAAATGGATGGAGCTAGAGAACATCATACTAAGTGAGGTAACCCAGACTCAAAAGGTGAATCATGGTATGGGTCACACAGTCTTAAACGCTTTTGTCTGTTACTTTTCTAGGGCTGTGACAAAGCCACCATGACCAAAAACAACTTTGGACGGAAAGAGTTTGTCTGGGCTTGTGGTTTCAGAGGCATGAGAGTCCATCATAGTGTAGAACATTGGTCATAAGCAGCAGGCTAACAACAGCAGCAGGAAGCTGAGCCTTCCCATATTCAAATGCAAACAAAAAAGAGGGAGGGAGGGAAGGAGGGAGAAAAGCAGGGAGGGAGGGAAGGAGGGAGGAAGAGGGACAGAGGAAGGAAGAGACCCAAGAGTGGTGTAAGGTGCACAATCTCCAAGCTTGCTCCAGAGACCTAAATCTCTCCAGGTAGCACCAGCAACTAGGATGAAGTGTCCAAGAGCATTTCTAGGGGGGCATTTCTCATTCATGCCGCCACCCCATTAATGCCTGTTAACTACCTTTTATCAGTTTATTGGTTTTCTATAGGACATTAAATGTTCATATTTGCTTTCTTGTCTAGAATTTCAGCAATGTCAATGTTCACAATAGTAAAAAAGAATAGCAAAATAATTATAATCTTAAGATAGAATGACGTAATAGCGTATGCTCTAAGAGCAAGAATTGACAAATGGGACCTCATAAAATTACAAAGTTTCTGTAAGGCAAAGGACACCATCAAGAGGACAAATCGGCAACCAACAAATTGGGAAAAGATCTTCACCAATCCTACATCAGATAGAGGGCTAATATCCAATATATATAAAGAACTCAAGAAGTTAGACTCCAGAAAACCAAACAACCCTATTAAAAAATGGGGTACAGAGTTGAACGAAGAATTCTCACCTGAAGAACTTCGGATGGCGGAGAAGCATCTTAAAAAATGCTCAACTTCATTAGTCATTAGGGAAATGCAAATCAAAACAACCCTAAGATTTCATCTTACACCAGTCAGAATGGCTAAGATTAAAAATTCAGGAGACAGCAGGTGTTGGAGAGGGTGTGAAGAAAGAGGAACACTCCTCCACTGCTGGTGGGGTTGCAAATTGGTACAACCACTCTGGAAATCAGTCTGGCGGTTCCTCCGAAAACTGGGCACCTTACTTCCAGAAGATCCTGCTATACCACTCCTGGGCATATACCCAGAAGACTCCCCACCATGTAATAAGGATACATGTTCTACTATGTTCATAGCAGCCCTATTTGTAATTGCCAGATGCTGGAAAGAACCCAGGTATCCCTCAACAGAAGAGTGGATGCAAAAAATGTGGTATATCTACACAATGGAGTACTATTCAGCCATTAGAAACAATGAATTCATGAAATTCTTAGGCAAATGGATGGAGCTAGAGAATATCATACTAAGTGAGGTAACCCAGACTCAAAAGGTGAATCATGGTATGCACTCACTAATAAGTGGATATTAACCTAGAAAACTGGAATACCCAAAACATAATCCACACATCAAATGAGGTACAAGAAGAAAGGAGGAGTGGCCCCTGGTTCTGGAAAGACTCAGTGAAATAGTATTCGGCAAAACCAGAACGGGGAAGTGGGAAGGGGTGGGTGGGAGGACAGGGGAAGAGAAGGGGGCTTGCGGGACTTTCGGGGAGTGGGGGGGCTAGAAGAGGGGAAATCATTTGAAATGTAAATAAATTATATCGAATAATAAAAAAAAAGTGTGCTTCAAATGGTATGGTGGGACTTGAAAAGAACAAGAAAATTAGGAAATGTAGTGATGACACTAATGTATCTCTCTCTGTGTCTCTGTCTCTGTCTCTGTCTCTTTCTCTCTCTCTCTCTCTGTGTCTGTCTGTCTGAGTACCTGTATCTTCATATACATTCTATATATAATATGTAACAAGGAAATGATATCATTTTGTCTAGCATCTCTGCAGTTTCCAATAAAAGAAGCATTTTTCACTCTCCTTTTCTTACAAGATACTCTGGAATTTACAGCAGAATTTAACTTCCTAATTGAATATGTCACTTATGATTTACTGAAACACTTACCTGTTTTCCTTTTTCCCAGTTTTCAGTGCTGCTGTTTGTATAGCATGTTCAGTGGGGTGATGTTTAACCAGGTGGGATATCAGACAGACTTTACAAATGAAAAGTTAAGTATGCTGGCTTGCTTGAGTACATTAAGAAACTGAAAATTATAAAATTCATTGTGTCAGTAGGTTCGTAAATTTCTGCTGAAATTTGAATTGTTGTGAGCTTTCAGTCAGAGAAGACTAATCAGATAATGCTCTAAGACAATTGACATCTTTATTAGCTAGTTGGCAACTAAGTTGGGTATTTGAGATTTCAGTGTATCCCTGAGTATTTCTTAGCGTGAGCTTTTAAGCACAAAAACCATATTCTGGGTTGATATACTTCCAGTAACAAGAATAGTTAGCCAGAATTGGAACTACAGATGCCAAAAAGCAATGCTAGTGCATTTAGGGACTTTCCCAGAAGTACACATTTTGATGGATTAGGTATTTGTTCTCATTTCAGCAGATGTTGCTGCCTACATACTGGGTTCCAAGTCTCAATGGTACTTCTGTCTCGGTGTCGGTTGTGCTACAGTATGTGTCTGGGGGCCTACTAAGATCTGGGGTGGGGGAGGGGTGGCAGTTGCTATTAATAAAACCTGTTTTAATTCATATTGATAAGTATTTCTAAAGTATTATAATCAATTTATCAGAAACGGAAGTCCTGAGACTAGTGTGTTTTTGAGGAACTAAATTTATACACTATTAAGTTCTGTACACTGTAAAGAATATTAAATATATGCACTAAAAGATACCAAATTATAAATGAATTTTACCTTGTGCAGTGACACATCTGCCATCAGTGATGAAGGAGTTTTCTGTTGACTCTTGTGACAGAAAGAGCAATGGGGTTGAATCAGGCACTGTTTCCACTCTACCAAGAACATATGTACAGGGTGTATCTAGTTATTGAGTTGTACTGATTCTTACTTCTTGGGTAAGAAAACTCCCCTGAAAGTTGTACAGTGCATTAGGTTAATTCGTTGTTTTATTCCTGCACCACCTACCTATGACATGTAGGCCTGCCCTACATACTACTGAACTCCATTCTCCACCGAACAAAATGTTGGACCCTGGTAGGTATGTAAAACAGAACATACTTAATTATAGTGTGATCTGGATTGTAAGTTCAAATTTATTATTTAATAAACTGATCCCTGGTGAAAAAATGAAATGTTTATCTACTTTTCTTACTTAAACATTTCTTGCAAGTGACAGAACAAAGTCTTCTTTCCTACTTCCTTGGATACTCCATCATCGATTCATTACTGGGATGGAGAACTCCTTCCACCATGTGGGGGCTACTGCTTCCTCTTCCTCTGATGAGGTCATTTACATATCATCATTGTCTAGACCTACTCTGCGGGACAGTAGGGCTCTTGAGATGAGCCAGTGTGCACGCTGTTCTGTGACCACACCAGAACACATTGTGAATAATATGGTGACTTAGCTGACAGACACTGTTAAGACACTGATGACTCTAGGAAAACTCAGAGCTATTGGCTCTTGTTTATGTCTCACACCTAAAGGAAGAACTACAGGAAATCAGTGTTTGCTAAATGAGGGACGACCTGTCTTCTCCAGGGACAAGTTACCCAATAACCCCAAATGGTCAACCCTAAACACATACATATATGAACAACACTAAATAGACTCAGTAGGTTGTGTGTGTGTGTGTGTGTGTGTACGCGTCTATACATATGTGTGTGTGTATATACAAATGTGTATGTATAAGAAGATGAACTCATGTCTGTCTTAGACAGTGGAAATATCACATGCAAGAAAGCACTCAGAACTCTTATGATAATTCTGATATAAGACCATCGTTAAAGCAGTGAATTTCCTACCTAGCAGGCCCCGGTCTACCAGAGAGATACTTACAAGTAGATTTACGTGGACAGAAAATTGGGTGACAGTTGGAGGGTGCCTGAAGTTCAAGTGTGGTGTGTGTCTCCATGTCTCGGGAGTTGGGATGCCTTGCTTCCTATTGAACTTCCCATTTCCCTCTTCCACGTGTTCAAAACCACCAGCCACCATACCAACCTGTCCTCGGAGTCTCCACTACACTGATGCTTGTGTTTTCCTCTTCTCTTAGACTTTTCTTTCTTTTTTTGCAAATGGTTTACTGAGCTTGTTGAGATCAGTTTACACCCTGATCTCAAGTGATTCCATGTTTTATGAACAGTGACTCTTCTGCTGTGCCTACACAGGAAGACTTGAAATTCCAAGCAGGCTACATCTCTAGTGTAAATATGAGATGAGAATGACATGCACTGTTATGTATGGGAACAGTACTCCACGACCAGCATTATACATGAAGCCCAGACTAGTAATATAAAAATGCATCACCTATAAATGTCTGGAGGCACATCAGGGACATCTATGAGCACATGGGCATATTAAAATCAGAGCATCAAAATCAAATCCAAGGACATACCAAAGACACAAATATGGTGGCAGCAGTGGCATGTCTTGACATGGACCTCATACAGAGGAAGGCACTTCACACTGGCTCTGTCAACCTGTCACCTCACACCTGCTCGATGGACTGACTCCCAACTGGCCTAGTGTCTGCAGCTCAGTCCCCTCTCTGCTGCTGACACATCCTTTTTGAATTGTTGTAAATTCTTCTGCTGGCCCTGGATTTTGTGTCTGTGGCTTCCATGTTTCCACACCTTGCCTTTCTAGTTTGATTCAGACCTGGTGACAGGTCAATGTTGTGACCCTGTGGCTTGGTTCTGCAGTGGTAATCCCAACAGAGCTCCTTATCTAGCCAAGCAGAAACTCTTTCTTCCTTCGACCTCATCAAAGGCTTTTATGGATTCCTTTAAATATGCTATATAACCCCTTTATAGACACTCGGTGACTTGTGTAGATAGCTATAATGATTGTAAGATGTATACTCCTCATTTGATAATTAACAGTAATATTTAAAATTACAGTAAAAGGATATGTGTGTGTCCATGGCCAGCTGTCAATCTGAGACGACTTGACAAATTGCATCCAATGAAACTCACATAGCTCGCGATTTTATTGTTCTTTATATTCTGACACAAGGAAAGGCAAAAATGTATTTGTGTCCCTGTAATGGCATACTAAACAGAATTCTGGTCTATGCTAGAGGACATTGACACACATTTTGACAAATTATTCACTGACATCTTATTTCAGGAAATGAGCAAGATAAATCAGTTGAATATGGAGTGTGCTAGGTAAGCAAAATTAAACAGAAATGTGGATTAAAAATTTTGTGTGTGTGTGTGTGTATGTGTGTGTGTGTGTGTGTGTGTGTGTGTATTAGATTTAAGTCCAGTGATGTGAGAAACTGGCCATTGATAATAAAGGCTGAAAGTCCAAACCACGGAGCCATCTTAGAGGAGGACACTCAGGCCAGGGAAGAGTAAAGAGAAAGAATGGATCAAGAGTGTACCTGGCCTTTCCAGGGATAAAGTGCATCAATAGCAGAGTTTTCAGTGGGGACAAGCATAGAAATAGTCACAGGGATCTAGAAACATTACTGGAAAGGGTATCTTGCAAGGTTTGTGGTTTTTTTTTTTCTCTCAGGTGGGAAGTCACTGCAGGGTTTAAGCAGGTATTTCAAAACGTAACATTAGCTTACGCATTGAAGAACAGAGAGTGAAGGAAAACTAGTCTAAAAATAAAGTAGGCTTGTTAGGCATACGAAAAGATTAAACTATACAGTGGCTAGAGGATGACACAATTGTAAGGTTTTGTAGCAAGCTCTCATGTGAACATCCAAACCACAAAGACTAAGACTGGTATGAGGACAGTCAGGGACCAGCCTGGCTATGAGATGACTGCTAACTGTCCTTGACTAGTGAGGTATAACGGTTTGTAAAACGTACTTCTTCTTTCACTGTGTGGGGAAACATCATGGCAAGAGTATCAAGTAGGCCACATGGTATAGAAGTCTAGAGAGAAGCTATCTGGTACTGAAAAGGGAAGTTGGGAATGATATACATAAAATAGTATTTCTATGCCCAGGAACAAATGATCAATTTATTTACAATAGCAGGATAAAATCTGAAATCAGCTAATGGATATCCCATCCCGGAGCCCTGAGTATTACCACGTCCTAATGTCTTCACATTTGGGCTTTGGGTAGATGTAAAGATACAGGAAAATAAACCAATGGAAGCAAGAGGAAAAGTAGGCTTGAGTTTCATCTGGGTCTCAGCTGGAAGACTGCACACGCCTTTCCATCTGCTGCTAGAGAAGGTATACTCTGAGTGAGAAATGTGTCCTGCATACAGCAACAGGGAGCTCAGTCCTACCAAGTCTATACATCTCAGCTCAGGGACAAGAGTGGACATCACAGGAAGAGAGGCAGTCAATAGGTCATTAGCTGTTGGGTGAGGGAGCCTAGACAAATGGATCTGTGGCTGAAGAGTGTGTGGAAGAGATGCAGTTCTATTGGCCTATGGGAAGGGAGAGACCCCAGATGTTGTACATGAATTTAAGGTTGGGTGGATATCTTCTTCTACATGGCTATTTTAAATAGGTGTCCATCAAGAGGTGTGACACGGGGCATCAGATTGAATTTAGGGCATGAGACTCACGAAGAGAGAACACGAAGGTGGCGGGCTGCAGCCATTTGAGAGAGCAGCAGAGTGAACTATTGGAGCACAGTGCTCACAGTGTGGAGATTCACATGGTGTTTGCTTTCTTGAAGAAGAATAGAGAATAAAAAGCTTGGGCTTCAGAAATGAAAATGTCAATACCTCGTGCTGAGCGAGCGATATTCAGGTAAAATGTCAGAGCCGACAGAAACACACGCGCTATTACAAAGTGGTGTGGATGCAGTCGTCCCCAGGGGCAGGAGACAAGGAATAACGTGGGCTTTAGTGTCACCGAAGTTCTGGTTCAAGCCCTTTGGAGGCCGGTTAACTTCCTCTGGCTGAAGAATAGAGAGATGAATTGTATTTCCAGGTGAAGGAACTGAACAGCTTGTGAGGCAGGTGAGTGACATTCAGTAGGAGTATATGAAAGCTATTCAGTCAGTAACAAACAACGGATGACGGTTTGAGTTCAACTCAAATGCTGCAAATAAGCAACCCGTGTCGTTGATAATAATTATAACAGCTTTCGCCTTCTCTGCTCTGGTGAGAAGCCAGAATCGCTCTTGTGGAGGATCCGGAGTAATTCTTTCACAAATGAGAATGGAGAGGTGGCAAGCTCCTTCCTGGCTTATATTATTTTAAAGGACAAATGCAGAACTGTAAAAAAACAAAACAAAACAAAACAGCTGAATTGGAGAAGAAAGCAGCCATTGGATAGAACTTGGGGCCTTAATGACCGTAGAGAACTAATGTCCTCAGACACATTCCAGCCCCCCAAAAGCAGATTATTAGATAATGAAATGAAGAAATCTTGTAATCAGCATGTTACCAAGACTCTGAACCAAGACTATAGATACTCAAGACAATATTACTGGGCTGCTTTAAACCAATAGTACATAAGTAGAAACCTTTACAATTCAGCAATCTAAGTTTTCATTATTTTGCATAACATCTATGATTAGCAACTGGTTCTGGTTGTGTAAAGTTATGCTTTTGAGATAATTGGGAATTACATTCCAGATACAGTAAGAGGATCCTGTGATTTCCCGTTTTTGTCTTGTGCATAATTATCTATCTATATTTGTTGCATATTTAAAAAGAGGCTGACCAAGCTGGCTCGATTAGGATGCAGTTTGTTATGTCTACGGAATGGGAGAAGGTGAGGTGGCTGCCTGTGGCGGCAGAGGATCAGCTAGTGTCCCACCCCACTGTTTGTGTGACCCGCAGATGCTGTGGCATCAGCTAAATGCATGAGTAGGAGCAAAGGCAGAACCCACAGCTCCCGTAAGCCAGGCAGTTTATGTACCCAGATTTCATTTCAAATCTCCTTGGATTTATTCTCAAGATTGTGAATTTGGAAAGAGGCTGTTCAAAATAATAGTAGGATGTGGGTGGGGTTAAAGCTGGAAACAACAAGGCTATCGCTGGGCAAAGCTCTCATTTCCTCCCAGGGAAGCTTTTAGTATGTCTGATGATTTCTATGTATCTTCAAAACACATACGAGAGCTTCAGCTCGTATTAATATTTCAAGTTTTTTAATATCAGAAAGCGAGACAAACATTTCAAGACAGCACAATCCGGACTAAAATTAGATTTCCAAGTATAATATATTGTGAAAATCCTTACTGCATTGTGGTAGAAAATGCATTTAAAAAAAGTCATACAGGCTGAAATGAATAATTCCCAGGAGAAATGCTACAGAAAAGAAGAGGGTATGACAGGTCACAGAGCAGATCATCACAAAGCCACACACTAAAACTACTGCTAGGAGGATCGGCCTTCAGAAAACAACTTGTGCAGTCTTTGTGATGTGTCCTAGATAGACACTGGGAGATGGAAATTAAGGCTCAGCATCTCTCAACAAAATGGTTATTTTATTTTGGATCTGGAATGTCTAATGAAGACTGTGCCAAAGGACAGATCTCGATGGTGGTGTTACTGGCAAGAGGTGGAACCTAGTGTGAGCCTTTAGGTCACTGAAGGGAGCTGCAGATCCCTGACTGTTTATCTGTTTCATTTCCTGTTTCTGATGAGATCAGCTTTGGCTGAAAGAAGTCTAGCCAATCAGCCTTGGGCTAGAACCTTCACAGCTGTGAACAAAGCAAGTGTTCCCGGGTCCTACGGGTCACATGTGTAACTTAATTTTTCATTTCATAAAGTCTGACAGGTATAGAATTTGAACTTGAAATTTACACAATGCAGGCTGCAATTTTTCAAAACCTACTTTAATAAGGGTTCTCAAATGCTTCGGTCCTCCTTCTAGCCCACTGCCCAAAGGGAGGGGAGGAAAAATGGTAAACAGGACAAGGGACTGTGGACCTGTTTTTAAGTATTTTTTTTTTGAGGCAATTCCAATCTTCATTGTCAGGACACCAGCAGGACAGTGTCGGGATAGCAAACACGTGGCACAGTCCATCAGAGACCATGCAAGATCAATGCAGCATTGCACCGCTAGCTATGAAGGGCCTGTCACTGTACTCTCTCCAAACATCACACATCTTCCTCAGAGCATCCCGTGAGTCTGCCTCAGCCAAATGCCTCCATCCCATGACAAAACCAAACCTTCCACTTCAGAATAATGTGGGATGCTTTGCATTAGGGAGTAGGTACAAGGTTTAGGAGGCAGGAGCAAAACATGGTGGCCTGAGTGTGAAATGTTCTCAAGCTTTGAATGCTTGTGTCCCAGAGAGTGGCACTGTCTTAAGAACCTTGACAATGCTGGGCTAAACTAACAGAGTAGGTCACGAGGGGCAGGCCTTTGACAATTGTCCTAGGCCCTGCTTCCTACTGTGTTCATTGCCTGCTCTGCAGTGATGGGAACAGCCTGGCTTATGTTCCCACTGACAAGAACTGAACCATACTGCCTGCCCCCTTTTACAATGATGCACTAGAACCCACTGAAACTGTAAGGCAAAGTAAATCCTTGCTCCCTTCAGTTCTTTCTGTCAGGCATCACCGTTACAGGATTATTCAAAGTTCTCTAGAAGAACAAAATCGATAGAATAAATTGTGTGTGTGTGTGTGTGTGTGTGTATGTGTGTATATATGTGTGTGTGTGTATATGTATGTGTATATATATATATATATATATATATATATATATATATATATGTTTGACAGCAGGCACTTGTTGGACTGGTGTACAGGTTCTGTGATGGGTTGTCCAAAACTGGTTGTCCACACATCATAAGGCTGAGAGCGTGGCAGCTGCATTGCTGAGGCTTCTTTAGCCGTGCTGACCTGGTGATGGATACCTACAGGATTCCTGAAGCTCTTCAGTCCACACTGGAAGGCTGAAGATGCAGAGTTCTGATATCAGTGGAAAGTGTTGATACCATCATCATCATCATTATCATCAGTAGTAGTGGCAGCAGCAGCAGCAGCAGCGGTAGAGTAGAGGCAAAGGCCAAAAGCAATGCCTTTCCCTTCCACCCTCCATTTATCTGGGTCATGTCTGGAAGATGCTACCCACTTGGGAGAAATATCTTCTCCTTTTAGTTAATCCTTGCAGGAAATTCTATTATAGACATACCCAGAGGTTAGGTCTTAGTTAATCTCAGATCTAATGAATTTAGCAATCAAAAGAAACCATCAGTGACACAGCAATAATATGAATAATCCATAGTCATCTTTGTGATGACTCTTTCCTCCATCTTGCACCTCTCAGACCTTTTCAACACACAAAGGAAATATTTTCCATGTTAGGGACTCATAGACTCATTTGGATAAGCCAGAATAGTCTCTCAAGTCTTTAATCTCATTTGAAAGATCCTTTGCTGTGCAAGGTAACATTCATGGGTTCAGTCATTAGATCAACAGTGAGGCAATTGTTTTACCCATCATACTGTGATCCAAAACTTCCTTCCTGTCCAGATAAAACCCCTTCTTCATTTGTTGGCATGCTAAATACCATCCTGTTTGAAACTTCTCTGGATTGCATAATGAACCATCCTCATCTAAATCATCTCTATGTAGGAACCATTAGATTAGTTTATTTATTTTAGAAGAAGCCAAATATATTTTCATTTCTCAGATGTCATTCTACCATTCCTAGATAGAAAAATCTTTCTTAGACCCTCCTGGTTGGAGTTCTCATCTCCCTACATTTATAGTCATGGAAAGATTCTGATGCTTTCAGGAAAACAAACCAACAAACTTAAAACAAAAACAAAACAAACAAACGTGAGGAATTTCTTAGATCTTTGAATCTGGCAGGATGTAATCTCATGCCTGTCTCGGTCTTATTTTCTCTTGCTAAGCTGGCTGCTCACAGAAGACCTCTGCTTTCTTCTGGGTTTTGGAAACTTCGAATTCAGAGGTACAGAGCCTTCCAAAGGTTCAACATGCCCATTCCCTTGCCCTACCCAGTGCCATCTTTCTATAGAGTGCTTTAGAGTCCGAGACACAGGCAGAGTAGCAGTTTTCTTTCCCCTCAGATTGGTGTACTGTGTTAGCCTGACTGTATTGGCCTCATCTCCTTACTACCACTAAATGCAAACACTTTTTTTTTTTTTTGCTTTTTTGCTGATTTTCTTAGATTCTTTTTTTTTTTCCTTCTGGAGGCAAACCTTGGAATACAAAAAAATGCAAACCCCTGCATTTTCTAAAAGCCTTTACAAACAACTCTTTAAGAAAGTGAGACCTTGAAAGAAATATTGCTAGAATAAAACTCAAGTTAATAGAGTCATGATTGATTTCTTGGTTCTGCAGTGAGGGAGGAGGTCTATGCCCTGCCACAGCTGATATGAGTCGTTCATTGGATAGATGTACACCTCAGCTAAGACACCATGTGTGATTAAAACCCTTGAGTTTATATTAGTAATGTTAGGGGGAAAATAGCAGTGAAATTGAGACTTAAAAGATTTAAATTGGTGCTAGGGCAAATGTTAGACTCTTTTCCTAACATAATGTTTGAGCCCTATGTTCGATTCCAAACATATACACTAACACCGTAGTAAGGATAATATATAAAATGGGACATATTCTTTATTTCACATGAATCACCAAAAATCAATGGTATTTATTTAATTTATTATTTGGGTATGCTATTCTGCTATTTGTTATTGTGTGTAGATACTTGTGCACATGTGTGGGTGTCTTTGGAGGCAAGAAGAGGATGTTGGATCTCTTGCTGGGGAAAGAAAGCTATTAAATCTTACCCAGTTGTAAATCCAGTAAACTACAATAATAACCAGCGCAGCAAGATAACCCCAAAGGCACCATCGTGGGCCAAGATCTTAGTGGTAACCAACAGCTGTCTGATTGAACTTATATCCCACTCAGTAGGAGAGAATTCATGCCAGATACTAGAAACCTAGCCAAGAATCCATGGCTGGAGACATCATAGACCCTAGAAGAAAGCCTACTATTACTATGCTGCTAAATTGATATAATTACATCCATATGCCCATATTAGCAAAGATCAGAGAAGGTTCATCTTGCAACAGATGCAGGCGACTGTAGAGATCTACAACTGGTTGAAATGCAGATAATAAGTGACTGTGAGGTCCCATCCCCCAAAGGGAATGTTGTGAAAGAGGGAGGAAGAAAGATTGTAAGAGCAGAAGTCTGAGAAGACTTACCTGCTCAAGGCCACACAATCTACTTTCCAGCATGGATAGAAGAAGGGCAAGCAAGGCCTCACTGGAAGTTGAGCAACCACAGGCAGTCAATGGATGCTGAGGGATGGAAAGTCTTTTTTCTTCAGTCTGCCCATGACCATGTAGGTCATAGTAATGGAGTAATTCAGTAGGTTACAGGTTACACACATGCTCTGGTATGCCCACACAGGTGCGCGCGTGCACGAGCACACACACACACACACACACACATACACACACACGTGCACACACACAATGTGTATGTATGTCTATATATGTAATTATAATATATTTATAATTATACTAGAAATAGAAGATAAGGACATGAATTTGAGATGGGGTGTAGGCAGTATGAGAGAAGTCAGAGGGATTAGGGAGGGTTTGATATGTCCAAAACATACTGTACTTTTGTATGAGACTCTCAAAATATTGTTTAAAAATTACCTGAAAAGTGATTTTATAATAATGATATTAGTAATAATTGCTATCATTGCTGGTGTCATTTTTGGCTTTTCAAGATAATGTCTCACTAGATATGTTTGCCTGGTGTTAGACTCATTGTAGCCTGAGCTGGCCAAGTGTGGGGATATAGGCATGTACTACCATACCTGCTTTCTTTGTCATATGGAAGCAATGGTTTATCAAGTCCACTGTGGATATGTTGGTGCTCATGTCTTCTGCTACAAAGGCTTGGGATGCCTTCCGCTTGGCGTGGCTCTTGAGAAGTAAACTCGCAGCTTAACAAATACTTTTAAATTCATTGTCAAGACGATCCAGTATTTTTAATGAAAACAGAATCAACTCTCTTTCATCTTCTCCTTTTCTCCCTACGGTCCATCTTAGCTTCTCTCCTGCCAGCCCCGCCCATGTTCTCCCAACTCTCATATTGATAGCTCTTTTCTCTGTACACACACACACACACACACACACACACACACACGAATATGCACGAATGCATACAAATACAACATGTTGAGTCCATTTTCGCTGAGTAAATATGGTTTCAAGACTGACCTCTCATCCTAAATGAGGTAACTCTTTCACAAAAGAACACACATGGAATGCAGTCACTGACAAGTGGATATTAGCCCAGAAGCTCTGAATACTCAAGACACAACTCACATATCAAATCATTCCCAAGAAGAAGGAAGGAGAGGGCCCTGGTCCTGGAAAGGCTTGATGTAGCAATGTAGGGGAGTACCAGGACAGAGAGGTGGGAGGTGGTTGATTGGGAATGGGCAGAGGGAAGAGGGCTTATGGGACTTATGGGGAGGGGGGAAAAGGGAAAGGAAAAATCATTTGAAATGCAAACAAAGAATATAGAATATAGAAAATAATAAATAATAAATAAATAAATAGACTGACTACTCAGCACTGGATGGCTGTAAACGGGCTCATCTGCCCGGGGTTAATTCTCTCTGCAAGCTGCCTTCAGTTCCCTGTCATTCTTTGTCTGGGGGTGGGACCTGAGATTTTCCCACTTCCGCATTAACATATCCGTTGCTATTGCCATTATTCTGGTCTAGTTTATGCAGCTATTTCTAGGACAGACTATTTCACAGCAGACTTCCTGATGTTCTGGTTCTTACACTCTCTTGTCCCCACCTCTTCCCCAATGTTTCCTGAGCCACAGGGGTGGGGTGGGGTGGGGTGGGGTGGGATGCGGGGAGGAGCTGTTATGTAGATATATTTGCTGCTGCTGGAATCCTCATGATCTGGTGATCTCTGAATTGTGTCCAGTTGAATTTTTCTGCAATGGTCTCCATTTGCTGCAAAGAGAGACTTCTTTGATGAGGGGCTGTAACTACATTTTCTCTGGCGCAGCGGCTCATGCAACAAAGATCTAGTGTTTTAAAAATATTTTATAGATGGTCCCTGTCAGATTTAGGTCATCAATCTATTTAGATCTGATTTTGAGCATTCCGAGATTATATGGAGAATGTGTTGTCACGCAGGCCAATGAAAAGAATGTCAGCCCCCACTAGTCTACAGAGGATTGTCCCTGTGGTAGACAGAGATAGCTCTTAGGTTACACTCAGACTCCTTGTGCCCACTGGCCCGATTTTCTTTCGCTTTGCCATTTTGAAACTCTGTTTGTTTTACTTTATAAAAAGCTTGAAATTCAGCTAGAAATAGATCCCCCCACCGCCCTTCAATAGTCTGTTGGTTTTTAATTGCCGTTAAGTCCAAAACTAAATTTGCAAAGATTGAATAGCCTTTGAATAGAGATTTCCCAATGCTGTGTTAGTTTTTCTTTTTGTTTGTCTTTTGAAACTAGTTTCCATCGCATTTTATGTCTTTATGAAGTTTTAGGTTTAGTTAATAGTATTTCTAGCTTTTCTGTGTTTTTAATGCTGCTTTGAATAACCCAATTTTTAACTGTTATACCCTCTATGCTTTCTTATAGAGTGTGTTTGAATTTACACATCAGTTTTATTTATCTCCAAAACTTGCTGTACTGTCATCAATCCAATAATTACTCTGTATGTTAAGATATTCTCTATAGACAACTTTAGCATGTGGGAGGAGACTGCAGGGCTGGCTCTCTTTGAGGTGTTTTGTGTTTGCTTTCTTCTCCCTTGACTAATTGCTAGGAGGAATTCCCAGTACATAGTTAAGCAGAGGTGGAATTGTTGTCAAACTCTGAAATAGCGTTACTATTTCATAATTATTTATGAAATTAACCATTTCTAGGTACTTCTGAAATGGTAAAAAGTTAAGTTTATTCTACTACTAAATATATACAGGTAAAGCACACATAAAATTAACAAAGACAAAGAGAATAGGTTTTATCCTGGTGGCTTACTATAAAGAGTATTACAAATTTAATTACCATGAATGTTTTTGTTGATCATATTATAATTATATTATTATATACCTTCATTATCATTATATAACTTAACTAAAATGTAACAAAAGCACTAGAGAATAGCCTTTGGGGGAGTTATTCTGCCATGCCAAGGCTGAAATTTTGATTTCAAATAAATGTGAGAGAAGACAGAATTTTGAGACAATTCTAAAATATAAGATAAACTTGGTTGTTTCCAAGTTTACCAGAGTTTTAGGGGATCTGAGCACTAACACTGCCTTTTTATTAATGTGAGTGATCTTTGCTCCAACAGCTCCGAGTAGTGCCATTTTTGAGCCTGGATAAATTCAGAAGAGCAAAGTTCCTGCCAGGTGAGTCTTCTGTAAGGATTCGTATATGTGGCAACCTCAGGGCAGGGGCCCCAAAGCTCAGCATTCAAAGTCTCTCCCGGAGTTGAGGAGTTGATCCGCCTGGAGGCAAGCATGTGGGGCATTTACTTGATCAGTGATTGATGTAGGAGGTCCAACACACTGTGAGGGATAATGGGTGGTAGATGAAAGCAGATGTAGCAAGGTATGAGGAGCTAGCCGCTAAGCAGCTTTTTGCTGCTTCAGTTCCTGCTTTGAATTTCTGGCTTGCCTTCCCTTGATGGGCCACCTATAAAATCTATAAGTCCACTAAACCCTTTCCTCCCCAAGTTGTTTTTGGTCAGTATGTTATCAGAGCAAATGAAATCAGGCTGGACAGTGGTGGCCCACACCTTTAATCCCAGCACAGGGAGGCGGAGGCGGAGGCGGAGGCGGAGGCGGAGGCGGAGGCGGAGGCGGAGGCGGAGGCGGAGGCGGAGGCGGAGGCGGAGGCGGAGGCAGGCAGATTTCTGAGTTTGTCTAGGCCAGCCTGGTCTACAGAGTGAGTTCCAGGACAACCAGGGCTACACAGAGAAACCCAGTCTTGGGGAAAAGAAAAAAAAGAAAAATAAAAATGAAAGAAAGGAAATCAGAGCAAGACCCTTAGGTGCTGTCTCAGTGGTCACATGACTCTACCTGCCCATGTAATGAGAGTCCAGCTTGTCAAACTGTTCTCCTTCTCTCCTTCATTTTCTGTTAGACTCTAACAGTTTGAGACTTTTCCCACATGTATTGAAATCAAGCTCATATCCCTGCATCATGTCTTGGCTGCTTCAAAGTAGTTTCCGTGAAATACTGGCATATCTTACTGCTTAACAAGGTGCTAGAAATATGGGTCAGGCAAGTGTGATAAAAAGAGTCAGTCTGCTTGAATTACATAATAGTAAACTTTTAGAAATATTGGTTTTAAGACGGGATGGAGACAGAATTGATTGTCTTCGTCTTAATCAAGTCCATCCCATGTTTATGTTTTGGAATGTGGCACATTTATTGAGCTGTGAATTCAGGAGATCTGACGATGTTTGCTTGGTGATACTTGTCACAGAGAAAAACATAAGAACTGGCAAACCAGGCTCCTAGTTTTTAATATAATTCAAAAATTGACAACCAAGTCCCCTGTAGATGTGAATATGAGTGCATATATATGTGTGTGAATATATACTCAAAATATCACTAATAAACTGCATGAGCTTGAATTTGCATTATACCAATTAAACTAATTTGCTTTGAAATATAAAAATGCTGAGACCCACCCCTCCAGCATATCTATAGTTATTTTGTTCCACACCCGCCAGCTGTCTCATATAGTTGCTTTAATATTCCTGCTGGCCATTGACACAGAAAAATAACTTGATTCAGAGCAAGGTCGTGCTGATTACATATCCTGTTAAGTTCTGTATGAGGTTTGTTATTCTTAAGAAATTCTACAAAGCTTTCTATAGGACTCATCAAATTAAAGGTCAATATAAACTGTTATGTTTAAAATGGCTGGAGTCAGAGCCAACCACCAGACAGCACTTCCTTGAATGAAATATTGAAGGGAGTTGGGACTTTTCAGAATCCATAGTTGAGGCAGCAAGCAGACTTTGAGCCCGGGGAACACTGGACAAGCTTGAAGCAAGGTTGTGGTTGAGTCATTCCATAAATAAACCGGCCATAAAAGCTAAGGGACATGCTTGGGCAATCTCCTATAGTTCATACACTATCTGGACTGGAGTCTCCTGTCTCCTGTCTCCTGTCCCTTGAATACAGTTTACTAATGTCAAAGTGACCATTCTGCTAACAAAAATAAACCGCCCTCCTACATTGCTGATGGCCTGATCTGCACGTATGCCAAAAAGCCCACCCTGCACGCAAAAATCCCCCGCCAATGTTTGAATCGGCAAATCATGTGTAACCGTGCCAAAACCCTCTGACTTTTCCTATATAAACCCCTAACTTTTGAGCCCCAGGGTCGACCCCTCTGTCTCCTGTGTGAGATATGTGTTGGCCCAGAGCTCTGATAATAAACTGCCTTATGCGTTTGCATCAAGTCGGTCTCTCACTTTTCCTTGGGTGTACGCTATCCGGAGAATGGAGTGGGAGTCTTCCCAAAAGGAGGTCCTACAATATGAGCTCCCTGTGTTTTTGTTTGTTTGTTTGTTTGCTTGGGTTTGTTTGCAGTTTTTGCCTTTATAAACGCTCACAGAAAAGGATGTTCAGGGTCATAGCCTCAGCCCCAAATTCGGAGCTCCAGCTCTCATCGATCAGTCTTAGGATGAATGGACATTCAATAAACCATCCATGTCTGACTGAGATTGGCATTTGTATGGCTTGTGGGGTGACTCTTGGACCCCCCAAAAAATAACTATGTACAAAAAAGAAATTGCACGTCATGTTGCTGGTCTAAACAGACGCAGTGGTTTATAACCTCTTCACACTTTTATTGTAGTTTGAAGAGGACATCCGATATCTACAGTCCTTGCACCTCCTGGTGTGCTGCCCTAGTATTCTCAAGTAAGTGTTGGTTGTGTGCAGTCCATGGAGGAATGCAGGCGAGGAGGAGGAAGTCATCGAGGCTTAGCTTTGTGTTCCTGCTCGGTGTTGAGTCTTGAATTTCTGAACACTTTTCATACCTCAGAGAGAAATTGGATAAGCCTTCAAAGTTTAGTTCTTAATGAAATTCAACAAATGAAAACTACTTCCCAGAAGATGTAAAAATAATTGCCAGCAGAAAAAGCGTTAGCAAGGTTCATCCTGACAAAGCACTAGGAATGTTTACCACTCAATTTAATCTAACAAGCAATGAGGCTTTTTACTTACGCAATGCATCACCAAGTGACAAAATGTTCAGTCCCAGAGTTCTGGGGAAGCAGTGGCTACAACAGACTCGGTTGACTGATGTAGAGTTCAAACTGTAATCTTCTGCTATATTTACTTGTTATATGCTAGCATCTGTCGGTTTCACATTTTGAAGTATAAATTAAAACCTGGTGAAGAGTTAACCCAGCCATTTCATAACTGTTAAGTAACAGGGACATTACATGTGCTCTGCATGGAGGAGATAGATGGAGGTTAATTAGATTTGTTTGAGTGAATGGCTAATTTGTCTTTTTTTTTTTTTTTTTTTTTTTTTTTTGTTTTTTGGATTTGGTTTTTTGGAGACAGAGTTTCTCTATATAGCCCTGGCTGTCCTGGAGCTCACTCTGTAGACCAGGCTGGCCTTGAACTCAGAAATCTGCCTGCCTCTGCCTTCCGGAGTGCTGGGATTACAGGCGTGCGCCTCCACCGCCCGGCTGTCTTTCTCTAATTTATAGATTTCACTGAAAGATAGTTGGATAAGAACAATGTTGCAAACTGTATGTGAATATTTTACATGCACATAATATTTCTCTAGGGAAATGTAAATAGTTACAGAAAGAAAATGTCTTAGTTAGGGTTTCTATTCCTGCACAAACATTATGACCAAGGAGCAAGTTGGGAGGAAAGGGTTTATTGAGCTTATACTTCCACGTTGCAGTTCATCACTAAAGGAAGTCAGGACTGGAACTCAAGCAGGTCAGGAAGCAGGAGCTGATGCAGAGGCCATGGAGGGATGTTTCTTACTGGCTTGCTTCCCCTGGCTTGCTCAGCCTGCTCTCTTATAGAACCCAAGAGCACCAGCCCAAAGGTGGAACCAGCCACAAAGGGCCCTCCCCACTTGATCAGTAATTGAGAAAATGCCCCACAGCTGGATCTCATGGAGGCACTTCCCCAACTGAAGCTCCTTTCTCTGTGATAACTCCAGCCTGTGTCAAGTTGACACACAAAACTAGCCAGTACAGAAAACAACTAGCATTTCCAACATTTCCTTGGGATCAGAGGGATGTGTTGAACACTGATGACTAGGTCTCAGCCCAGGATAGCCTTATTTGGTTTGCCTTGGGGTTAAGCTTTGTCATTGTTTTGCCTTGTGTTTTATGTTCTAGAATTTTCCATATATAGCTCTAAACTGTACAATAATTCAGAATAAGAATTCAACATGATAGGCTCTGATTTGGGTAGTTACCCATTGGAATTTCATCACCTTTTTTTCTTCTCAAGGGTTTTAAATAGCATATGGTAATTATACAGAAGAACGGACTACATTTTGGCATTTTCACATGTATAGCTTATGTGTTCCAGTCATATTCTCCCTTCATTACTTCTTCTTCCCTCCCACTCCTGATGATTCCCCATCCTCTTTTCAACTTGTCCCTCCTTCTCCTTCATTTTCACGCTCTTATGTCTGGACCCAGTGAGTTTCATTAGGGTTGCTTATGGGGACTTGTCTGAGAGGCTTTTTACAGAAGCACAGGCTAGAGACTTGCCAGTGGCTATGCCACTGAAAGGTGTGTTTCTCCCTTTGTCAAGAACCATCAACTACCTATAGGTACAGAGAGAAAAGAGGTCTTCTGAGCTTTTCCTCCTCCATGATAGGGGGTTAATGAGTTCATGTCCTTGCAGGTCTTAGGTAGATAATCAGAGTTTCTGAGAATCCAGAAGGACAGTAGCATGTCAAACCTGGAAGACAAGTCCAAACTACAATCCTCGGGGTCTTAGATTCTTCTCTCTCTTTGTGATATTCTCTGAGCTACAGATAGGATGCTAGAGATTTGCATTTATGGCTGAGCAGTTGTCAGTCACAAATATTCTCAGCACTTGAACCAGTTGTGACTCTCTGCAGTTACCATGTATCACTGCAAAAGCAATCCCTGAAGCTTCTCTGACGGAAAAGGAAACAGCACTAATTTATGAACACTGAAAATCATTGAGAAGACAATTTGATGGGTAGATGATTCCATACAGGAAAAAAAAATGCAGCATCAGAGCTTCTCCCCTAGAGCCGAGCCATGCCATTGGACCAGGTTCACAATACCAGGTATGAATTCCCGCCTATGGGCCTTAAAGTCAATCAGAAAGAAGCTGATTTCTCTTATAAAAAGAAAATCCGGGTTAGAGTTAGGGTTAGCAGTTGATCATAGTTACAGGTTGATTTCTCTCATGTAACCAAGGATTCTAGGGCCTCCAGACCTAGGGCTTCTAGGGTTATATCATATGGTACTTATAGGAAACAAAGAACAATGACAGGGACTTGGGATTTGTGTGGGCCTCAGGGGCCTTCCTAACCAAGAACTCATACAGAGTTCTTGTATCACTGGGATTTTTATGCAATAACCTCTAGAATTAAGAAAGGGCCTTTTGGAAGAGGTTTTATCAGGCATGTATGTTGTCTCCCTTAAAATATTTATTTTAGTTTGGTTACAAAAATGTAGGTTTCCATTCAGCTTTTTCATTGTGGCCAACCATCCCTTCAATACATTAACCTCCGTTTTTCCTACCCTATCCCTACTTAAATGTCCCTATCCTCAATATTCTCCCTCTTTTTTTTTTAACACTACTTATAATCTAATATCCACCTTTCATTAAGATGCTCCCTTCCCTGTGGTGTCTGTCTAGACTTCTGACTATACAGGAAACAAAGTTGAATACTCAAATTTGAAAATCTGGAGGCAGGATACACACATGAGTGAGAACAAGTAGTGATTGTTTTTCTATCCTGAAGTTACCTCACTCAGTATACTATTTTGAACCTGAATGCTCAAAATACAAAAATAGTGTACTGTTTTTGTAACCTGAAAGTTTCGTAGTCTAATTTTTCTTTACAGATAAAGAAAATTCTACTGTGTATGTGTACCACATTTTCATGTTCTATTCACTGGATAACAGACACCTAGACTGATTCTATATTCTAGTTATTATTAATAGAGCTCCAGGAAACACAGAGAAGAAAGTATTTTGGTTATAGCATATAAAGTCCTTTGAGTATATGCTCAGGAAAGAGATGGCTGCATCATATAGTAACTTTCTTGATCACTTTTTAAGGGATCTTTATGGCGATTTTCAAAGTGGCTCCACCAGCTTGAAGTTGCTTCAGCAGTAAATCAGGGTTTCTCTTTCAACATCTGTTGTCATTTGATTTCTTGATCGCCATTTTGAGTATGGTGCCATGAAATCTCAGAGTATTTGTAATTTGCATTTCCCTGGTGGCTAATAAGGTTTAAAACTTTAGAAGTATTTATTAGCTATTGGTATTTCCTTTTTAAAGTTTTTTTTTAATATCTGTAGCCCATTTCTTTTCTTGACTTTTTTTTTTTGAGTACTCTGTGTATTCCAGATAAAAACTCTGTCCAATTTGCAGCTTGTAATGATTTTCTCCAGTTCCGTCAGCTGCCTTTTCGCTGGATTGATTGTTTTCTTTGCTGTATAGAAGCTTTCAGTTTTATGAGGTCCCATTTATCAATTGCTGGTCTTGTTTCCCCAAGTAAACAGAGTCTAATTTATGAAATCCTTACCTGCGTGTATTATATATGGTGCTATACTTTCCACTTTCTGTTCTAGCACTTTGAGGGTTTTTGGTTTTACACTGAGATCTTTGACCCACTGACTTTTGTGTATGGAGAGAGATAAGGATCAAGTTTCATTCTCCTATGCATGTACTCTCCCAGCACTATTTCCTGAAGGTGCTGCTTTTTTTTTTTAAATGACCTGTACTTTTAGTGTCTCTGAAAAACCAGATGGCCATAGTGAGTCATGCTCAAGACTTTCCTTTATTCTATTGATCTAGGTGTCTTTTTTGGCCCAATTATCATGAAATTTTTCTCCACGTATCATGATATTGGGTTTTCGTGTGTGTGTGTGTGTGTGTGTGTGTGTGTGTCCTTTATTGTGCTGGGATATGTTTCTCCCATTTCTCCTCCCCTTGAGATTTAATCGTGAAAGAGTTGGGGTGTTTTGTCAAAGCCTTTTCTGCATTTCTTGCAATAATCATGTGATTTCTGTCTTTTAATCCATTTATTGAATTGATCTATTAATTTTCACACGTTGAAGCATATCAACATTCTGTCATGGAGCCAAGTCGGCCTATGAGTTTAACTCACTTCTGCATCTATTATCACCAGTGAATAATTGATATAATAATTGATTAATAATTTTCTTTTGTTTTTGTGTATGTCTGTATAAGAAATTTAAATCGAATCACCATAAAATGGATATGACAACTAGACATCTAATGCCACCTTGTTAAATTTCCAGGGACACAAATGAGTTACAGTTTGTTGAATTGTTGGTTGTGTAAAGCCTCGTGGACCTCCCCTCTTCTCACCCCACCCCCAACAACAACAACAAAAAATCTCAGAGGCTGTTGGTTTCTTGGATTGCTAGGTCTATTAGTTCTTCTGTATGATTTGATGGTAAGGCCCAACTGTAGAAGACAACACTTATGTCATAAAACAGAGAAGTTGAGCTGGTGCTCTACTAGAAACCTCAGCCCTACAGGCTAGTGTTCATAGTTCTAGAAGGCATTCCTTATACTATTGGAGAAAAAAAAAGTAATCATCAGTATCACCTGGATGAGATACTGATATGACCTATATTCATGTATTTTGTAACAGTCTGCCAGATATACTGGTGCAATAGTGGCAGAAATATCCCCACTTTTTGATTAAATTTAAGGCACACTCCATAAGATGGAATCCATACCTGACACTGCTACAGTATCCAAGAACCATCAAGTAGATAAGTCACAGGCTTAAGCGGAAAATTACTACTATTATTCTTCTAAAGGGACCTAGGCCCTCTGTACCTATGTAACAGATGTGCAGCTGGATCTTCATGTGGGACTCCTAAGGCAAGAGCAGACGCCGTCTCTGACTATATTGCCCATCTTTGGCTAGCTTTCCCTTAAGTGGGATGTCTTGTGTAGCCTCATGGTGAGATGGTGAAGTTCTCCTTTATCAGATTGATTTGTTTTATTTTCATGTGCCTTTACTGTACATTTTCAGGATGCTAGGTCATTTAGAGGAGTTCAAAGGCCCTAGGATAAGCCTGTATTAGCAGCTTAGGTGATGGGAATTAGAGCATCATGGCTAGTAAATGACGGTACCATGCTTACTTTTAAACACTGCGCCTCTGGGTACCACGCAGCCAGAGCTCACATTTCAAGCCTTGAGTCTATATGGAGATGCAAGCCTTCATTTTTCTGAAACAATGTTCCAAAGGTCTTAAAAATAGAAGCTCTTCAGGATATTGACATTCTCAAAATCGTTACATTGTATACTTCTGTGTAGGATTGCCATTTGTTTAAAATCCCTTTTCTCCCATGGTTCAAAATACCATGATTAAAAAATGGCTGCTGTGGAACTGATGTTCTGGCATGTGAAACTATTATGATAGCTTTGCTGCAAAGTCAAATATTATTTCTGTAAATGAAAAAAGATGGATCTAAAACCAGAACACAATATAATTACAGGTTTAAAAAACTGTTGACTTAAAAAGCAAACTTTTCTACATTAAATTCTGAACAACAAAATTGAATATTCCTTGAGTGCTGCCTCTCTGAAAAGTCCACAATAGATCATATTTCAAAAGTAACAGCTTGCAATATTCTTAACGCTTCAGGGCTACAATAAGCACAGATTAAATTTCCAGATGAAAGGCTGGGACCTTCACTAGACTTTGTGGTGAAGAAAATATAAATACAAGGCCAGTGTGTCCTCTGACAAAACTAAGACCAAGAAGGGAACAATGCTGATATTAAAATAAAAAAATGAGAAGAGAGTTCTAAAAACCTGGAACAAAGACATCTGTGAGGACTTCACGACAATCCCTTTGTTTGACAGGCGGTTAGCTGTTAATCATTCAGGAAGCAAATGCAATTGTTTCAAGTTATATGCTCTTATAAGTTGACAGGATGAAGTCTTGTTCTTTAAACTCTGCCTTCTCCTGCCACTGTTTTTACTCCATTTGATCCAGGATCTAAACGTCTTAAGGTGTTCTTACAAGACATTAAAGGTATATGTGTGTGCTGTAGACATGTGTTAACATATGATAAGACATGGTCCTCATTCCCAAAGAACTTAATACATAGCACATCTAGTAGACACTATGTATATATAATAGGGAAGAAAATCTAGAGATCTCAGTGTTTGAAGCACCCACCATGTTTGCCACAGTAGATGGCATAACATAACACTATTTACTACTACAGAGGAGTGGTATGGCTCAGATACTGAATTTTCTTCTTCTAATTAAAAGAAAAATCATTGATAGCAATGTCAATTGAAAAACACTAACCAGTAATTTTTCTCTTATTGACTGCAATTGTTTTCTCTGAAGATTGAGTGAGTTGTTTAATATCTTAATTGTTATGACAATTCTTGACTTGGTTTTATAACTCACAAAGCAATTTTTGCAAAACACAATTCCATACGACTCTCAGTATGCACCTATAAGATACTAAATAACAGCATTTAGATTTCAAAGAAGAAATACCATGTTAGAATGATCTCATGGCTAGCTAGACAGTGACAAGAAACCTGAACGGACTCTATTCTTTTCTTTCTCTCTTCTAAGTTCTGTCATAAATTTAATGTAGTTGTTCATGTTAAGAAATTCTTGTGTGTATGATAGAAACTGAATTGTGAACTTGGTGGTGGAGATGCATGGAGCCTTCTATTTAATGGTTTTTTTTTTTCCTTTTTAGTAAAAGAAGACATGAGCAAAGTTACTAATGGAGAACAAAGATAGGAGATGCTATGTTGGATGTTTGACAGAGAAGCTGACAGGTATGTAGATAAGAGAGCTATGTGTGGTTGCTGCTTAGTGCTAAGGACCTATGTCAAATGGTTTTAATTAATTTGGTTTAGGTTCATCCAGGTTCAGCTGTTTGGGGGCAGAGGCACTACTCTTCGAAAAGTAGAATTACAAAGAGGTTGAAATTTTGCAAGTGAAATACATAGAGGGCAGAGAATTTAAAGGATTAAAAAGAATGATTAAATTGATGGACCATGACCTAAACTGGAAACAAATGAGATAAAGTCCAAGTGATCTGGAGGAAGTGCTGAGTAGAGAGGCAGGGCTGGCATCTTGGCAGCCACAGAAGCACGAGGGTTTTGAAGTTAACTATTTGTGGGTATTGTGTGCTAGACACATGGTGGCCACAAATGTGCTTTATATTATTGTTTTCTGTTAATGTGCATTTTTATAGTTTGACAGTTAACTAGGGGTAAGGGACAAAGTAATTTCTAGAATTTGTGTTAAATATGCTCTGTGCTCTGACATGAAATAAAACACTTCAGCCCCATCAGACAGAGCCACGGAGGTTTGCACATGGTTTGACCATTAGAGCCCCACCCCATAGTCACAGGAATGGATTGAAACCTTAAAAAGTCAGTGCCTCTGTCACACTCAGCTCTTAATTCTTATTTTCAACAACATTCTTCAGTGGAAGGAACAAGAAGGCACATGCCTCCAATCCTGGCACTCAGAAAACTGAGGCAGGAGGATTGTGAGTTCAAGACCAACTTGAACTATCCCTGGATAGACCACCCCCAAAGAAAATATTATCAGAGATTCCAGGAATTGCAACTGCTTTTAGGGCTAAGGTAATAAACATACAATAATGAGTTCTGTGTCATGATGTCGTGCCAACAACTTTTTTTTTTTAACTAAAAATAGGCTGAGGGCACAAGAGTCAACTAAAGAGCTTTCAGTCGTCAAATCAGGAAAAAGCTACACATTAGAATTTATCCATGAGAGAAATAATTATCCACATGTCAGTTACATATGAATTTAACTGAGCAATTTAATTAATAAGTTAGTACATGGGAAATGTGGCACATCTTCCACAGAAGATTCTAGATCAAGAACTTTCCCTCTTAGACTGTGAAAATTCTGGGTGACTTTCTCCCTATGGGTACTTAAGGAGAAGAAGAAGGGAGCGATCAGAGCAGCTATGGAGCAGAGGAACATGTGACTCCGGTTAACATCACAGAAGGCATGTACTGTTCACACTCTTGGGTTTGTGATGTGTTCACAATACTTCCTCCTCTGTGAGAGTTCTCTCAGAAACCTAAAACTCTAGTTTGAGGAAAGTATCAGAAAATCATAGATTAAAGCATGTGTCAAAAGTGCATCTTAGTTATAGTAATTATAGTGTGAAGAAGCGATGTTATGTGTTACCATCAGAAGACCCAGGCTGCCTCCACTGACACTTTGAACTATCTTTGACATCTTTGAAATCCTTCTATAAAACTTCATTTGAAACAATTTTGAAGTTTATGAAAAATACATGGGACCTCCAAAGAGTGTGCATATTTGCCTGGAATGTGGCACCGAGACTCGGCAGTTGTCCTCACTGTTAAATTATCTCTTCAGGCCCTGGGCACTTCAGCTTCCTTTTCTTTATGACTTTCTCCAATGTTGCCTTGACAGCAATATGGCACTTGTAGTCAAAGTGGCTGGTTGTCTCACACGATGTAAAATAATTACAGAAATGCAATTATCTTTTAAATTTCAAAAGCCTCTAGCAGTTTGGAAGTTTTAATGAAGCGTTTATTAGAATGCAGATTGCTCCCCGTCTCACATTTATGTTTGACCCAGGCCTTCAAAGATTTGATAAATATGATGTGGAGATACTTAACAACACTCATAGTTTGTGACTCCTGGTCTTCTCAGCATGGTATACATAAACTCTGTATCTATGGATGGATATCTATGTTGGTCTCCTGTGTGGCAAGCATTGTGTGGTCTGGTGGAAATGTGTAGTGTAGGAGACACTGACCTCAGACCATCTGAGGCCTCTTGTCTTTTACATTACCACTGTTTCTCAAAATGGTGCATTACACAGGAGACAATAGATTGTTTATAAAACTGTACTCTGTTTCAATGCCCACGTGAAGAATCATCAAATATTCCTTTTTGTAGAGAAGGAAGTACAGTTAGTAGGCATGGGAGCTACAGGAGGATATAGAGGGAGTAATAAAGCATTATATATGTATCCAAAATTATTAATAAAAATACTTTCATTCTCCCTATTGAAAAACCATTGTACCCTGTAACATGGCCCCAGGAAATGTTTGAAAATTGAAGGTTTTAAAGGGACATATGAAAACGTTTCCTTTTTAGGATTGAGACTTCATTAGATGGCAGCATCGTTAAGATGTAATATTTTAATAATAATTAAATATAAGAGGACAGTTGAACTAGTCTCCAATTTTTAGAACCAACATAAAAATGTAGTATCTACTAAAAAAAAGACTATCAGGGTAACTTGACTTGTTACTTTCATATAATTAAAATAATTTTACTGCATATTAATAATATTCAACAAAAATGAAGATCAGTGAAGCAAGTCCCTCTTTATATTATTGTTGTTAAGCCTAACCATGCACAAAACCTTGAGATTAGTTTTTGCAAACACATTGTAAGGACTAATCACTGTCTCTAACACATAGAAAATGTAAATTTAAATACAGCTCATGGCAGAATAGTATTGCTTATGTTCACACATAGCACAATAATTTAATAAGCAAAATGGAGGCTATGTCCCAAAACACACTTTACACAGATTATGAATGGGTTATCCTTATTTAAAAGTAAAGCCCCCTTAAGACTTTCTCCAGTGAACTGATAAAGGAAACAATTTCACTGTACTTTTTCAAATAAAGTAAAACTAATGATCCTGAAGGTAAGGGGAAATTAATGCCAATTAAAACAATTGGGCAGGTAGGGATGGTTTATATTTATTCTTAGATTACTGCTTTTGTGGTATCTAAAAAATGGATGAATCTTATCATTTATATGTATAAATCAATACTTATAATTTTCAACCTTGTTTGAGCTTTCATCTTTTAACTGGTGTTATTTTTGTTCTGGCTTGCATTTCTGAGAATATTAGTATAAATTATTTAAAACACATACTGGCATGTTCACTGTACCATCATCTTTCCATTTACATTCCCCTCCTATTTGTCCATTTTGTTCTTGAGAGAAATATGTATGTGTCAAAAGAAACCTCTCTTGAGGTGTTAATTATGTACAAGAGAAAACCCAACTGTGAATGGATTTTTAACATTAAGTGCATCATGGTTTTAGTCTCCAGTGCTTTCTTGTAAATGATGGTGAAGTGCAAAGAGTGCTTGGCACAAACAAGTATGCCATCAACTTGGCATCAACAAACAGCCTATGCCCTAGGGCCCTAGCACATAGTGTAGATGTATTACACACACACACACACACACACACACACACACACTACGTATATGTATAGATGTAATATATATATATACATATAGAGATTATATGTAGATATATATAGATATAGATGTCATAGATATAGATGGAGATGTAGAGATATGAAAAAAAACCTCTTTCCTTGTTAAAGAGGTTGTCATCATTAAAGACAGGCATGACCATCTGCAGTTGACTGTTGGGACAACTAGAAATGTGCCTGAGGCAAAGATTTTACCCATCATACTCTGTCATGTCATGTAAATCTATTCATTCACTTTAAAGCAGTCATTCAAAACCAAGAATGCCACTGGTAAGATTCTCTGCTCAAAGTAATCGCCCAGAGTCAACAGAAGGGCCAGATGTATGTGTGGTCTACAGGGGCCAGCCTTCCATCCTCAGATGGCAGCAGAACGTGACAACATTATCCACATGGTATCCATTTTGTCTGAATAAAGGATGCAGGATAATGTGGGTCATGGAATCTTTTACCAGGGTTCCAGAGAGGTAATGAAGTAAGGCATGTGTAGGGTCAGAGTTTTGACAATAAACCTCCAAAGGCCATTGCATGAAGCTGAGAAAGAGAAGGTTAAGCTGTAGTGGAAAAGCCAGGGTGCTAGAGAGATGCCAGGACCAGGGAACATTGTTGTAACACTTCCTTTCTCCCTCCCTTTCTCCCTTCCTCCCTCCCTCCCTTCCTTCCTTTCTTTCTCTCCTTCTTTCTTTCCTTCTTTCTCTCTTTCTCTCTATTCCTTCCTTCCTTCCTCCCTTTCTTTCTTCCTTCCTCTCTTCCTCCCTTTCTTTCTTTCTTTCTTTCTTTCTTTCTTTCTTTCTTTCTTTCTTTCTTTCTTTCTTTCTTTCTTTCTTTCTTTCTTTCTTTCTTTCTTTCTTTCTTTCTTTCTTTCTTTGCTATAAAAAAGCATCCCGACGAAAAAAGCAACCAAGGAGAGAAAGGGGTTTGTTTTGGCTTATAATTTCAGAAGGATAGAGTCCATCTTTGTGAGGAAGTCATTGAAACAGATGCAGGAATCTGGCTGATTACATTTCATATGCATTCAGGAAACAAAAGAGAGATCAGGAAATGAGGACAGGCTACAAAACATCAAAGTTTGTCCTTAGTGACATATTTCCTATAATAACATTTTTTTCTAAAGAGTGCATAGCCTTCCCAAACTGTACCAATAGTGAAGAGCCAGCTGTACAAATACATGAGCCTGTGAGGTACATGTTATAATCAAACCACAACAGATGTCTGCTAAGGAACGCTGCAGGCAAGGAGTAATGCCAGTCCCCCAAAAGAAGTGTTGTGTGCTACAGGAAGAAGAACTGCAGTGGTAGTTAAGATGACACTGTCATAAGATTCCAATGCAGGAATGTAAGATTCAGAGTGCTCTTCCACTAGATTTGGGTCTTATAATGAATGGTTAGATCATTCCTTGTTATGCCTCTTTTTTTTTATCTCTTTTAGAATGGAAATATTTATCCTTTACCATTGTATGTTGAAATTATGCAACATTTTTTTTTAATAGGAGCTCTCAGTGAAGAGATTGCCTTGAGATTTGTTAAGATGTGGGCCTTTGCTTTTAAATAGTCTGGGGACTGTTAAAGACAATCAGGACTTATGAAGTTGGATGAATTTTGTATTCAATTTAGTTCATTGACCATGAACCTATGGGGCACAAGGGATTGTAAAGCTATGGTTTAAAAGTGACAAGTTTAGGAGCTGGAGAGATGGCTCAGTTGTTAAAAGCATTGACTACTCTTCCAGAGGTTCTCAGTTCAATTCCCAGCAACCACATGGTCTCTCACAACCATCTGTAATGGGATCCAGTGCCCTCTCCTGGTGTGTCTGAAAACAGTGACAGTGTATTCACATATATACAATAAATAAATAAAATCTTTTTTAACAAAAAAGTGATGTGTTTGAGTTTCAGATTAACAAGAGATGAAGTTGTTAATCTGCATTGTCAATTTATTGGAATTTAGAATCACAGTAGAAACAAGCTTCTGTGTATGTTTGTGAGGGATTGTCTAGATTAGGATAATTGAAGTTACAAGATCCATGAATGTGGGTGTTACCATTGTGTGGGCTGGGATTCCAGACTGAATACAAAGAAGAAAGTGCTCTGAGAACAACTTTTCATCTCTCTCTGCTTCCAGATTGTTGATACAGTGAGACTTCCTCTTGTCCCCGTTGTTGTAAATTCCCTGCTATTGTGGACTATATTCCTTACAACTTCAAACCAAAATAAATGCTTTGTAAGCCAATTTAGTCAGATATTTTTTCATAATAAGGAGAAAAATATTAATACAAAGGAGAAAATGAATAACAAAAATAAGAGGAATCTAGCTAGGATGACTAGGAAAATGGCTTCTTAAAAAAGAGGCGTGTCATGTTAGATTCACTAATAAAATAAAGAACATACTACAAATGACTTAAATGTGAATGAGTTATGTTTTTTTACTTACAACTCTATTGTGATGCTGAACATAAACCAGGATCATAGAGAACTTAGACAGTGATTTAAAACATACCCCACAAGTGGAAGAAATATTACAGCTCAGCAAATATAACAATATGACACATGCTTTTGCTCACATTTTTTGTTTGTCCTTCTGGTGTGTATATATATATATATATATATATATATATATATATATATATATATATATATATAATTGTGTTCTTATGCATATGTGAGGCGTAGATATGCACAAGTTCAAGTCACTCCCCACAATGCAGACAGTAAGTAAGTATTGTAGATGGCAATGTACCACCAACCTCAAGTCCAAAAAGACACAGAAGAGATTAAGGACAAATCTCTCAGATTCTCAAGCACCAAAGATGTAGAAGAACAAGAACCTGACAGTCTGGAAGAAGCCAAGAATTTATCAGTCTGTCACTGGATTCTGGGAAATGTCACTCCCTTGCAAGTTTCTTTAATTCAAGTTAAATGTTCACAGAAGGTAGAGTTACCCTCGTTCTGCACACACCTAGACTCTCCACAACAGATTATCCTAAGCCTTAGGGGAGAGGAAGTTGAGTAGGCTGAGAGCTGAGAAATGTTCCTAAGCAGCATTAGTGGGAAAGAGGAGAGGACAATTATACATCACGTGAACTAACCGATCCTGCCCTTCCACAGAGCAATAAGCTGTTTCCTCTTGCAACAGAGTTAAGCTGCTTTTCTACTGGCTTGTCATAAGAGAAAAGTCAACAAATCCTGTATGTTCTTTAGAATGACAACCAATGCTGTATTTTTCAGTTCATAATTTACTCTGGGCATACTAATCATTCAACTCCAAATGTTCCCAAACAGATTTTTATGGGAAAGACACATTGGTCAGTAGAGTTGACTTTCAGGTAACCATTTTGAGATTAAAATTTAGTTCAAGAAAGTACATCAATTTAGAAGCCAGAAACAATGTTCAAGCCTTTATTGTTTGTGAAAATTACAAAGATGATACTAAGGAGATGGACTAGTTTCTCACCTTTTAATATTTTTAATTGCAAACTTTTTCATGCGTTATATGCAGAACATGCTTTTTCCTTCCCCCAACTCCCCTCAGATCCTCCCTACTTCTCTATCAAAATCTAGTTCTATATTTTTTTAAGATTTATTTATTTCATGTATGTGGGTACACTGACACTGTCTTCAGACACACCAGAAGAGTGCGTCAAACCCCATTACAGATGGTTGTGAGCCACCATGTGGCTGCTGGGATTTGAACTCGAAGAACAATCAGTGCTCTTAACTGCTGAGCCATCTCTCCAACCCCAGTTCTATACTCTTTAAAAAACAAACAAACAAAAAATCTAAGAAACACACAAACCAAGCAAACAACAGCAGCAATAACAACAAAACACAGAAAAGGGAATCCAAATACCAGCAAAAGATCAGTAAGCCAAAAAAAAAAAAAATGCTCAAAAAGTCTACAAACTTACCATTGAGTTTCTTTTATGTTGGTCAGCTTTTCCTGTCCTAATCTGAAGAGAGATTTACATATCCAGGGAGAGAACTAGAGAAAGTGAATTTTTCCTTTACCAGTAGGATCAACTGCAGCTATTTTCTAGATCAAGGATAAGAGCTAGTGTCTGCTTCCCTCTGTGGGTGATCAGAACCCCTCTGGCTTGACCCTGAGCAGGTCCTATACACGCTGCCACAGTCTTGTTGAGTTTATATGTATACCAGTCATTCTGTGTTTGGAAGAGATCATTTTCTTGAAGTAATCTGTAACCTCTGGCCATTTCAATCTTTCTGCCTCCTCTTTTGCATAGACTCCTGAACCCTGAGGGGAAGGTTTTGATGGAGACATTTCACTTAGGATTGAATGTTTCAAAATCTCTTACTCTCTGAACATTGTCCAGTGGTATATCTCTGTATTAGTTCCCATATGGTGTAGTAGGAAGCTTCTCCAATAGTGGAGGAACAAGGTGCTGATCTATGGTTATAGCAGAATGTTACTAGAAGTTATTTTATTGTCCAGTTTCTTTGGCAAATATGTAGTATTTAGTTTTCCCTAAGGCCTATGGTTATCCAGTCTCAGGTTCTTGTGCACCCTAGCAGTTGCAGTTGTGAGTTCTATCTTGCAGACTGGAATCCAATGAGAGAGGTTGGTCATTCCCTCAACATTTGTGCCAATCACTACTGCATGAGCATATCTTGCAGGCAGGTCACCACTGTGGATTACAGAGTTTGCAGCTAGTTTGATTACTTTCCTCCCCTGATAACATGCAGAGATCCTTTTAGCACCATCTAGTTAAGCATGAGCTGGACTTCTCCATGTTCAATGAAATGTATAAATTCAGAAGTATGGCCATGCCATCAGTTTGTGGAGAGCAACCAATAGCCTTGATGATACCAGAGATGCTTGGGATGCTTCATGGGACTTCTTTGGCTAATGAGCTGAGGCAGTAGGCTGTTAATCCACTCTAAATTCCCCCAGGAAGTGCTCACTCACTTCTCATACTGCCCAAATGTTTTGGATTCACAAATGAAAGACATACATACATACACAGACTTATTTTTAATATGTCCTAAGCAGCTCAAGAGCTTAACAACTCCTAAAGTTCTATGTTGCTAATGCCTCCCCTCCTATGTCCCTGGATTATTACTTACTAAAATCTATATTTCATTTCTGCTACCCCAGACCCAATTGATTCTTGATTCTTACATGCTTGTGTGCTTTCTCTCCTGCCCCACGCAGGCTGAAGTTTCTGCTTCCCCATCATGGCAATTCTAAAACTCTTCCTTTCTCATGGTTGCTTTGCCCAGGAAATCTAAGAGGTCCTGCCTCTGTCTCCTCTGTCTAGCCATTGGCCACCTGCAACTTTATTTACCAATTAGAGTCAATTGGAGGAGGGACCCTCAGCATTGTTTAAGATAGTGGAAGATTCACTCCATGGCATTGGGTGTCTAGCATTATTTTCTACCATATTGGTCACTCTATTTAGATTCCTTTCATATGTGTGTACATATTTTAGAAAGCATTTACAATAACAGGTTTCCATATTGTCCCTCAAATGACCCTTAGTTTTACTTGTCTCTTCTTATATTTACTTGTCTCTTCTTATATAAGCTCTTCTTATATTGCTTATATTCCCTTTGACCTAATCTCATATAAACCCCCACACATTTTTTACTCCAGTTTTTCCCCATCTTTCCATAATAATATATTCTATTTTCTCTTTCTTGGAAAATCTTCATCTCCCCCTTACTTCCTTACTAGGCATACCATATCTGTGGCTGTATGGACTCTAGAGTACTTTGGATGAATTTATTAGTATGACAATAACTCATGAAAAAATGTTAATCTCAATTGGAAATATAATCAAATGGAATTGCCCTTTCCTGGACTCTGCTAAGTTCTGAGCAGACATTCTTGATTGCAAATTTGGAGACATGAATTTTAAGCTATTAAAAACTGAAGATAATTTAATCAGAATTTTCCCAAGGAAAAATATTAAATAAAAATATAAAATTGCATTAATATTTAAATTCTTTCATTTAAATATTGCCAGCCAGATACTCATAGAATAAGACCAAGCTAAAAGTGAAATCTGTTTCTTCACACAACCTTGGTTCTTATTTTAGCACTAAACTCAAGTCTAATTTTTCTTCCTCTTTATAAGTTTGGAAAAATAACACAAGCAATCTCTTGCTGAAGGCTAAAGTAATTCATTCATATGTTTTTAGGCATAATTAGCAATGGGGAAGAAATAGGACTTTTCGAGTGGAGAAGGCAGTGGGGTGATTAGCTGAAGGTAGTCTGGCTACTGTAAGGATAGAGGAACACATTCCCTGAGTACTGTGTAAGAGGTAGATCTGTACAGAGAGACATTATAGGCTTAGGGGAAAAGAAAAACACAAAAGGAAGCTGATAAGGACACCATTAGGACAAAGTGGTGATAGGAGAGACAGGTTGGGTAGCTGGTGAGAGGTCTCTAATATCAACAATCTCAGGTTGTTCCCTGAATCTAAAGAAGAAGCTAGTGAGGCCACTCTTGTCTGTTCATGTCAGCAGAATGCATTTTGTCTTTCTGTCCCTGTAAATCTCCCACAGTGGCTGAACAAAAGCTATCATTTGTATTTATACAGATCAAATCCCCTCCACCCTGGGAGGAGCCTCAATAGCCCAGCACAAGGGCCAGGAAGTAGAGTAAACCTTGAGTGGGGAGAGAGGCACAGCCCTGTGTTTTATGGCACCAAGTAGAAGTTTAGATCACTTCGGTGGAAAGGTTCAGAGAAATATTTAATAAAGAAGGATGTGAATGCGGGAAATGGAGGAGCGATGGGGTGGGGTTAGTAGATTATCGTTTGAGAAAAGAGGTAGGAAATGGGAGAAAATAAGTGAAAGAGTGATTAGAATTTGTGATGTGTAGTAGAATTCCAGATTTTCCTCAGGATCATAATACCAAATAAAATACCCATTTCCCCATTGATTTGTGGTTTAACTTCGCTGGTGGGTCACTGTATCCAAGTGGATCCTGACCTACCTGATTCTATTTGTTTATCTGCTTTAGGCTGATATATTACAGTTACAGTTTTAATCTGAAACGTCTCCCCCATTCTACCTTCAAGGTTCTGGCAGTGGAAGTATCTAGAAACTAGAGGAGGTAGGAACTTCCTAGAGGAAACAGGCATTTATGACATGCCTTGAAAATTATACCTACTGTCTGTCTTTGACTCTTCTCTCTGTCTCTCTTCCTTTCTCACTGTGAGTATGGTAGTCTCCTCCAGATCCCTGCTACTTTAATGATGTATTGCTTTTCCAGTCCCTAAAGTCAATAAAGCTGAAGACCCTGGAAAGAAAAACTCATAACCAAGATATTTCCTTTGTTCTATAAGTTGCTAGTGTCAGGTATTTCGTGACTACCAATTTGTAGCTGTAATGTGTGATAATCACATTCACAGTTTTTACAGACAAAAGAAATACCTGGTAGAGCAATTTGCACAGTTGATGTTCCTCTAATTTCTTTTCTAAGAGTATTGCATCACTAACTGTATGTTGGAGTCTTTTTCAGTGAGCAAACAAGACTGTAGGGATGACATCTCTATGTTTGGAGTGTCTGTGATGTGTCAAGTACTGGGATAAAACCCTCCTGTTTTCTCATTAAAGCTTCCTAATGACTGCAGGTCAAGTATGATTAGCTCCACTTGAAAGTATTGAAATTCATTCAAGAGATCAAATCAACTTACCAAGGCAGAAAATGTGAGGGCAGTGTATAAACTATCTTCAGTACTGTTTTGTCCCATCCTCCCATGATGATGATCCTGACTTTGACACTTGATCCAAGACTATGCGTGTCTCCAGAGATGATCCCTCTCATCTCAGCCTAGGGAAGTATTCTGTATTGATCATTATTTTCTAAATTTTCTGTACTTGTGAGGAATACTTGATCAGTTTTGGGACTAAATTCTAAATATTCTTTTTTTTTTTTTAGGAAGAAAAGTTATTTTCTTCTTTTTTTGAGTTTTTTTTCCTTTATTGATATATTTTTTATTTACATTTCAAATGATTTCCCCTTTTCTGGGTCCCCATTCCCCGAAAGTCCCATTAGCCCTCTTCCCTCCCCCCTGTTCCTCCATCTACCCCTTCCCACTTCCCTGTTCTGGTATTCCCCTATACTGTTGCATTGAGTCTTTCCAGAACCAGGGGCCACTCCTCTATTCTTTTTGGACATCATTTAATATGTGGATTATATCTTGGGTATTCAAAGTTTCTAGGCTGATATCCACTTATCAGTGAGTGCATACCATGATTGATCTTTTGAGACTGTGTTACCTCACTTAGTATGATGTTCTCCAGCTCCATCCATTTGTCTAAGAATTTCATGAATTCATTGTTTCTAATGGCTGAATAGTACTCCATTGTGTAAATATACCACATTTTTTTGTATCCATTCCTCCGTTGAAGGACACCTGGGCTCTTTCCAGCTTCTGGCTACTACAAATAGGGCTGCTATGAACATAGTGGAGCATGTGTCCTTATTGCATACTGAAGAATCCTCTGGGTATATGCCCACGAGTGGTATAGTAGGGTCCTCAGGAAGTGTCATGCCCAGTTTTCTGAGGAACCGCCAGACTGATTTCCAAAGTGGTTGCACCATTTTGCAATCCCACCAGCAGTGGAGGAGTGTTCCTCTTTCTCCACATCCTCGCCAATACCTGCTGTCTCCTGAGTTTTTGACCTTAGCCCTTCTGACTGGTGTAAGGTGAAATCTCAGGGTTGTTTTGATTTGCATTTCCCTGATGATTAATGATGTTGAACATTTCTTAAGGTGTTTCTCAGCCCTCTGAAGTTCTCCATGTGAAAATTCTTTGTTTAGCTCCATACCCCTGTTTTTAATGGGGTTATTTGGTTCTCTGGGTTCTACCTTCTTGAGTTCTTTGTATATACTAGATATTAGCCCTCTGTCGGATTTAGGGTTGGTGAAGATCCTTTCCCAGTCTGTTGGTTGACATTTTGCTAAATATTCTTGAGAACCTGAAATTTCCCATTGTGTTCTGTACAGTGATTCTTATCTCCTACTTCCTCTGAAAACAAAGACTTTCTTTCAAGGATGTGGGAGAGGCTGCAGAGTCTTCTGGAGAAGGGATATCTAGTCACACTGTCTCATGTAACTGAAGTGCCCCTTGATGCTAATGATTGGTCTCAACTCTTTTCAGAACTAAATATCAGAACCTCCAATATTGTTTTTTTTTTATTTAGAAAAAGAAATGATGAACTTTTATAAAACTGTCCAGAAAAGCAAACTTCCCCAACTTAACCAATGTGTTTTTTCACATTGAGGCATTATTTCACATTGGGCTACTAGGTCTATTTGAGGAGACATTTTAGTTGACGCAACTGGTACACAGCCTTCCAGATTTAATGATTAAAGTAGCCCTTTATCAGGTCACTAAGTGATGAATAAGGCAGCATGCTGAATTTCAAGGCTAAGGACATTGGCTCCTGGAAGCTGAGGGGGCACAGGGGAGAATGAGTCCCTGAGAAAGCAGAATGCTGTCATGCTTGTTCAGTCCTGGAGAACTCGAGAAAGACAGAAGGAAGTGGAGTTTCAGTGCAAGTCCTTTTCAAAGTGGACCCCTGAACTCATTCTATTCTGAACTATTCTACAAGTGTTTCCTGGTTTCCTGAATTCATAATAAAGGCACTTCACTCAACACTTATTGAATGATACATTTGCCAGAAGCACAAACACACACTTTTTGATGTGGACCATTTTCTACAGCCTCATCTTGCCCTTTTTCTTTCAATTATAGATGGAGAAGCAATTTGACTTTACAGGACTAGACACTAAAACTATTGTGTTTCCTGCCCATAATGTCTGTGCCAACATTAATATGCAGACATATTGGCTGCTTCACTGGCATCATAGTCTCTCATAATAGTATTGCTTCTGCCCAATATTAGATACTTCTTACAGAAAAGGTCATTTAGGATTGTATTGATGAGGATCACAAGTATTAACTGCATCACTCTTGATAGAGGGGCTCATATGATACATCCATGCCTGACAAATTAATCATGTAAATTTCAGATTGGGCAATAAATCATAAAGAGTTGATGTATCATTCCAAAATATTTACTAAGCACTCTGAGCCAGAGTATGTCATCTTATATTCCATATTGTCTGACAACAGAGAAGAACATGGATTTCCTCTCAGTAATTATTTTTGCCTCTAATGATGAAGTCTGGATCTGTTACTACAGAAGTTGAGTTTAAAATGGGGGCGAGGCATTGAGGTGACAATACCTGATGATAGGTAATAAACTCTGGGATTGTTTTAAGTATTAAGTTTCAGTATCATGTTCAGGAGAAGGCTAGACCAAGCCTGAGGAAGAATGCTATAGTTTGGTACTTACTTTTCTCCCAAATACCATGTAATAAATGCTGGACTAGGGTGTTAATTGGGAGGTTATGGAACCTTCAGAAGATGAAGACAAATGAGAGGCCTACAGGTCACTGGGAGCCCTTGGAAGGGATTATGGGACTGTAGTCTCTTCCTCCTTCTTTTGCTTCATAGCAAGTGGTATGAAGTTTTGTTCTGCTGCATATTTCTCCTAGGCTATGCTGACTTTCCAACAGCAACACATCCTACTGATATCAGACAGATCTCCAACACTAGGAGCCAAAGACCTCTTCTTTTATCTTCACACGTTAATTATCTTGGGTAATTTGATAGCAATGGAAAGCTAACATTGTAGTCTTAACTAACTGTCCACTAGCTCCCAGATTTTGAACATTATACTCAAGTAATTAAGGGAAGAAAAGCTGTTCACTTTAAGTAACTATCTTTGCTCTTAAGCCTGTGTCTGTTTGGAAGCACTGGTTTTGTGGAAGACAAAGAAGGTGAAGCAGTCAGACTATATTGGTTAATGAGGAAGGATTTAATTGTCACCCGGGGGAAAAAAAAAAAAAAAAACGAAAAGAAAAGAAAAGTAAAAGTTTATTACTGCATACCCAGACTTCAGAAAAACTTTGAGAGTGGGGAGATTCACTAGGGCCCTTCTTTTGCTTCCCAGAAAATGGTTGCTTAATAGAAGACTGTATCATTATTCCATAACTTAAGTTTGATATTATAAATTTATAACTCTCACATCAATTAGTGTTGCATGATAAAGAAGTAGAAGACAAAAAACCCTACCAATACCTAGTTAATGTATGTATAAGAATTTTCTTAACAAAGAGGGGGAAATCAAAAAATTTACAATCCTTGTTTCTGTAACTGGTCATGTGGCCTTAGCTGATATCTCTACATACCTTTCTCTCCTACCTATTCTACATTTCTTCTACCTGTAATAAGCACTTTACCAGGTCTTGGTTCTTTTCCTGGCCAGTTGACCCATGCCTTTATGCATGGGCTATTTGTTATCCTGCATGGATTGGGTTGTTCAGTTTCTTATTGCCATTAGTCATAGGACATGTTGACACCAGGAGACACAGGATCGTCTGCACTCCAGACGTACTTCTTCTGTATGGAGACAGGTGAATTTCTCCCTTATGGCCTGGATCAATCACATCTTCTAACATGGCTACTCTTTCTTTGCCAGTGGACCCAAAAGTTATCACAAAAATAAAAAATAAAAAAAATAAAAGACCATGAGGGGAGTGTTGACTTGTAGTTTGGTGGAATGTTATGTTTCCTGTCAGAAGGATTCCTCTCTTTGGAACCAAAACTTATAGGATCACGGAGAATAATAGCATGGGGGACAGAAGCAAAACTTTGATTTCTAGGCCCACGGGACACAAGATTATTAGAAGAGGAAGCATTTTTTTTTCCTAGTGGGTTATTAGGCATGATGGTGAGTGGAACCATTCCTATGTCCACCTCTTCATTCTTAGACACATGCATCACTGATATTTGGACTTCAAACTCCATTTTACCTAAGATAACCAACTCCCCCTTTAAGCAATAATAGTTTCCCAAAGCATAATTCCCATTCCTAACAACAGAAAGAACAAGTGAATTTGAATGGTCAGACAAGAACACTTATATTCAATATCTAATCCCCGAGTTCTGATTGATAAAAATCAATAGTTGATAATTGATAAATTGATATAATACTTGATAATTGATATAATACTTGATAAAAATTGTAATGGGAACTTGGCCTAGATGCTTGCAGGCTTTTTGCTTATCACCCCTGCTTCAGGACCTGCGTGGGGGCTGCCAGAAGAAACAAGGCTCCCGAGTCCTTGCCGAGCAGCCCTGATTGACCAGTGACTCCACTTATGTGGTGGGAATAACCAAAGATTTTGCCATTTCATGAGCCCACTGCTGTATTCTCTCCTCTTCCTCATGGCATGCAATGGTGTGACACTCCCAAGTCTGACCATCCAGACAAACTATTGACTACAGCCTATAACTCAGTATAAACTGTCCATCTGTCCATTTTTCCCCTCTAAGAAAAATATACAACCATGTTTGAAGTTCCGCCCTCTAAGTAGAGTTTCCTTTATTATGTCATTCATGGCTGTCCCAGAAAGGGACCAATGCAGATGTTCATTTCTGAATGATGCCTACATAGCTTACAGAGCCATCTGTAAATCAGTCCCTACACCTTCTCTTTCTCAGTGAATCCATCACAGGGTGCACCTCAGAAGGCCTTATTTGGATTTGGCTCCAGGGGGCTAGAAGATATTGTAGCAAGAATAAGAACCATAAAATTTGGGCAACTTTTTGGTGTAACTGGCTTGTGTCCTCAGGACCTTTTGTGGCCTGATCACTTTAGACACCACTTCTATTTGATAATGGAATGATGCTGTCTATGTCCAACTGTATGGCTAGATACATCGAGCTTGTAATGGGCAGTTCGAATCCCATATTAACCTGACATCCATTGTTAAATGCTTAATTTCCATTAAGTACAATAGCAGGCCAAAAGCTGTCTGTCAAAAGATTATTGCTTGCAAATGATGCCAGGTCTTAGTTCTAAACCCCAAGGGCATTCTTCCTAGAGATTCACCTTATGAGTCTGCCAAAAGCTCCTAATGCCATCCCGCCTACCACTGACACATCAAGTGTCATCAGATCTGTTGGGTTATATGGCCTAAATGGCAGAGCAGCCTGGATTCTGACTTATTTTCTGAGTCACTTGCTATATAGGCTAAAGTAAAACATGAAGCTGAGAAGTTTTCTGCCTCCAAAATCTGAACAGGCACATGTTTTGTACACTTTTTTTTTCTTGGTAATAGGAAGCCAAGAAAGCTCTGAATAGATGTGTTAATGGCTGATAAATGTCTGAATGAATATGCAAATAGTTGATAAAGTCCTGAGTGAATATTTATTGTTTGATGTGGGCACAGCCGTGTCAAGAATCAATGTCTCAGACCCAGGGTAAAGGGGAAAGCCTTTTGTGATGCTTTGTATAAAACCTTCATCTTCTGAGATATGAATACTAACAGGGTGTGCAAGTAGGTGTGTTTATGAATGATCGACCAGTGTGCAGAAGCTAGCGACTATGTCTTCCTTCCCTGAGATGTTTACACACTGAAACTGCTAGACTACAGAGATCTCCTACAGAGATCTCCTAGCTAACCTCTCCCCCCTGTGCATAATAAATATCTCCCCCTTCAGCATAATAAACATGCTGAGGTCTCAGATTGTTGCATAGTTTGTAACACACACACACACACCACCACCACCACCACCACCACCACCTGACCCAGATTTTTTGTATTTCTGTCTGTCTGTCTGTCCGTCTGTCTGTCTGTCTGTTCTTACTTCATTTCCTCACCACCTGGAATCAGCTTAGGGCCTAGCCATGCTGGACATATCAGGAGAGGTCAAGTGTAACAACTTAAATCTTTCTCCTTAGAAGGACTATCTTCCATGCCTCACACTATTTAGACTTCTGGAGATTTCAGTGCTGTAGAAGGTCCCTGAACTTCAGTTGAATTTATTTCCCATTCTTTCATGTGCACATGCTTTATCACCAGGTCCAACATGGTTACTACCTCCCACTTCTTTGGTTCAGTGAGCAAAATACCATCAGTATGGTTGCCCTGCGTGATAGCTTGTGGGAGAGGTAAAGATCAAGATCCATCCCAAGAAAAGTTATGGCACAGGGTAGGAGAATTAATATTCTGTAAAGCTATATAGCTGACCTTGCCAGCTGAAAGCAAAGACATTTCTTCTGGTGGTTTCCATGCCCAGGTATAGAGTGAAACATCTGACTGATCAGTATCTGAATACCAGGTACCAAGTGCCATGTTAATCTGCTCAAGTAAGGAAACCACATCTGTCACAACAGCTGCAATTGGAGTCAATTCTTTTTAAAGCTTGTGATAGTCTATTGTCAATCGTCATTCTTTCCCATGACCCAAACGGGAATGTTAAAAAGAGCTGTGTTGGAATCCGCCACCCCTATATTTAAGTCTTTAATTCCATAATGGAGTCACTGGGTATCAAAAAGAAGCCATGTCTACTCCAAGGAATACCGGTTCTTATTGACAAAGAGATGGTGTATTTTATATATATATATTTTATGTATATATATATATATATATATACATTTTATGTGTATATATATACATAAAATGTCAATATATATATATATATGTGACATTTGAATAGTAAGATATATAGTTCTTGTTATTCAACACTGACCCCCCCCCATCCTCACTCCTACCCCTGACACACACACACACACTTTTGATAACAAGTGGGGTTACTTTTCATTAGGAAAACACCTGATTGGTCTCATAAACCCTCTTCCTTCTGTCCATTTCCCAATCACCTCCCTCCCATTTCTCTGGAGACTGATGGGGAGGGGGGAACCTGGAAAGGGGAAAGCATTTGGAATGTAAACAAAGAATATAGAAAATTAAAAAAAATTTAAAAAAAGGAAAACATCTCAACACCATTTTTACTGTCAGAGTTTGATGCATAAATTCTACTCTGAAGGAGTTTGAAAGTTTGCAGAGGACATCAAGGTGAGGTGGGGGTGGGACCAAGCCAAGCAATCAGAGCATCACCTCTTGCTTCAAGTGAATCACCATTCTTCTAGGCTCCAGTGAGACTGGTTAACCACAGGAACTAGTATTTACTGGGTCACAAAGACAGGCAAGCATTTCCTCCAGAGTTGTGGTCACATTCTTATGAGACTAAGGATGATTGCAGTGCAGTCCATAGAGGGGGGAGGGGGAGGAGCAGGGGGAAAGAGGATCATTTGCACTTCTGCATCCAGTCCTGCTCTAAGTATTACAGAAAGGACTGACCTCTCTGTCACATTTATTCACAGCCAGAAATAGCCCTGGCTAATAGCCCCAATCATTTATTTAAGTGATTAGAGAGTGCCTCCCCACACACACAATGAACACAGCAGTTGGGTTTATATATTTTTTCATACACATATATATATGTGCAAATGTGTGTGTAACAATAATAATCAAAAGAGGCTATCCATTTGATAGTGAGGGAGACATGGGAGGGGCTGAAGGGAAGGTTCCTGGGAGGATTTGAAGGAAGGAAAGGAAAGGAAGGGGATAAAAGTGACATAATTATATTGTAGTTAAAATTTAAAAAACACATTATAGGGCTTCTTGAGTTTTTTTATTACATTTTTTTATTAAACCATCTAATTAGGGATACTTTACTCACAGTCAGAAATAGTATTAGGTGATAGTACCAACTATTTAACTGATTAGACAAGTATTACAAAGTAGAGAAAATAATATATTAACATAATATACAATACAGAAATGTAATCCAATTTACTGGCAGTAATTTTTCAAAGTATTTAAATTCTAGTTATAAAATAGCTTCTGCCTTTGATTTGGGACAAGCAGTCTTTTGAGAGACACTTGCATTGTGTGAAAAATTCTTAATAGTATTTAAAGAACTCAATTTGATGAAGTGGTATATAATAGTTGATACTCAGGATAATGAGTATCTAACTCTGAACAAAAGCCCAAACCATTTGTAGAATAAAAATATAACTGTGTAAGAGTGAGCAAATTTAAAATTTCTACCCATACATATATTATAATCTTCATTTTTTTCTAATACTATGATTTTCAATATTTCCCTGCAATTATTCAGGCACATGGCAAGCTGTCTCCAGCTTGAGGGACCTCACTATCCACATGGCCAGAAATTAGGAAACTCTTTGTTACCTGTGCAGAATATAAGGTAGAATTATCTAACTTATAGCCTTCATTTGCTAGAAAAAGGATTCTGCCCATGAAGACTTTCTGCTCCACTGCAAGCTTCTCTCTTCTCTTTTCTGTTCTCTTCTGTTCTCCCTACCCCTCTCCTCTCCTTTTCTCCCCTCCTCTCCTCTTCTGTGTATGAGAGAGGAGGTAGATGCATGCTGGGATTACATGGATGTATTTTTGTGAGTACCAGTTCACATGTGTGCCTGGGTATGTATTCATGTGAAGGTTGAATGTTGAAGTTGAGTATTTGTCTTTCTTCATGCATCTCCATTGTATTTATTGAAGCATAATGTCTTGATTTAACCCACAGCTTATCAACTAGCTGGGCTAGGTAGTTAACTTGTATAGTGGATCTTTTGTCTTTGCCTTCCGTGTGCCAAAACAGCAGGCAGTAACCATGCCACTTGGGAAATTACATGGGTTCTGAGTATACAAATTTCAGTCCTTCAACTTGCACAGCAAGCATATTATCTACTAAGCCATATCTTCAGTCATTGAGAAAGATTCTTAATATTAAATAATTATGAAAGAAAGTATTTATTAGTTAAATCATATGAAAAATAATACAATTATTTTAGATATTTGGTAGAATAGTTGGGAAACAAACACTTTTTCTGTTACTTCATGGGCGATCTTTGCAAACAATGAGAGCACTCATGGGCTGGAAGCATCATTCCCAAATCAGCTCCTGCTTGTCTTTAGAGGAAAAGCAAGATCTGCTATTTTGAGCAGAAGAAATGAGAGAAGATGAGCTTGTCAAGTGAGCCAGAAGTCAGGCTCATGCTGCCTTGTAGGTAGAATCATTTTCAAAATTCAATTGTAAAAGGCCATTTCCAAGATTCTGGTCTCTAAACATTAATGGCCACTAGGATCACAACAACAATAATTCCAGACTATGGTCTTGATAATAGCAATTAATCATATGTGTAGTAGAGTTCTAAATGATTGAGTCTATCTAATTTTTACAATTGTCAACATTTAAAAATGCAGAGGACAAATACATGAGATTATAAATTGACCAAAAAGAGATCAGCAAAATCCACACCTCATGGAGCACCCTGAGAAAAAATGGCATTGTTTCTACAACAAATCAATCTCCAGGTTGCAAGGGTATGAGGGTGAGAGTGTATGTGTAGGTGATGGAGACAGAGAGGGTCCATTTAAATAATTTCAATCAATATGCTAACAAGTTGCAATGTGTGGACTTTAATTTGGTCTTAATTCAAACAAGCTCCAAAAACCATGAAAAAAAATTAGAGAAAACAGGATACTGACAGGCTATTTCATAGCAATAGTAACTTGGCTAATGCTTGCAAAGCTACTAGTTCTGTTTTTGCTTGTTAAAAAAATGTATTTATTTTTATTTAATGTCCATTTGTATTTTGCCTGTGTGTGAGTGAGTCATGATCCCTTGGAAAAGAAAGCTGTTACTTTCTATGAAGAAGATCATTACAGAGAGTTATGAGCTACCATGTGAGTGCTAGGAATTGAACTCTGTCCTCTGTAAGAGAAGAAACCAGTGCTCTTTGTAGAGGGTGGTTCTGATGCTAAGGTTCTGTTCCCCAATTGATTCTTGATCGATCAATAATGATAACCAGTGACCAATGACTAAAGACAAGGGTTGGTGGGGGGACATTAGAGCTTTGAGGAAGGACATGGGGAGGATCAAGAGAACTGGGGCAGAAGGAGTCAGTAGCAGCAGGAAATAAAAGCCAACTGGCCATGTGAGTTTTCAGTTGGAGTGGCCAATGACCACACTATCCAGTTATGCCTGGGGTAGAAGGGGAGGTTTAAGAGTACCCAGCCATTGAGTTAGGAAGACATTTTAAGATTAACTGGCATATTTGTGTGTGTTGGGTTTTTTTTTTAATCTGTGGATTCAAGGCCTGTGTTTTTGCTTTTAAATACATAATATATTTTTTATGACATCTATCATAGTCATAGATGGGGCAAAGTAATCTGTGAGCTTACTTCCAAATAGTCTTGGTAGAGCCTGGGAGGGAACAGTATAGGAGACACCAGCCTGGTACTGCATATGAGATGATGCATGTGATAGGCATGTCAAGTTTTATTACACTGTTCTGTGTATAATTTCATACACTAAAAATATTTTATAATAAAACCCCAAATTAAACAAACCAACAATTGCTTTTCTACTTCCCTTTCTCTTATATCTCCTTCATGTGATCTATGAAATGGAGGCTGAGAGAAATTAAACAGTTTACCCAAGGCATTGCTATTTCGAACTTGCTGTTACTTTCTGTGAAGAAGATCATTCATCTAGCTGCATGAACTACCTGTGTGTGCCCTTGTGTGCAAAGGCTCTTCCTTCCTAGTAACTCGTGAGTGCAGAGACTGATGTAGGAAGAGAACTTCAGGTCATTCACATGCTATTTTAAAATGTTTCATTGAATATTTCATCTTGTATATTGAAGTAGTTTTTATTTATTAACTGTAAGTATTAGTATCTACCTCTTACTATCTACCTCTATCACAACCAGATAGCAGCTATAAAATACTTGAAAACATCTCTGTGTATTTTTATCATGCAGACAGGAGGTTTTATTCTGAGTTTTGATTGTAGTAAGAAATAAAGAGCTGGGCAGTGGTGGCGCACACCTTTAATCCCAACACATGGGAGGCAGAGGCAGGCAGATTTCTGGGTTTGAGGCCAGCCTGGTTTACAGAGTGAGTTTCAGGAAAGTTAGGGCTATACAGAGAAATCCTGTCTGGAAAAACCAAAAATTAAAAATTAAAAAAAATGAACAAAAACACTTCAAATAAGTATAAAAAACCACCAGAGTATTTCCCCCAGGAAAAAAAATGTACTATTTATAGTTCAATGCATACCCCCTTAGAATGGTTTACATTATGTTTTGCATAATTACACATGTATGCTTTTTAAAAATCACAGAAGAAGGTACTGTGTATTTATGTTTTACCTGTGGGGAGCTTTCTTCACCCTTAACATGCAGTAGTCGTATATTATTTTTCTTTAAGCTTGTAGTGATTACCCAAATATAGGTGGGATTACAGTAGGCTGCTCCAATACTGACAAGCACAAGGGTGGCTTCCTGTGTTTGCACCCATGATGGTGTACATCCTGGTTCATGTGGCTTTGTGGCTTGTGAAACAGTTTCTACCAGATGAAGTTATCATGGTTCCTCAGAGTGAAATTCATGGGGCACTGACTTTACAGATCTGTTCAGTTCTATTCAGCTGTTCTTCCAATGCTTGTACAAAATGTTTGCCCATAAGCAATATGCCTCATGGCCGGTTTGGTCCCTACTTCTGAGTCATTACTAATCTGTTTACTTTAATTCTATGTATTAAGCAGTAATTCCTGGTTTGCTGGTTTTGGGTAGGTTATGATGTCATTTACAGCCCTATGTACCACTTGGGTTTCTTTAATCCTTCTCAACTATTTGTATCTTTATGACTTTTTTCCCCAAAGCATACACAACAGTCATTGCATTCCTGTTACATTGGCCTTTGGCCTTTATTCAAGTTTAATTGTGGTGTCTTCTAATAGAAAACTTTTGGGGTTTTCTTTGGTTGGTTTGATTTTGGTTTTTCGAGACATGATTTCTCTGTATAGCTGGGGTTGTGCTGGAACTTGCTCTATAGACCAGGTGAGTTCAGATATCTGCCTGCCCCTGCCTCCCAAATCCTGGGATTAAAGACATGCACTACCAACCTGGGCATCACTTATGTTTTTATGGGTTTGTTTGCTCAGTTTAAGGTCTCAAGTAGTGTCTCCTCCTAAGATTTTCCTGCACAAGAAATATAAATTGTTTCTTTTTGATAGTACCATAGACTTCTTTTATACATTTGATCTATAAATAGTGCTATTCACAGAGTGTGCTATAATTCTGATATATGTTACTTGTCCACACTGCCTCCATGTAACAGTGACATAAATCCCATAGGTAACTTCCAAAAGTTTTGTATTCATTTATGCACATATCTTCTTATTATTAATTCATAGTATAACCCCCTGTCTTAGTCAGGGTTTCTATTCCTGCACAAACATCATGACCAAGAAGCAAGTTGGGGAGGAAAGGGTTTATTGAGCTTACACTTCCACGCTGCAGTTCATCACTAAAGGAAGTCAGGACTGGAACTCAAGCAGGTCAGGAAGCAGGAACTGATGCAGAGGCCATGGAGGGATGTTTCTTACTGGCTTGCTTCCCCTGGCTTGCTCAGCCTGCTCTCTTATAGAACCCAAGAACACCAGCCCAGGGATGGTACCACCCACAAGGGGCCCTCCCCACTTGATCACTAATTGAGAAAATGCACCACAGCTGGATCTCATGGAGGCACTTCCCCAACTGAAGCTCCTTTCTCTGTGATAACTCCAGCCTGTGTCAAGTTGACACACAAAACCAGCCAGTACAGTTGACCCCTTGTTCACTTGACACACAAACACATCATTATTAGGCCTCAACCCTTACTTTCTTATTCATCCCCAAG